>NW_027315823.1:20306227-20646227 GCF_026437365.1 Eucyclogobius newberryi
CTTTATAATCCTCAATATGTATGCGGGTGATTGTTACCCTTGATATACTGCAAGCTTTAAAATGTAGGAAATAACACATAACTCAATTGTCAACACAACCCGCAATACTTGGTCAGGAAAGTATGGATATGACTGGTATGGAACAGGTTGTCTTTTTTCTGGTTGGTTGGTTCGATATAGATAGATAACTCTCTTCTATGTTGTAGTTTCCATTCATTCACAAACTTTCTGTAATATGGTGTCATGGTGGCTGAGTAGCATTCCCACTTCACAGCAACAAAGTCCCAGGACCTCTCTGTGTAAAGCTGTGTCTGTGTCCGAGCGGGTTATCTCTGTGTTTCAATTTTCTCCAATTACATAAAACATGAACTGTGGCTTAATCCTCCAGCGCTCCTGACCTTCAGAATCAGAAATCACTCATACGCTTTCAGTCGCTGCAAAGAATTGGACAATCTGTTTGTTCTTCTATCCTTCCACAGATGTCCCTTTTTCCATTTTTGTTTACGAACCTGCCATTCTTTTATACATGAGATTTATGCATAATCAAGCACAGCAATCAACACGTGTAATTGCGGCGGCACAGAGTTCTTCCTCGCTTTGACAGTTTAGGAATGTTATTTGACGGTGCTTTGAAATTAGCATCCGGATAATGACAGGCAGAAAATATAACCTCAATTTATATGTTAAACGTGCTAAAACAAGTCTTTAAACGTGTTAGTTGAGGTTTAGACAAAATGTGAAATGTCCGTAAAATGAATCGCAAACATGCATAAATAGCATCTTCTACATTTATTTGAAAGTTTTTCCTCCTATAAATGTTTTACTCAATATTCTAATTCTGCATATCGTCAAAACACCATTCACAATATTATCTAAAATTGTATATACTGTATTGCCCAACACTACTACTACTACTACTACTACTACTACTACTACTACTACTACTAAGATAAGATAAGCTATGTCTTTATTTATGCTGCAACACAAGTGGATACAGAAGATACAGAGCACTCTTAATTGGGAATAGAGAGAAGAAAAATAAATAAAAAATGAAAAATAAAAATAAATAAAATAGAAATAAAAATAGAAAGATAAAAATAAAAAACACAGGACAAAATAATACTAATCATAGTGGTAAAGTAAACACTCTTATTTTCAGAAGTTCTATGCACATGAATATGACATTATTGCGTCTAAGTATTGCACATGAGTGTGACATTATTGCGTAAACTACTACTACTACTACTACTACTACTACTACTACTACTACTACTACTACTGCTACTACTAATGATAATAATAGCAATAATATATACATTCAATCATTGACTTGTTTAACTACACAAAAAACAAGATAAATCATTTTCAAAAGCTACAGTTCATCCTTTGAAGTGAGGGTTTCTAGGGATTACCAGTAAAAAGGTGCCCATGCATCCCTTCCATCTACGCTCTGTTGAATCAAATTGAAGGCTCTTTATTTTCTCTTGTGATAGAAACTCATCCATTCTGCCGCTGTTTTCAGTTCACTACACCCATGATGTTGGCTTAGTTGGAAACAAAGTCACAGCAGCGACACATTGAGTCTGAATTACACACAGAGGGTGAAAACTAGACTCCCGGACAAATGTACAGGACATAAGGCATGGCAGTGAACTGTAAAACACATTATTTGAGATAATTGTTTGTGCTTCAAAGAGCTTTTTACATAGATTGTTATCCCACAGTTTTAGCATCTTTTGTTGTTTTTTTTAGTCACAGTATCAGATTTTGCATGATTAAACATTCCTTCATTTGCTTTCTTTCACAATTTAATTTATTAAAGCAAACTTCCTGAACGCTATTATCACATTAACAGCTAGATTATTTTTTGTGTGTGTGCATATTTATATTTTACGTATCATTCTTAAATTTCAGTAAGAAAGGAATAAATGTTATTTCTAGAAGGTGAATTGTTGTACGAGAAAGCATCAGATTATTATATTTATGTATTAACTGTGGACATAAATTGCATTGTGACCATATATAAATATCTAAATTCTAATCATGCCATGTGCACTTGAGCATCTGTATGCGCCCTGTCTGTCCTGTTGGTTTGTACCTCTCAAAGTCATTTTATCTCAGATTTTTAACCGCTAGCCTTCCCCGATGTGCTTCATTAGGTCCTAACACCAGTTGACTCATTCCAGATTGAAGATGCGGGACCATTAAATCCCCCTTGTCACAGCGCATTATACAGAATAGTCCCTGTTAATCACCTTTATGAGGAGAACACTGAACAAAATTCAACCTTACTTAAAGCTGGGGTACAAACGTTTATTTTGTTATTCACCCAAATTGAAAAAGCAGCACTTTGTGTCAAAATATGACCTCTACATCATTTTATAAACCTGGAAGAAAGGATCTGATGCCAGATGATGGCTGCAGTGGGAGTGTCTCTGCTTCTCCAGCTGAAAAAGATGCTCTAAGGCTGTGCACGCATTGAAAAAAAATCCTGCAAAAGGGAGAGAAAAGAGACAAAGGCAGGAGTTAGAACTAGGTCTGTCAAGATAATTACTATAAACTGACTTATTGGTCAAGAAATAATGGCTGGAGCAACATTCTTGGGGTTCAGAATTGATTGCGTGTACTTATTCTTCACATTTTTTTGTTAGCTTCATGTAACACTTTTGAAAATCTACACTTATTTCTGCCTTAACTGTGTGTTACTTCTACTTCCTTCTTCACAGGCGCCACAGTTTTGATACTTTAACTTTATTGTGTGTAAGAATTCTGAATGGAAACACGTGGACACCAGTCGGCCCGTGTCATTTGGATACAGTGCTTGTACCAGCTGTTGTGATCATTCTGGCTAATGGGCAGTGGGCTACAGATCATTAGCCATACGTAGTGCGTGGTTTCTCTGGTCTAAGTGACAGTGTAAATTTTTGTAATGAGGCTTGCAGTCATTTATGGCACAACATATGAAAGACCTTTCGGCATTTACCGAAATTGTAACTCTGAGTGTTTAAGATCGATTGAAACTACATTGTTTGATACCTCTGCATGTCATATTTGTAATTTCACATGCTCTGTCTAATTTATCGTGCCTGTGTGTGTCTTACCGCACACATCCTGCACATTTTAATTTGGTAATGTTTTATTATAATGGGACATGAAGAAAACATAACCTTTAAATCTGAATTAGACCGTTGTGTGCTGTCTTGTCAACCGGGAAGAAAAAGCTGTTCTAAAGCCGATTGCTTTGCCCACATGTTGTACATTTACATTCAAATTCATGATTCAAATTTTAGTTGTGAAATGTTAATATTTACTCAAGCACTTTTTACAATAATTTCACTTTTTGTCTACATATTGGTGTCAAGATAAATGTAATATTTCCATGTCAAAGTAATGCAAATGATCACCTTAATATAGCTCATTCCAACAGTGTGTTATTTGCTGTAATTATAGTCACTAGAGAAACAACACGAGGGAGGAATTCACAGGGTCCTCACAGGTTCTCTTCTTCCTTCATGTTTCCACCTCCTCGAGTGGCTAACTTTCATTGCTGCACATAAACTTGCATTCAGTTAATCCCAGACCCCAGAGAGGCCGGATCTGCTCTCCGTTGCCTCCTCCCCTGTTTGGGGCACCTTTGTGTAGCTTCCCTAGCCTGTCACGGCTGCTTGGGAAGCCTCTTTTCCCTCGCTGGCTCCACTAAGAATAAAGGAAGCGCTGTGGTAGAGTCAGTCAGCCCTTTAAGGTGCACCCACTCCAGCTCACACATAAGGCTCCTATTGTTTCATTTAAATTGTAATGTTTATGTGAATGATTGTGTGGGTTAGAGCCTTATTGATGCACTGGCATAATCGATATATATTGATCAAGTTTTATGTTTAAGTCTCTCTACAGAATATGTTCAAAATCAGTCAAGCAGCATAAAACTTAAGCTTACACCTTTTTGGTCTGTCAGCATGTCTAGTGTTAGTGTTTTTGGAATAATGACCAAATATACCTGTGACCAAAATAATATTTATAGAACTAACGAGCTAACTAATTGAAGCAAACTGTTTGATTGGGGACTTTCTCTGAGCCGGTCCGGTTCACGTTCACAACACCATTATCAATCGAACCACAAGTGCAGAAAGGCACCTCTCCCCCTCGCCTGTAGAGGCACTGTGTACATCAGCCAAAGGAAGACAGAAAGGTGAGGAAGAAGCTGGAGCTTTGTCTGATCGCTGTCACATAAACCAACTTAAGATAAGATAAGATAATCCTTTATTGTCCCACATGGGGAAATTTCATTGATGCAACACAGGTAGATACAGAAGAAAAAAAGAAAAAAAAACTTGGAGCAGGACTTTAGCACTGTTTGGATTTATTCTTCGACTTTTATGGATCTAATATCCAGAACCTTCCCCGAGGCGTTTCATGGTTCTGTTCTGCTCTCTGGTTTTGTTGCGTTAGATTCAATCGGACCAAGATCGACCTTTTCAACCGGACCAGATTTCTCTTTGGTCCGGATCAGAGTTCGATTGTGCGTACACAATTACCCAAACGAACCAGCCAAGCAAACGAATCCTGATTCAAATCAAAGTCTATTGTGAATGCACAAGATGAAATTTCCCAGAGTTACACTGTGTATTGTTTCAGGCGGCCTGCTTGTCTCCATGGAGATGTTATGGTTATGTTCACAGTCTAGAATTAGATGCAACCATATTGCAATCTCAGATGGTGGGCCAGGGCCTATGTGACTCTATGGGAGATTTACTGTTTTTGAAAGAAATATCCAAAATAGAATTCCACAAGGCAAGTTCATTTGTAGAGCACAATTCATACACAAGGCAATGCAAAGTGCTTCACACAACAGGGAAAAATACATTAAAATCACAAAGACATGACAGAAATCACAAAAGACCTAAAAGAGAAGAGTGCAAGTAAAATCCTTTCAGTCATATGCACAGCTAAACAAAACTGATTTTAGCTTAGATTTGAACATTGTCAGAGTAGAAGCCTGTCTCACATCTTCAGGAAGAATGTTCCAGATTTTAGCTGCATAAAACTGAAACGCAGATTCCCCATGTTTTGTCCTGACTCTGGGCACCAGCAGGAGGCCGGTCCATGTTTAGTCCTGACTCTGGGCACCAGCAGGAGGCCGGTCCATGTTTAGTCTTGACTCTGGCACCAGCAGGAGGCCGGTCCATGTTTAGTCCTGACTCTGGCACCAGCAGGAGGCCGGTCCATGTTTAGTCCTGACTCTGGCACCAGCAGGAGGCCGGTCCATGTTTAGTCCTGACTCTGGCACCAGCAGGAGGCCGGTCCATGTTTAGTCCTGACTCTGGGCACCAGCAGGAGGCCGGTCCATGTTTAGTCCTGACTCTGGGCACCAGCAGGAGGCCGGTCCATGTTTAGTCCTGACTCTGGCACTAGCAGGAGGCCGGTCCATGTTTAGTCCTGACTCTGGCACCAGCAGGAGGCCGGCCCATGTTTAGTCCTGACTCTGGCACCAGCAGGAGGCCGGCCCATGTTTAGTCCTGACTCTGGCACCAGCAGGAGGCCGGTCCATGTTTAGTCTTGACTCTGGCACCAGCAGGAGGCCGGTCCATGTTCAGTCCTGACTCTGGCACCAGCAGGAGGCCGGTCCATGTTTAGTCCTGACTCTGGCACTAGCAGGAGGCCGGTCCATGTTCAGTCCTGACTCTGGCACCAGCAGGAGGCCGGTCCATGTTTAGTCCTGACTCTGGCACCAGCAGGAGGCCGGTCCATGTTTACTCTGGCACCAGCAGGAGGCCGGTCCATGTTTAGTCCTGACTCTGGCACCAGCAGGAGGCTGGTCCATGTTTAGTCCTGACTCTGGCACCAGCAGGAGGCCGGTCCATGTTTAGTCCTGACTCTGGCACCAGCAGGAGGCCGGTCCATGTTTAATCCTGACTCTGGCACCAGCAGGAGGCCGGTCCATGTTTAGTCCTGACTCTGGGCAGCAGCAGGAGGCCGGTCCATGTTTAGTCCTGACTCTGGCACCAGCAGGAGGCCGGTCCATGTTTAGTCCTGACTCTGGCACCAGCAGGAGGCTGGTCCATGTTTAGTCCTGACTCTGGCACCAGCAGGAGGCCGGTCTATGTTTAGTCCTGACTCTGGCACCAGCAGGAGGCCGGTCCATGTTTAGTCCTGACTCTGGCACCAGCAGGAGGCCGGTCCATGTTTAGTCCTGACTCTGGCACCAGCAGGAGGCCGGTCCATGTTTGGTCCTGACTCTGGCACCAGCAGGAGGCTGGTCCATGTTTAGTCCTGACTCTGGCACCAGCAGGAGGCCGGTCCATGTTTAGTCCTGACTCTGGCACCAGCAGGAGGCCAGTCCATGTTTAGTCCTGACTCTGGCACCAGCAGGAGGCCGGTCCTTGTTTAGTCCTGACTCTGGGCACCAGCAGGAGGCCGGTCCATGTTTAGTCCTGACTCTGGCACCAGCAGGAGGCCGGTCCATGTTTAGTCTTGACTCTGGCACCAGCAGGAGGCCGGTCCATGTTCAGTCCTGACTCTGGCACCAGCAGGAGGCCGGTCCATGTTTAGTCCTGACTCTGGCACTAGCAGGAGGCCGGTCCATGTTTAGTCTTGACTCTGGCACCAGCAGGAGGCTGGTCCATGTTTAGTCCTGACTCTGGCACCAGCAGGAGGCCGGTCCATGTTTAGTCCTGACTCTGGCACCAGCAGGAGGCCGGTCCATGTTTAGTCCTGACTCTGGGCACCAGCAGGAGGCAAGTCCATGTTTAGTCCTGACTCTGGCACCTGCAGGAGGCCGGTCCATGTTTAGTCCTGACTCTGGCACCAGCAGGAGGCAAGTCCATGTTTAGTCCTCACTCTGGCACCAGCAGGAGGCCGGTCCATGTTTAGTCCTGACTCTGGCACCAGCAGGAGGCCGGACCCTGAGGTCATCAGAGTCCGAGATGTACTTTCGTGCTAGGCCATGGTACTTCCTGGTTCTAGTCAGGACCCGAGCAGCAACGAATATATTATTTATATATTAAATGGCAAAATACAGTGTTATCAACAGGGAACTTTGCCTCTTTCCCTCGTCTGAGAGTATGATGTCATCACATTCTAGAATCTGAAAACACCAACTGTGAAAAATAGGAATTCTAGAATGTTGTGAACATAAACACGACTTGAGGCTTTAACTGTAATGTTACTGAAAAACAGCCGGGTCACCTCTTCACGTCTGACCTGATTGTGTAGATGAAGTAATACGTTTAATATCATACTATGGAAGATTTTAGGGCAAAGCAATAAATACTATTTATTTCAAAAAGACTGCAGCGAAAAAACCCTCCAACTACTCTTTCCTACTTGTTTTAATTTTTTTGCCATTCATTTATTTCCTACCGCTTGTTCCTGTCAGGGGTCGCAGGTGACTGGAGCCAATCCCAGTGACTTTGGGTCTTAAGCGGGGTACACCCTGGACAGGGGCCAGCTCGTCACAGGGTTAACACAGAGACATAGAGACATCACAATCATTTACTAGGGGCAATTTACAGTTGCAAATTTACCTAACACATGTATGTCAATGGGAGCAAGCCGGAGAACCCAGAGAGAACCCAGAGAGAACCCAGAGAGAACCCAGAGAGAACTCAGAGAGAACCCAGAGAGAACCCAGAGAGAACCCAGAGAGAACCCAGAGAGAACCCAGAGAGAACCCAGAGAGAACTCAGAGAGAACCCAGAGAGAACCCAGAGAGAACTCAGAGAGAACTCAGAGAGAACCCAGAGAGAACCCAGAGAGAACTCAGAGAGAACCCAGAGAGAACCCAGAGAGAACTCAGAGAGAACCCAGAGAGAACCCAGAGAGAACCCAGAGAGAACTCAGAGAGAACCCAGAGAGAACCCAGAGGTTCTGGTGGTAACACGGGGAGAACGTGCAGACTTCTACTTCATTGCGAGTTCAATGATCTTTTTACATCACCATCCCCTTCCAAAGAATAGAAATGCTAATCTTTGTTCCTCAAGGATAAAATGTATAGTAAGAAATAATAAATTTGAGTTAATTTATAGATTACCGGTATATAGTGGAAAACTGGATATGTATCCACATTAAACATCTTTGCCAGAGCAATACAATCAGATATATACAACATATGAAAATAAATTCCGTTCATAACAGACAAATCACTTTTAGCCTTATATATAGCATATGTATGTAATATAAGAGTTTACGAGTATTGTCCTGACCACTGGAACATGTAACAGAATGTTAAAGTGTCTAAGACATCATCCCCACCCTGCCAGACTTATCCTGTATCCTTCATGAACAATAGTCATAGAACAGAAAGGACAAAGAGAGGCATAATGACAATTACACCTCTCTTCCTTTAACAGGAAAACACTGCTTGTGTTTTCAAATAAACCTTTGTAAAGTGGGTAATAAATGTGGCTCGGACTAAGATGCCTTGGATAAGATTAAATCTATTCCGACAGGCAATGCAATACAACACTGCTTCCTTTGCATTGTCTTAAAAGTACGGTCATGGGTAATTGCAATCTCTCTTTCTACAGTGACCCTTCAATTGTTCATCAGATTTCACACTTGCAAGTCCACCTGAAGTTTAAATGTGTCTAAATGTGACCTCCATTGTGAGTCAGAGTCATGCACATTAATTTGTAATCGCTAGAAAGGCTTCTAATTGTAATTGCTATACATCCAAATTCTTTATGAGAAGTAAAATGAAATGTATGATCAGAGAATATATAAACGTTAGTGAATGTAATTTTACATACATCCTGGCTAAACCACATCTAAACATCTGCTTTTAAAGGTTGAATTGTTCCTCAAGATGTATATATCTGTCTATATATATCTATATCTGTATCTATATCTGTATCTATATATATATATATATATATCTCTATATATATCTCTATCTATCTATCTATCTATCTATCTATCTATCTATATATATATATATATATATATATATATATATATATATATATATATATATATATATATATACATACACATATAGACAAAACACGCATATGTTCTGTAAAACAATACCTATTATTCTAATGGTAAATTGTGTCAAGCACATTCATTTTCACTCTAATTTGAGATGTGAACTTGGTATATGATTGGCGGAGGCCTGATTCCGTTGTATTTAAGCCAGTTGCTAACCCATTGCTGCAAACAAGGACAAAAGTATTTATGAAGCTCTGTATCTAATTACTGCAAGTAAAGTGTAGATAGGCAAAAGTGTCCTAGTTCTGGATTTTAGCATTGCTCTTCTTCTATGCAACTGAACGGCGCTTGTTGCCATGGTTACCATTCAATGCTATTTCATCCTGCACCAGTTAATTACTATTCAATATATATCTCTTCAATGAAGCCATCATCCCTTAACATTTCTTTTCATTGGTGATGTAATAAGATCATTGAACTGGCTCTGAAGTCATCAACAGCATTAGAGATTGTCCAGATCTGAGGGAACTTTCATGTAAATGTAATGAAATGTTGTACTGTATTGTTTGAGATTGTAGTATGTTTGAGGATAAAGGGGTAGAGCATCGTATAAAATGGGTCATTTATAGTCTCTCTCTCTCTCTTTCTCTCTCTCTCTCTCTCTCTCTCTCTCTCCTCTCTATCTCGCTCTCTCTCAATACACACACCGTTTTTTTTATTAGGCCCGAGCGCCACAAGCTGGCGAGAGGCCTATTAATCTCGTAAGGCCTTGCGAAGCACGGCTGCGAAAGTGCGCACGTAGTGCGCACGAAATCGAGCGCGAAGCGCTCGCCCACTTCCAAACACTCACTAACGCACTCCTCCACTCATGCACGCCCCGTGCATGCTAATTAGTAGTAGGAAAATGGAACATTACCGTTGTAAACGGGCGAAGCCCGTGCAAAAGTGCACACTAAACGAGCACTTTACATTGGGATGACGACCGCTTCGTCGTCATCCCCATATAAAGCACTTATTTGCCCTAAGTAGCTCACGAATACGTTCCCCATGCTTTTCTTGCATGTTCCGTGCATATAAGCATGTAATGCAAAAATTGAACATTATTACTGTATAGAGTATTACTCAAAATTAACGAAAGTACCCGTGACCAGGGACCCACACCATGAGGTAGGAAAGCGCGAGCGCTTTCTGAAAATGTATAGTTTATGATATTTGAAAAATGGGAAACATTGTTTTCGCATCGGAATATTATTAGGCCCGAGCCCCAGCAGGGCGGAGGGCCTATTGCTCCCGCAACGCTGCCGAAGGCAGCGTTGCAACTGCGACGGGGGCATGTTTGGTGCCCCGTCGCCCCTGGCAAGTACAGTGAACTAGCCCATGCCGAAGGCATGGATCATGCATACTTACTCCTGCTATGACAGAAATAGTCAACAATTTGTGACTGGGCATAGCCCAGTCACAAATTGTTGACAACAGCAGTGTGAAGCGCTGCATTCCTCCAAAAACCCTCCTGGCATCGTCCTGTACGCGAGAATCCTTGCCGCAGGCATGGGCCATGCTTGTATCTGCTCAAATCAATGGAAGTCTATGGGGAGTGGGCGGGGCATCCCGACGGAATGGGGAGTGACGAGCGCGTAAGCGCTCGTAATGATGATTCCACCCCATGGCGGCATGGGGAAGGCTTAGAGCTTTCAAACGATGTATAATTTGTTGTTATAGTGGAAACGGCTATATTGTTTTTGCTAAAAATATTATTATTTTTTTTATTAGGCCCGAGCCCCAGCAGGGCGGAGGGCCTATTGCTCCCTAACGCTGCCTTCGGCAGTGTTGCAACTGTCTGACCAAACATGCGGGCGCAGCCCGCATGTTTGGTACCCCGTCGCCCCTGGCAAGTACAGTGAACTAGCCCATGCCGAAGGCATGGATCATGCATACTTACTCCTGCTATGACAGAAATAGTCAACAATTAGTGAATGGGCGTAGCCCATTCACTAATTGTTGACAACAGCAGCGCGAAGCGCTGCATTCCTCCAAAAACCCTCCTGGCATCGTCCCGTACGCGAGAGTCCATGCCGCAGGCATGGGCCATGCTTGTATCTGCTCAAATCAATGGAAGTCTATGGGGAGTGGGCGGGGCATCCCGACGGAATAGGGAGTGACGAGCGCGTAAGCGCACGTAATGATGATTCCACCCCATGGCGGCATCGGGAAGGCTTAGAGCTTTCAAACGATGTATCATTTGTTGTTATAGTGGAAACGGCTTTATTGTTTTTGCTAAAAATATTATTATTTTTATTTTTAGGCCCGAGCACCACAAGCTGGCGAGAGGCCTATTAATCTAAGGCCGTGCGAAGCACGGCTGCGAAAGTGCGCACGTAGTGTGCACGAAATCGAGCGCGAAGCGCTCGCCCACTTCCAAACACTCACTAACGCACTCCTTCACTCATGCACGCCCCGTGCATACTAATTAGTAGTAGGAAAATGGAACATTACCGTTGTAAACGGGCAAAGCCCGTGCAAAAGTGCGCACTAAACGAGCACTTTACATTGAGATGACGACCCCGAAGCGGTCGTCATCCCCATATAAAGCACTCATTTGCGCTAAGTACCTCACGAATACGTTCCCCATCTCTTTCATGTTCCGTGCATATAAGCATGTAATGCAAAAAATGAACATTATTACTGTATAGAGGGCCAAAAACACAAAGTGGGCGGAGCCCACTCAAAATTAACGAAAGTACCCGTCAGTGACCAGGGACCCACACCATGAGGTAGGAAAGCGCGAGCGCTTTCCGAAAATGTATAGTTTATGATATTTGGAAAATGGGAAACATTGTTTTCGCATCGGAATATTATTCTTTCTTCTTTCTTTCTTTCTTCTCGGGACCAACCCCCCTATTTTTCACCCAGTGAACATTGACGAAAAGTCAAAAAAATTTGCACACCTCTAAAAATCGTGCCTCTCTACATTCTGGCTATTTCCCTTTTCTAAAATAAAAAAAAATTGGCGCGTCAGCGCCCCCAAATGTGCCAAAAATGCATTGAGAGATGGGAAACGACCCAAAAAAAATCTGATCGTAGAATCATGAAATTTGGCGCAGAGGTAGACAAGAGAAGTAAAAAATATTATTACGGCAACGCCGTCCGCCCAACCAAATGTCGGCCATATTGCTTCAAAAATGGCTAAACATGACTTCGGAGTTTTTCCAAACGTCGTACTTTTACGAACTCCTTTAGGGCGTTGGCCCTAAAAAGCTGAAATTTGGTTAAAATGCTACTGAGGAGTGGGACATCAAAAGTTATCCAAATTACATTGATACCTCTCACGGTCTCTGTGCGGCGAAGCCGCAAACTGTAGCTAGAATTTCAGAAATCTCCCATATTTAAAATTTCTGCCGTTTGCGCAGATAAAGTCCGAATTGCGTCAAATTAGAATCAGTTTTTTAAACTCTTTGCCCTAAACCTACTTGAAGTGAAATAAATTCATTTGGCGCCACAGCGCCCCCTACAGATTTTATATGGAGGTTAAATGTTTAGTTTTGCGAAATTATATGAAATTTGACACACAACTCAATTTTGGCATCCCCATCAAAAAGTCAATGAGACCCATGTCATAATTGTTATGGCGTTGCCGTAACGATGACCGAAACCTTCCATGTTATTCCAATGGGGAAATCGCCAGAACATGTTTACACTTTATACTTTCACAAACTCCTCCCAGGGCGTCAGCCCTATTAACCTGAAATTTGGTGAGACTCATCTTCAGGACCATCAAAAGTTATCCACATTTTTATTCAAAGAGTCACGGTGTCTGTGCGGCAAAGCCGCACATTTTGCCAAGAATTCAAAATAAAATTGCTTTTTGATGGTAAAACAAAGGGGAGAAGATGTGACAGCGTCACAGATTCAGCAGTAGGCATAATAAAAGGACAATTGGGGCGCGTTAGCGCCCCCTCCTCTTGCGGCGTGGCGGCAGCGTGGCGAGGGCCGATCATTGCCGCTTGCGGCTATATTTTTACCTCTTTTAGATGTATTCATGTTTGCCTTCAGGCCTACTCTTTCCATGGGTTTGACTTATGCTAAAAGCTGTCAGTTTCCATTTCTTGACATTGCTGTGGCTTTTCCGGGAGACATCAGGACAAACGTCGCCCTCATTGTGTGGATTGTCAGGACACAGCTTAAAAATCATCTCTCCCATGGACAAGATTTATGTGTTGCCAACTTGGCCGGTCCAAAAGTCAAGGACATATCAGAGGGACATTGACTGTGATGGGCTCTGGGAAGATGTCCAGCACGTGGTGAGGGGCTCTCTGCTTGTCTCTGCGGATGTAGTGTTCATGTACAGTGATTGGTGGAAATGTGAGCAGGCAGAGAATGGTTTACTGTTATGTTGTCTTTGAAAGTTGGAAGTCTAGTTTTGCAAATGAAAATAATGTAGTCAGTTTGTCACCAGACATTCCTTTGAACGACTACTGACAACTACAATTACAAAGATCACTCAAACACGTGTGGATCACTCTAAATACAATTATGAGGGGTTTAATGAGAAGATACATCTATTATATGATTCAAAGCTACCAACATTCTTTAAAATGGATAGGTCTATTAGAGTAATCAGTTCTTACTAATTATACCACGATAGACGATTTTATTGTTTGTCCATCTAATTAAAGCCAAATCTGAAAATCTGAAAATAGCTCATACAGGGTGGGTAAAATAGATCAACAGTCTCGATTATTTCATTTTGTGTATTAAAGCAAATTCAAAGCAAAACCAAAGACTGAACCACACAGATTTAAATAGAACCTGACATTGAACTTCCTATTTGCTTTGTGTTTTCAACCACCAGAGTCTAATGACAGTATACATACAGTAAACTTGTGTGTATATAAATGAACACATCTTCATTAAACCAAACACAGTGTTGACCTGTGGCGAGGCTCTTTTGACTGCATGAGCACATGAAAACAGAGAAATTGATACGTTTTAACGATGGCTCGTTGCTGACGCACAACACGTGTCTCGTGGCGATACAAAGTGTTCGAGCAAAGACGTCCATTACCGTTCTCTGCGTATTTGCGCAATTTATGAAGTTAGTTCATTCACCTGGATCTGCCCTGTCTAAGCGACTTCTCTTCTGTTCTTCGCGGACACATAAAATAATAAAATCCAAACAGGACATTCATGGAGTGTGTATTCAGGTGTTTTATGCATGAGTTGATAAAGTCAGAATATTTCCATGTCTCAAGACTAGCCCCACACACTAACATTTATCTTTTAAACAGCTGCATAACTTTGTAAACAACAGCGATTTTGCAAACAGAAAAGAGGCTGAATATCGGCCAAATGGTTGAAAATATATATGAAATATGCATACTCCAGAGGGGATGTTTTTGGTGGCACCATCACGCTTTTTCAATGTAGCAATAAACAATATTATCATCATATCGCCCAACTCCAAGGTTCATTAATGGAAATACTGGAACATTTAAAATAAAACAATAATATACACAGGCTAACATATGTGTTTAAATATAAAGGACACTGATATTTGCCATCACAAATAGGCAAGTGAGCAAAGAAACATATTTTGCTTGTTCATCATGAAGCTTTAAGTATTATTATGATAATATGATATACTACCGTCGCCATGTTGTCATCACATCAAAAGTACCCCAGACTTTTTGGAGAAGTTTCACTAAGAGGGAAGATAAGACTTTAACATTCCCATAACATAATGTTTATTATGTATGGTTGTAACTGAATATAGTTACTTATTTTTCTCTGTTTATTAGCAACTAAAAAATGTGGCAGAAGCTTGCGTTCCATGTTCCAAAAAAAAATTGGACCATTGCATAACAGATTTACGAATTACATGTGCATATGTTCACAGCATGCATCACGTGGCTAACTTTTAATCATGTAAACGTATGTGTTCCATAGTCTTAAAGATTAGACTCTCAAGCTGTGGGAATTTGTGACTTGCTGATGCACTTTTGGACTAGATACAGTTGTAAACACATGCTGAAATTACAGAGGAAGAAGTCATGGTTAAAAATAGCTTCCTGTGCAAAGGGGGAACAACAGAAGTCTCCTGTGTCAATGCCTAACGCTCGTCAACCCAACCAACCAATGCAACCTCCTCCCACAGGATCTCAGTGCCTTTTTAACTGTACTGTCCTGCGCTGTCACAAACTCATAGCGAAACATGTAACGTGTTAAACTGCTTTGTTTAAGCTGCACCAACAAGTTAGGCATCCAGAAGAAAATATCTGAAGTGTATCTGCATTGCTGCCAGGGTCTTGACGAGGACATGCAAGCCAGACACTCCACTGGCTTCCAATAACCCATTGTATTGAAGGCAACAAAACCCACCACTGTATCCAATGAAATGCGCCCTACTACTTAAAACATTACCGTCCACCACAAGATCCCTCTGGTCCGCCAATACCTACCGTCTCTGTCCACCCATGACCACACTCTATAGGGGACAGGGCCTTTTCAACAGTGGTCCCTCACCTCTGGAACGCCATATCCGATGAACTGCAGGCACCACAAACTGTGGAATGCTTCAAAAATAACCTTAGGCTTTGTTGTTTAGGAAAGCCTTTTCATTTACTACTTTGCCTTTTATGTTTTTATGCATTTTATTTTCTTGTTGGAATGTATTGCTGTTTTTAATGTTCTAATGTCTTTGAGATTTGTCCACCAATTGAAAAGTGAGCTAAAAATCGAATTTTTCCATGTTATATATTCCACAATCTAACTCTGTTTAGTTCCATTATTACAATACAAGTACTATTGTGTTTGGCTGGTTCACCATTGTCCATCAAAGATTTAGTATTGTAAAATAAACTCCAATGTATTTTTGAAGGTGTGGGCAAATCAAAGTGGAAAGTCAAAAAGCGCTTGTTCTTGCACACAGTGGAGAATAGACGTGGTCTGGTTCATTGTCCTCAGCCCACTGTCAGTGCAGTTCAGAGTGCTTGACTGATTCACTGAAGCTCTCTTGCCCAAGGTCTGAAGATGCTCTACTTTTGACTCCGGTGTTGTTCACTTCCTCCAAAGATAACGTCAAAGAAACTCACAAAAAATCATAAAACATTTATAGCCATGCCAACGCCCCCTCCTCTAGACACTTCTTATCAATAAAGTCAAGGTTGGACTAGGTTTGATAATAGGTTTGATTTCTGTTGTTTTCTAGGGTTTTTTAGGAATTAAAACAAGCAGTTGAGAGTTCCTTCCTGTTTAACCCAGCTATGCAGTAATTCAGCGAGCAAATGTATATTTTACAGAATGTCAGGGGAAGCGCTGCCTTTCTTACTATAGGCCTGTGTTAAGGTTAGGCATTGGCTGGAAGTGGCAAAGGGTTAGTGAAATTGTTTGGGCCTGCCAATCAGCAAATCTGTTGACAGTCACAAGCCAGCCAATCAGAGGCACCTTGTAAAAAACAAATTTGACCGAAAAAAGTGTCATTGGTGTACATGGCCGTGCGCAACCAGGTTATTGCTAATATTTATAAACATTGTACTATTACACTAACTACTATTATTATACTTATTACTATCCATCAGCAGAGATAGGCAATAGCATACAATGACCTCTTCAACATGGCGACAATAACAATGAAGTCACGTGACTGAAACCCATGGATAGACTGTCATTCTCATGTCTCTGTTTATCAATGGCAAAATAAGAGAGCGTGCGAAGCTGAGTCAGTTTTCCCTGCACTGAGACAATGCTCTCTCTCCTCTAAACAGCAAGAGGTTGTTTGGGCTGTAGATAAGAGGCTTTAAGGTTTTTCCCGGCTCATGGAGCATGGTTTTACAGATGTGACGCAGCAAAACAGGTCTGAATAATGGTGCTTGCTCCAATTTATTTCTTGTGCCGGTCTGTTTCGAGACTCTCAAAAAGTTGTGAGCAGACAGGTTTTTGGTAAGCAGGGAAAAAGGACCCTGCTGTGGTTCAAAACTTTGAGCCAAAATCATACTGGTAATGTGTTAGGGACAGAAGACCGAGCACACAGTAGGCCTGTTATGCAATGCCAACAATAGCCTAAAGCATTCATAACTCGTGACTCAAGGTATTTTAATGCTCGGTGGTAGGGTCAGAAAAAGACCATTAAAGTATGTTTTTATAAAAAATAAACAAAATTATATTCATAATATAGTTTATATTAATAAAATTACTATGTATTTTATTACATAGTAATAAATCACAACTTCCCTAAAATGTATTGAAATTTACCATCAACCCCTAGATCAAGCTCAGAGTTTTGCCCCGGAACAGAGTGTGCACATTGGTTTTAACATTTGTTAAATGATTAAGTACAAATACATATTATAATTTCTATTGTATTCAGTGAAAATCATGAAAGCTCTCTTCAGTTTTGTCTTGTTCATTGCAGACTTCAGTATTATGTCCATTCCACATTGTGTTTTTATATTAGAAATGTAAGTTCCCTGGAGTTGTATGTTGGAGCCATATTTCAGTGTGCCAGCTCTGTATGGTGTTTTGTAGAGCTGTGACTATGGGAAAGTCCCTTAAGAGACAATTAAATTGAACTTATGTTGTTATTTAGTGTTTTCATTAAGTCTATTGGCTCAACACCAGGTGGCCAAAGAGCTCATTTTGTGGTAGGTTTAAAGAACAAATGCTTTGTGCCTTAAGCTTATCATATGGCTATGGTAAATAAAATACAGGAGCCAGCATGTTCATACTGCACATTTTTCGTGTAAGAACCACTTGTAGCTGCTACTCAGAACAGTTTAGTCAGGTGTTATGAAGAGATAACATGTAATTTGCTGATTGTGATAATTCAATTGGAGTTTTGAATTATATTGTGGTGACTTTACTGATTAAGTAAATTAGTATGTTATCGCACAACTTTTCATATTATATTGCAATTTCAGTTACAGACAGAAATGGCTTAGTGTGCCCAGAAGGACATAGTCTACTCAAGTGTGCACTGTCTAAAGTGTATTGTATCCTCTTCCTACTTTACCATGGTGCAAATTGACGCTCATTCACAAAGCAACCCTTGTGTGATAAAATCACTACACTGACTCAGACCTCGGTGTAAGTGTCTCAGGGACATACGTCAACAGGCCATTAGCACATTTACTCAAGATGCAACAATATGAATATGAATGAACATCCCTGCGCACCACACACACTATTTAGTTTTTTAGTGATTCGTTTTTATATTTTGCTCAAGAATGGTAAAAAGCTCATTTCTATTCACCTTAGTTAACATGGGCACCCCCTTGAGCGGATCCCTGCCATGCAGAAAGAGAAAGTTAATTATCCCTTTGCAGTAGGTTCCAAGTGAAGCTGATTTTACAATACAGAATTTCAAAATGTCAAAGAAGGAAGTTGGTAGTTAAATTGATCTAACTTGTTCCTAGCTCTGACAAACCCTTGGCAAAACACTAGTACTCACATGCACTCAGAACAGCGTTTTGAGACAGAAAATGTGAAGCAGGATGCACCACCCCTGCATAGCCAATAAGCTCACTTCCTAAAGCTTCATACAGCAATGCACATGGCTTTTATGGGCCTTTTCCTTTAGCCCCTCCTCGGCTCTACTTTACTCTGCTTGGCTCTGCGCTCACGGCCAGGTTGCATTCCCATTAAAACTGGTGCTCAGTGATGCTGTGTAAAACTGGGTGTGGAAACAGCGTTAATCATTTCTGACTCAAAAAGGGATCTGCCAAATGACAAATGCTACACTGTTTAAGATAAGCCTTTATTTGTCCACAGAATGAGGAAATTCTAGTGTTGCAACACAAAGTAGGTTCAGAAGTAAAAGAACAGATAACTTAAAGAAAACTTGAAAGAAAAAAAAAACACTCCTAATAGAAAAGCTCTTATAAAAAAAACTTACAAAAAACCTCATATATTCTTAATAAAACGTTTTTTAAAAAGCGTTTGAAGTTTGAAGTGTTGTTTACAAAAATAAAACATTAAATGAATGTAGATAGTCACATGAGTCTGTTTATAAATCCAGACATCCAGGAGTCTGTGAAGCTGTTGCTGATTATAGCTACAGTAAACTCCCTTCCTGCGCAGTTTATTGTCAACTTTCTGTGCATTAAAAGCTGCACTACTGTAACCAGATTTAAAAAAAAAAAGTATAACACTGATTTTATATGCATCTAAACTAGAAATGCAATGTTCTGATCATTTTGAACACTTTGACATCTTGAAGCGAGTGGCTTTACTCTGGACAAGAGGAAACACCTAAATCTTGGTGCTTTGTTAGCTCAACATTTGTTTATTTAAGTAGAGTGTGTAAAGTAAAGTGTGCGGTCTTTTTCGCCATGACAGTTTTGTCTTTGTTCCCGGGGGATCGTATGCATGCACTCTGAGGACAACACAGCAAAACCCATGGATCTATGCTCAAACCACATTGAATAAACCTATGTGGAAATCAAAGATGTTTGCAGGTTTTGTCCTAAGTGCGCGATGTGTGAAGAGAAGCGAAGCAGCAGCAGCGCCAAGTTTTAACAAATAAACTTAAAAAGGATCTTTTAGAGACAAGTCTTTGTTTGTAGCTAAGGCTCTGTTCGCGTTTCCAATGATTAGATGCTAATTAGAAACACAGGCAGTCATTTAACAACATAGAATGCTAATTTGTTGTAATTTGATTGTATTTAATCCATTTAGCACCTTGGCAATGTATGGGAGCTTAGCTCAGTAGGATAGGTGATTGCCTTTCACACAGGAGACCCGGGTTCAAACAATTAAAATAAAATGTCCACACTTTTCTATTATCCACTAAATATTGAATACCGCAGGTGTGCTTGCCTATCCATAAAAGTCGCCATACATTACTGATACTACTGTACCACATGAGGTCAAGGGACATATGGAATAGTGTAATTGTAGGAAATAATTAATGAGATGTACTCATTTTTATGCTCCATTAAGCTGGTTATTACATTGATGTTTACACATGCTTTAACATGGGTGGCATTATATGAAGTAATAACCGTAACTGATCTCTTCAGTCATTCTGTAGTTATCTCCTTCATGCCATTATCATTAGGAGGCTCAAATTATTTTACCTTTTAATAATATTGTAATGTTCTCTCATCAAACACATGTGCTATAATTCAGTTTAATACAGAAACTCTCCACAGTCAGAGCTCCATCATTCCATCTTCTTCCACTTATCCGGGGTCGGGTCGCGGGGGCAGAAGTCTAAGCAGGGACTCACAGACTTCCCACCCCCCAGACACTTCCTCCATCCGAGAGACATAGTTCCTCCAGCGTGTCATAGGTTTTCCCTGGAGCTTTGTTTTTGGCTCAGCTCCTTTCTTTACCACAACAGTCCGATGCAGCAACTGCATCACTGCAGCCGCTGCACCGATCCGCCTGTCAATCTCCCGTTCCGTCTTTCCCTCACTCGTGAACAAGACCCTGAGATACTTGAACTCCATTTGGGGCAAGGACTCCCCACCCCCCTGGAGAGGGGGGGGGGGGAGAAACCACCTTTCTCCGGTTGAAAACCATGGCCTCGGATTTGGAGGTGCTGATTCTCATCCCAGCCGCTTCACACTCGGCTGCAAACCGTCCCAGTGCATGTTGCAGGTCCGGGTTTGATGGAGCCATCAGGACAACATCGTCGGCAAACAAAAGAGGTGAGATCCTGTGATCCCCAAACCGGACCCCCTCTGACCTGTCACTGCGCCTAGAAATTCTGTCCATAATTTTCTTTTTTTTACAAACTCAGTTACAAAGGGCAGCCCTGGCGGAGTCCAACATGCACTGCACCCCCCAAAGGACACCCCGAGAAACACGGTCGAAAGCCTTCTCCTGATCCACAAAACGCATGTGGACTGGTTGGGCAAACTCCCATGAACCCTCGAGCACCCGATGGAGGGTATAGAGCTGGTCCAGTGTTCCACAACCAGGACCAAACCACTCTGGCTCCTCCTGAATCCGAGGTTTGACTATCCGTCGGATTCTCCCCTCCAGTACCCTGGAATAGAACTCACCGGGGAGGCTGAGGAGTGTGATCCCTCTGTACTTGGAACAGAGGAACCACCACCCTGGTCTGCCAGTCCAGCTGTACTATCCCTGACTGCCATGCGATGTTACAGAGCCTCTAAGTCCTCAGTCTCTGCTTCCTCTTAGGAAGACGTGACAGTGGGATTAAGGAGATCCTCAAAGTATTCCTTCCACCGTCCGACGATATTCCCAGTCGAGGTCAGCAAGTCTCCAACCGCACCATAAACAGTATTGGTGAAGCACTGCTTCCCCCTCATGAGGCGCCGGACGGTTTGCCAGCTTTGGGGCTGACCGATAGTCCTCCTCCTTGGCCTCCCTGAACTCCTTCCTTTGCCTCTGCGACAGCAGAAGCTGCGGTACGCCTGGCCCGCTGATACCTGGCACAGCAAGCCAAAGAAGCCTGACAGGCCTCCTTCTTCAGCCTGATAGCATTCCTTACTTTCAGTGTCCACCACCAGGTTCCGGGGTTGCACCTGAGACCTTGCGACCACAGCTCCGAGCAGCCGCGTTGACAATGGAGGTTGAGTCTGCAGTGCAACAGCACAGAATTGGCGCTTAACTCAAGTGAATTCACTACAATGTTTAATAAAAGAACGTAGTAATATTTTGTGTTGAGAATGTCAGTCTAGTGTGTAAATCTTTGAACAAAAAGAGCATTTTGATAAATAGTGTGATATCATAGTCGTTATAGAGATTCGAGTATATTTCTTTGTATTCAACAAAAGCTTGAGCATTAGTGCAGTATAGGACTTTTTGGCAGGCTGCACTCTGAGTTTTGGACCCACCCTGCACCTGTGGACAAGCAATAGAAGATGAAGCTCTTTTACAATATATCTTTGAGATGTTCCTCTGTCTGCCTCTAAATGCTGCCTGCTCTCATCCTCTCTCTTTGCTCACGATGCTTTCCTCCTCTCAGTGAATTTCATCAGTTGACTGGTCTGCCATGGCACATTAGCCTCCTGATCCCTACGGGAGGAGTTGGCCATCGTTCCCACCAACTTTATCTGTGCTTTTTGTCCGGCCTGTTGACCCACACTGACAACCGCACCCTCTGAAATGGTTATGGTGTTCTGCAGGTCTGTGATTGCCTCTGGGTGAATCTACCGCAGGTTATGCGAGTTTCCTCGGGTGTGCTGAGGGATGTAGACTCTGCTCGCCCTGGCTACAGACAATCTTCACGCTCCAACTCCTTCACCGCTGTCTGAGGAAATGACCACATCACATCAAATCTGTATGCTGTTTCAGAAGAGATTCAAAGAAGACTTTATTTACTGGCATCAACCTTTCATATTTAAAATACAATGTCTCCTTTAAAGGAATATTTACTTTTTTGAGCTTTTTGAATATTGTTCCCTCATCAAAAACATACTTTATTTATTTATCTTCATTCACGCTAGTTTGATTTCCTGGTTAGAAAATCCTTTCCGTCAAAAACACTCCTCACTTCAATAACTGACGTTTTCTCTGTGCGGTGGCTCCAAGAAGCTTTTCTGCTGTTTTCAAGTCCATAAATCATTGACAATCTTGCTTTGTGCATTTCTCCTGTCTTTTCACGATCAGTACCACTGCATGGCTACTATCATTTCCCTGGAAACGTTATAGTTGTGTGTTTTTAACCTGTCTAATTCCCTAGATGGTGCCATCTGTCATGACAGATATCCAAATGTATTTTTTTTTTAAAGAGTTTCTTCTAAACCAATCTAAAAGTACTCAACATGTTTAAATGCTAATAACACTACAATGCAACTACAAATTATGCATCATATTTGTCCTTTAAAATAAACACCATCATAAAAAAATAAATAGTACTTGTAATGTTATATTGACATTGCTGAATGGATTTAATTTTCTTTACCGTTGATAAATTATGCTTGTTTTAGCCCATCAAATGCTTCTTTTCCCAGCTCATACGAAAACGCCCTACAGCTTTGACTGGTATCATCAATCATCCCGATTCATTAAGCAGTGCTGGTGCACAGTGAGAGCAGACAGAAGGCCCTGACAGGCACATGTCATATTTCAGAAGGGCATACTCAAGATAAAACTGAAGAGGTACACATAGTTTTCAGAGTTCACCATGCAAAACGCGCAAAAAGTCCACAATAAACAAAATCCTCCAGCTAAGATAGTTTGAACCTAGACTAACTCAAGATCTGAATATGAGTTCATGGGTGCTGCGCTGCGTTCGTTTGCAATTACTGGTTAATCAAACATCTGAAAACCAGATACCATCATGCACTCTTATGGGAAATTAAAGTTTTGTTAATAAATACTGCCCTGAGCATGTGAAGATAATATTCCAAATGTACTTAAGGAGCTAATAGCAGGACTCTTGAGTCAGAAGACAAGAACGAGAAATGACCCACTTTTTGTCTACAAAATCCCCTACATTATTGAAAAGACGCCTTAACATCATAAGGCATATCACATCACACATTTGCTGTTTCAAATCCAGCCACGTTGTAATGAAACTGCTTGAAACTGCAAGAAAGATTAGGTGATCACACTAATATTGATGACAAAAGCAAAAACCTGAGCTATCCACAACACTGATTACAACACTGATGTCAGAGCTGCCAGCTTGAGTTCAGTCTCTGCTGTAAAAAACAGGGCAACATCAAAATTGAACTTCTAATTTGGATGAAAGCAGGTAATTTCTCCCCGAGGGCTGAAGTTAGCGCCTCACCCACACACCCCTTATGTAGCTTGCTTGTGATTTGATAATGAGCAGATAAACACTAAGGAGGAATGCAGTTGAAGCTTAGTCAAATGGAATGCAAAAGTGGAATCACAAGGGATAAGATAAGATAAGATATTCCTTTATTGTCCCACATGGGGAAATTTCATTGGTGCAACGCAGGTAGATACAGAGGTAGATACAGAAGAACAGATCACTTATAGGAAGTCTGAAAAACACTTTCAGTAGAAGATCTCCTATAAATAAATAAAAACTCCCATAGACAAATAAATAAATAAATACCATTGCATGTGATCCCGACAGTAATTGCACATGAATATGTGTCACGACAGCACATAGATTGCACATGAATTTCACAGTAATTGCACATGAATTGCACATGAATTTCAACAGCAATTGCACATATGACAGAATTGCACATCAGTATTAGGTTAGGTCAGTATTGCGACGGGATAACGTGACGATCTCCGGGTAAGACGACTGTTCTCTGCAGTTTCATGAGTTCCTCCTTTGCAGGGCCGGCCCAGCCTATAAGCGAACTAAGCAGCTGCGTAGGGCCCCGAGGCGTTAATAGGGCCCCCAATCTGGCAACCCGTTTTATGCGAAGTGCAAGCGGAGCGTGCGCCACTAGTGTAGTAGCGCTGCTGGCGCGGCAGCGCACACAGCGGTAACATAAACGCACAAACCACATTTATTTGTAATGACAATCTGGCAACCGAGACACCAAACCTGCGCTGATTGGTCGCGAGCAGAACGAGAGCAAAACATAAACACAACACAACGTGGTCACTGCGTGGTCCTCATGTCCAGAGGAATATATCCCCCCGATGCCGAAAAACGAAAGAAGAAACTTCTTGACGATGTAAAGAAACTGCAAACTCAACAACACTCTCCAGGTATTGAACTTCTCTTACAAAGAGACGGTTAATGCAGCTGTTTGAAACATCACGATTCTGTCACGTTAGTTTGCTCAGGCTGGAGGCGACGAGAGCTCTGCCCCGCACATAATATGTCTGAATGAAAGATAATGAGCTTCACATTTACACCAGCCCCGTAGTGTGAGCTGCAGGTGAGGCCGGTGAGGGGCCTCTATGCCCCGGGTCACTAAGAGGCGGAGATCCGGTCCGGACGAGCGCCGTCTCGTCCAGAACCTCTGACGTGAGACTTTGGAGTGAACAGTGTGCGGCCCCTGTCCCGGGCCCCTGTGCCGGGCCCCTGTGCAGCCTCAGTTAGAGATGAGTGGGTTTGAGTGTGAGATCAATCGTGACTCGTGATGTCTGTTTTACTTTGACTTCTTAACGTGGATTCAGAGGAACGTAAAGGTTTATGCGTGTAAGGTCCATCAGCCAATCACATCGCAGCATTGTTTCACACAGAGGAGTCCAGTGTGTGATGTTCTGATCAGAACAAACATTTATATTGTAATTCACTTTTAATAGAGCAATAAAACATTTCAATTTATTCAAAAAGCATCATTAGACTATTTGTTATAAATTATAATAAATTGATAGTGAAAAATGACCAGACATATTAAAATTACATCTGTTATAGAATAATACTATATATTTTTATACAAAAGTGGCAAAGTTGCAGAAACGCAGTCGCTTCACTAAAGCTAGGTTTGGACCTTCACTTCTAGTTCTGTTCATTCTCTGGGAATAACATGTTTGCACTGTTTTATCAGTGTTAATTGTTAATCAAGCAATGCTTATGCCATTTGTTTAATTTAATATAACTTGTTTTGTCACTTTGGCAAGAAGGAACAGTTGGGAGCAGTAAAAGATAAATTATTAAGGATAACTATTACTTTTACATTTTCAGTTAAAATGAATCAATTTGACCATAATTATTTTTCATAGCCAATATTGTATTGAGTAATTAAGTACACTAATGTATTAATAACTGGCTTTAATCATTTTCTCCTGGCACAGTTTCATCACATCATCATTTTATAGCATTACAACCTCAACATTTTACTCTTACTTTAGCCGGCTGGAAAACATTAAAATGCACCAGAAGACCCAAAAAAGGTCTGAAAATTTCTGGGGGAGGGCCCCCAGACCCCCCTGTTCATTAATTTAAACTGCTAATGTGGCTGTCGACCCTTAACACCCACAAATACGCCCAAAAACATATCTGGGACGTGTGTTATTTGTACAGGGAGTAGAGGTGATGTCAGCGGAATACCAAGTTGCATTGTGGGATTTAAGTTATTTGAGCTTGTGAGGTGTTGAGAATAAACTAACTGGCAAACGGATGTTTGGCAGTTAGTTCCCATATGTGGATTGTTCACTGACAATGGCAATAAAACTGATTCTGATGACGTGGTGAGGGGCCCCCAAAAATGTTTTCGCTTAGGGCCCCCTGAAGGCTTGGGCCGGCCCTGCTCCTTTGTGGAAACGCGGTACGGCGCCGGCCGGGGGGCGGGGCCGGAGCCGGGGGGCGGGGCCGGAGCCGGGGGGCGGGGCGGGGCCGGAGCCGGGGGACTCATCGCAACGACACGACGAAAACACTCAATCCAGCCGAATAAAAGTCAAAACAAGTTGTAATATGTAGTGCAACCCAAACAATGATGTACCTTAATGTACATTTTGTGCCTCTTTCTGCCCTTGGTATCGAGCTAGAATCCACACCAGCCCATATATCGTAGCGATAACTATGCTTGTTCTGTGTTAGCTATGCTGTTAGCACAAATGAATGGTTGTCTGATTAAAAGTTTGAGCAGCCAATGAGATGTAGAACTATGTGCAACTGGGTCAGCAAGCCGACCCAAGTGAGAGGAGTTGATGAAAAGAAACACTGATAAGGCTGGAACGGAACCACAAATGAGAGACAGAATGAGGTAGGATTGCCACATCTGATGGACGGGATCCAGACAAAGAAAAACAATAAAACCATTGATAAAACCTTTCAACTTAGACTCGAGCTTCCCTGGTTAGGTTGCCATTTAATCTAAAATGTAGTAAAAAACAAAACAAAAAAAAGGCTTCCAACTGCCTGCTTTTTCCCCCTACTTTAGCCAGTATTGAGTTATTGGCGTCGGGCTATTCGACACCCTCTAGGTGCACGTGCCACAATTTGAGGTCACACAAAATATCAGTATAATATCAATATAAGAGCTCTAGATCTGTTCAAATGATGACAGAAAATACAAATACAGATTAAAAAAATGCGTATAGTAGATTTTTAGAATTAAACTAGAACTAGACTAGTGTCAACCAGGTCTGAGCCAAGGGTATCCCAGATCAAACCAGGTATAAACCAGGACCAAACAAAGTCTTAACTAGTCCCAACCCAGAATTAAACCAGTTAAGAGGAAATATATGTTTTTAATATTTGAATGATGGGTTGTGGACTGAACCAGATTATTTGGATGTCCTGATCTGGCCCGCGAGCCTTAATTTAGCTCTGGGTAATTTCCATGTATTTTCATGGTTGAAAGATTTATTCAAGACTATTCAACTGTAGAAAAGAGTTGGTTGTGTTATGGTATGTTTGATATCAATCCATTTTGTTTATATGTTTGATATCCATCAAATTATTTCCCTGGAAAATTAGAATTTTTCCTTTTGTGCCAAACTCTTAAAAATGATTCACTGGTAGAAAACGATGACTGACACAAACTATCTTTGCTTGATCCAGGCCTTGTTAAATTATGTGCTGTATTTGCCACAGAGTTCAACCGAGACTAATATTTTCCTGCATTCTGTTCCATGATGTCAGAATAATATTACTGCAGTGCACGCGTTTGTGGAATCAGCATCTGTTGTTTTTCAACTGTTAGCCCAAGGGCCTGAGAATACATGCTAATATTCCTGCTAATAACCATGCAAGCAAGTGACAAAAAAATAGAGTAGCGAAGGGCAAGCAATGAAGGCCATCATAAATAAATATTTTGTTAAGTTAAGCGGAATGAATCAAAATAAGAGGAGTTATGGTTATTTACCAAACTGCACATATTGTTAGTGGTGCAAATCTCTTATGTGAATTAGTTTAACGTGTGAGCAGAGGATGCATAAATCTGTGTTCCTGCTGTTGCCCTTAATGCAAATCGACTTCTTGCAGATTCTTTCCAAAGCCCCGCGCCTCCCCCCGGACCCACACTTGCAGTGCTCCAAGGTTGATGTAACAGGGCACATTGGTTTAAGCCCATTCATCACAACAATAGCATTATTTTATTGTTACAAATGAGCCATATTCAAACATTTGAAATAATTTACTCCACACTGATGCAAACTGCAGTAGTCTGTCCTGCACTATGCCTGCTTCTCAAATATGCAAAACTTTCAAGCAGTTTTTCAGCCATGGTAGTGATAAATGTGCCCGCTAAACAATATCATTTGCATTATCTCTGCCTCAAATGTTATTCATTGTGGCAAAATTTCCCTGTTTGAATATCCTTAGGTCCCTTAGCTATAGCACTTTAGCCCGCACTATCCCTTTTGCACGGGTGAAAATGCTCAGTAAATCTGTCTCTTTGTGTATTTAGTATTTACCTTATTCCAGAAGCCCATCTGGGCGCCGCCATTCCACATAATCCTTCTGTCGGTTGTATTAGTTAACATAGGGCTGCCGAGAAAATAAGTTCTACACAGAATAAAAATTAATTATCAGGGCGCTCAAGGAATCTCTGCATTGTTGACTTGTTGGTCACATGAACATTGGACATTTTACACAAATCAAACTTCTTTAGAGCATGTTTTAGCGGCAAGACTTTTCCTTCGTTGTTCATTTAAAAGAGTTTCCGCTCGACCGGAAGTGTGATTACAATAGAAGTGGGCGGGGCGCATTAAGGTCAAGTTGACATGTTTGATTAATCCAGAAAAATTGAAAATAAAGAAACAGAAATAAATGGCGTGGTCTGATCTGTCTTAAGTTAGGGAGGTTTTCCTTGGATTTCATACAGTCTTCACGAGCACAGATGACTCAGCGGCGGATGTTTACGAGCGCAGTGCTGGGCGGAGTGGTGCGACTCTGCTCTGTCCTGAACTAATGTCAAGTTTAACAGCGCATGCTCGGTGAGGAAATGGTTACTTGTGAGCACTAAAACTATTATTTTGGCCAAACATTTCGACAAAGTACTTAATGTGATAATTAATTACATTCACGTCGCCATTCAGTGCTTCCACTGATTACCTTTCTCCATTTAGTGACTCAATATTAAAGTTTTTAAAAGGATTAGGTGCGTTGTTTTACCTTGCTAGTATTCTGATGTCATATTCACATTTCACATGACCAGGACAAGCTTGGGCAGAAATGGTGTTCGAGTGATTTAATTAAGTGCCATCAATTAGGTGTGTCTACGCTTCTAAAGCACATCTACCAGGCTTTTATCTCGTCTTTCTCCTTCTCTATGCGGCACTATCTCTTCTTTATTGTTTATATATTTCATTGGTATTAAAAAAAGATTTATGTTCTGTATTACATTCCTACAATTGCAAATTAATTATAGATCAGCGGCGCCACAAGCCCGTAAAGGTGCTGGACATTTTTGTGCGATTGTGAGGCTCCCAGCTCTCTCGGTAGACTATGAGGACAATTTCAAGCCCTAATATAGAATGTGTAATGCAACTGTTTATAATGTATAACTCCAAATCCCCTTATAGTTTGAATCCTGACACATATTTTAAATGTGAGATTTAAAGCAGGTATTAGCTATTTGTCATTACCATACATTACTGATTCATGGAGACGACAATGTGTTCTCGTCTTTTATCTTGAATCAGGGATGAAAAGAATGCTCCAAAATAAAATGGTTTTCAGTGCAGCCTTCATTTAGATTAGGGGGGCAGCTGCTGAGGCTACAGGTGGGAGGGAACAAACAGGCAAGGGGAGGTGGAGGTAAGGGTGAGACAGAAGCAGGAGGGAAGACTGCGTACAGGACTAAATCCCATGGATGTATTCCATGACTAAACCGGGGTGTTTCCCAAAGCCTAGGTACCTTGCATTGGAAGTTAGTTCTTCCCGAGTCAGTTCCTTCCTATTCATGGCAATTGTCCTTTCTCAGTCGAAAAAGACGTCTAATGGAACAGGCTTCAGAGGAAACGAGCAGCAGCAGCAGCGCCACAGGCACGCCAATGAACAAAAATGTTTACAAAATGTATTCTCATGGGGGCATGATGGTCACATATTCTGGGGGGGCACATATGACATATTGGTAGCACAACATTGCTGTGGTGCGGTCTTTCTGGGGAGGGGGACTTACTATTACTTATCATTCTATGTATTTAATTTTTACTCAACCCTTCGACGAGCTGGCCCCTGTCCAGGGTGTACCCCGCCTAAAACCCAAAGTCACTGGGATAGGCTCCAGTCTCGCGACCCCTGAAGGGAACAAGCGGTGGAAAATGAAGGAATGAATGAATTCTATTAATTTTGTTTTTTGGGGGCGGGGGGGGTCTTATTAGAATAACTGTAGTATCAACCTTATTCTGCCCCTCCCACTTTTTCCCTTACTGTTGACAGTGATTGACTCTTAAATTAATGACTTTTGATTGGCTCTTTTAAAGGAACAAATCCTGACAGATCTGGTGTATTCTTACTTGAAAGCAGCTGAAAAATATACATCTTTACCAACATTGAGCCGAAGTATTATGTTTATTTGACATGATTTCTATTAGTTTGTGTTATGTGTGGTAACATAAAAAATATGTATTTGTTTGATATTGTTAGCTGTTAGTTGTTATTTGTCTGATGTGCTCCACTGGTAATGGTTACAGTTTATTCTTTCTTCTTCTTTTTACAAGGTTACAGTTTCCCCATAAATCTTTATCTTAATGTCATCCAAACCATATTATTGAGCTCCTTTGTGAGTAAAATTACAACTACTGCCCATTCCCTTTGTATCAGCGTTCAGCTAACAAATAGAGGTCAATAGACTGTAAGTCTGACTTATAAGGCCCTGTGGCTACTGACAAAATGGTTATGTTCCTTAATGTGGCAGGAAGTCCTGAACAGAGTAGCGCGTACCCAGGCCAGCATAAAAAGGTAATTATGCTGACATCCCATTGCTTCTGAATTTATGCTTTGGTAATAGCCAAGGAGCACAAAACCGATGAAACATATTCTCTTGTTTCCAAAATATAATGATGTTGAATGGCTGTTGAATCGTTTTTTGTGGTCCGACCACACTAGAGATACCAATAGAAGAATTCACCACCTGCTCTTCATGTGTACTTTCTACATTGATGTCAAGTCACTGAATGAGATGTAAATGTGATTGCACTTAAAACTTTGTGCTTAGCATAAATTGTTTTTCAAACTAGCACCTTGTAGTTTTAATCATGGCAGTATCACATTAATACAGCACAGTTGTAACCACTTATCAGTGCATTCGACTTTTTAAATTGTATTGGGGCAAGCAATATTCAGCAACATGTTTATTCAAAAGGAGAACACGTTTACTTTAATTAAAGCTACGGTCACAATGACCTGCACACATGATTTGCTTGTGCGAATCTCACAGGTCATATGAATCCAGGAGCTCGTAGATGTTCGTGGAAGAGAGCACATTTTCCTACAGCCTCCTTAAATGACACATATATTTTTAACCATGCTTTTAACATTCTTACCTCATCAAAAATATATACTTGGAGTAGCACCTTTCATGCTAGTTTGATGAATTCTGGTCAGAAAATCATCTCCCCTCAGAGTGTCAAAAACTCAATAACTGACATTTTTTAAGTCAAAAAATCATCGCCAGACTTGTTATGTGCATTTCTCCCGTCTAATGACGATCAGTACAACTGCGTGCTGAGAACCAGATTGAAACATGCGTAAATATCTTGAACTGTGCTTAATTCCCAGTAGATGGTGCCAAAACTCAGCTACTCAAGAGATCCAAATGTAATTCAATTTGTTATAAAAAAAACAAAAAAAAAAACATGAGATGCCAGACCAAAGGGACTGAAGTGCATGTTTTACGGCTAATAGCAATACAAATAATGCATAATATTTGTCCTTTAAAGCGCGTTTACGTCTGCGTTTTAATTCTCAATAACAACTCTGGGGGTTCTTGAAAACAAAGCTGTACGATGGTCATGGTGTTCTTACATTGTTCTCAAGTGCTATGTCAGTCCTACTGATGATTTTATCACACAGCCGCTGTATATTCTCTCTATGTCCACCTTGAGGCGCTGTCAAGTCATCCTAAAAGAGATCTTATGAATGCACAAGTTTTCATTTTTGTGGTGGCTATTAAATGTACTTTTTATGGCTCAAGCGTTTGCATGAATGGGATTTAGCGGCTTGTAGCCGCGGTGGTTCCGAGTTTGTCACTTTGTTAACTGGTCTCAGCCGACTGCGTCGTATAACAAATGAATATAAGAGAGAAGCGCGCCAATATCCCTTGAAAACAACCCTGTATTATTATGTGAAAACTGATTTAGATATTACCATCAGCCAACAGTCTCGTAGTTATTTATACTTTAAGCCAGCTAAAATATTTCCCCTTTTTTTTCATTGCTGAATAATAAAAGCACCATTATTTTTATTTGCTGCATTATCATGTTGTAGATTATTTGGTGCAGGCCAAACAATATTTCACATGTCTTCACTAGAAATTATTGAAAAAGAATAGGCTTCTAGGCCAGTATTTTCTACCGGCTCCCTACGACAAACTTAAATTTATCTTAACAACGTCTTACTGCTGTTATAAGAGCAATAAGGGGCATCACATAAAGTCGTGTGCTCTTGAGGAATATTTAAGGCCAGTGCAGAATTTTGACACACAAGCACTGCGATTGCTCTTAGAGAGTTTGTTAGATATTCCTATGGCACTCATAGGAAGAGGGGCATCGTAGGCTGTTCATAGAAAATCTTTGACCACACCATCGACCTAGCAACGAATGAATGGTCTATGACCACTGTGTTTTTATAAAGCAGCCTCAAGACAACAACATGGAAATTAGCAAAAAAATGCTCATTTCATTGAGACCGAGGCTTAAAGTGCGTGTTACAGGCTTTTAGGATTTTCTAATTTTTACTTTATTTTGTGTATTTATACCTGTTGTGCATATAAATTATAGTTTTACAATCGAATAGGTATTTGTGGAGAAAATTGAAAAAAATCTATAGAAAATTACAGGAAGTGACATCACACTAGGTTCACTCATTCTAGTCAGTCAAGTTTATGCATATTTTGCACAAAAGAAACAACTCTAAACATTCATTCAACAAAATAAAGGTGCTCATATATTTTTATTTGTCCAAAAAAAAAAAAAAAAATTGACATTAGATGAGGTTGTGCCCAGTGTTTGCTGGGTAATTTCCTAGTGTGATGTCATCAATTACAAACAAGAAGTGAAATTACAAACCCAAAAGTGTGCTATTCTGTGATACCATTTTTATAATTTTTTGCAAAATTCCAAATTTCATATTTATCTTAACTGCATTTTAGTTCAATGAGTCGTCCGACCTGTCAGAGGCACTTTAAGGCGTAGTTTATTGCAAACTAAATAACGCTGCAGTCTTATAGTCTTTTAGGCTATTGATCAGTTGGTGTTTAGTAGACCAAATAATTGATTTGCATTGTAAGGATGTTTAATATATGCACAGCGACAGAAAATAGAAGCAGGGAGTGAGTTAGCTGCAGTTTTTGCAGTGACTGGACAGTTTAATCTACCTTTTTATTAAGAAGATGCAGTTTATATCGCTGAATTGTTTATGTGCAAGTTCCTAATCATTTATTTTGCCTGTGCCCCTTTTTAGTCGATTAATCAATCCACAAAGTGTTCTATTATATGCTTTAGTCAAGTACAGCCCTTAAAACTAAGCATTTGCATAATTTCCAACTCGTTATTTAGATGAACATTTAAAATCAATAGTCTTCTCATAATGTGCATGTGTATGCTCTGTTGTCCTCTGCATTTGACCCGTCCTTCTATGCCATTGACAACCAGGAGCAGTGTGACTATAGAACATGGGGACCCATCTGCAGATGAGTTAGACTTGGCCGGGGCCCAAGGAGGATTGACCATTACATGACAGACATGGAGAGAACATGCAAACTCCTCACAGACAGTTCCCACTCCAAAGGAATCTAAACAGGGACTTTCTTGTGGTGAGGGCGTTTTTTAACATCCATATTCCTTTGTATTTTATGTAACTCAGACAGAATTTCTACTTCCACCCTGTGCTGTAGATAATATTACAGACTGTTCAGTCATTTTGAAGAATGTGAATAATGTGCCAAGTGGTTCTGAATCAAGGCAGGCGCACCATTCATTACTGCAAACAAATGCAGCACACCTGGGACGCAGTGCGCGATGAGAGGATAAACTGATGGCTTGTATTGCTCTAACAGGGTTCAGTTATGCTAAATTGGCTTTTAGTAATGTGTTATTTCAGCAATTACACCTGCTTTTTATCCTCCAAATGATTGTTTATTATGGGAAAAAGGATCCATGAAATATAGAACTCGTACACACGGTTAGGCTATGTGTTTTTGTAGGATCAGAACTGTATATATTTTCACACTTGTATTATAGTTTACCCACATTCTTTTTTTTTTTCAAACTTCACCATGAATACAGATAAACACATTTTATTTGTTCATTTCTTATAAGGTTTGCAAAAAGCTGCCACTTTTCTGTCTGGCTTTTATTCTCTTACTAGAAGAGGAATATATCTGCAGAATTGAATACAGTCGTTAGCTGTTCTCCTAAATATGACAGACACAATTAAATCCTCAATAGCCTACACACGAAGGGCAATAGCCTGGGTAATTTTAAATGGATAAACAATTCTCTGCAGACAGCTAGCTGCCAGAGCAATAAGAGAAAACATTAAAGTGTGTATCAACCTTTGTGACTCAGCTGATGATAATCATTGTGTAGTTCTTTACATAATGTGTGATTATTGGTCTTTCAAGTCTTTACCAAATGTCGTTATTGTGTGGTATGTGCAGTTCTGGACTTAGACAAAAAAGAGGGCCAAAAATATTGAAATTTAGATCACAAATGTCATTGTGATGTCGAAAATTGATTTATTGCCATTGTCAGTGAGCAGAATTCACAAACTAGGAACTTGCTTTGGCATTAAGGTGCAACATACAACCATGAATATGAATAATAATAATAATAATAATAGCAAAATATATAAAAAAGGCTATACATAATATTTAGAGTTACTAATAAAATAAAATAGACTGTATGTTAACATATCAATATGTATTTCCAGACTGGGAGGGGGCTCTCACGAAAAAAGTCTAAAATTAAAATGAAATAAATGACATATGATAGATTATATAAATAGATACAGTATATCACATAGCAGCATGAGCTGAAAAGTTAAGTTTAAGTTAAGTTAAGATAACTTATTCATTGTTCATTGTTTTATGTTGGACCGAATCACCAAGACAAGTTCCTATGTTTGTGAATTCTGTTCATTGACAATGGCAATAAACCCTTTCTGAAGTTAAAACTTTATTTATTAAGTTATTAACTCACATTTATTATGAAGAACAAAGGTAACTTGAAACATTGATTGTGGTAACATAAGCAGGCCTTAAAATGGAACAAACTAAAAGTCACACTTAAATTAAAAATCTGATTGCCAGAAAATCAAAAGCAAAATTCTGCTGTCAAGGAATTTGGCAGCAAATGAATGTTGGCACAGAGTATCAGGAGCTCAATTATGCAGCATCGCGACTCCAACTGAAAGAATCCTGTCATTCTGTCAGCCCGAGTTTGACATCACCGCCTACATCTGTGGACTGCTTCAAAAGTACTTGCTAAAAGGATTGTAATTTGCTTCGGACCTCTTTTGTACCATAAACGGCCTGTATTGTCTTTGAACACAAATGACTTAAGCACTACAAGCACAGGGGATCAACATTACATTTCCAAGTTATAAAATGCACTTACTCTTGAGATGTGTAATGCAAATGAATTGATTCTTATAGCTTTAGGGCTTTTAACTAAATATCACTATTATGATGAGTAGAAATATGAATGAATGACCATGAAGTATAGACCAATATGTGTGAAGTTTGCACGTTCTCCCCGTGTCTGCATAGGTTTCGTCCTGCTTTCAACTAACTCTTCAAAATCATTCAGGTCAAGTTGGCCCAATGTGACAAACAACACACAAAGTTGCAACGATTCAAGGCCCACTCGCCATTTCTTTGAACAACTTGCGTATTATGACAAACACTTCCAAAGCACTACATGCAGCTTGGCCATTAGTGAGAACTGCACCACAACTTTGAGTAATTTTGTCTTGATACTGTTTTATTGACAGTGGGGAAGCAACGGACGACTTCTCACCGCACAACATGTCAGCGAACTTTTTTAGCACGATGACAATTAAGTAATGGGGTGCCGACAAGCGAACCTGTTATCGGCGTTGTTTTGCTGTCATAGCTGTCCACCCAGAGATAGTGACACGGTGAAAAGGCAATGAGAGGCAAATTGCGGGGTTGCGATGAGTGCAGCAGCTACACAGTTTGAGATGAAACAGCAACCGAGGGCCGGGGGGAGGAGACGAGATCACAACATGATAGAAGCTCAACAGATGAAGAGTTTTGTTCGCTGCAGAGACAGAAAATACATGTGAGAAGAGTTTGAAATCAAGATGAAAGGAGGGGAAAGAGAGTCTAAGTTAGGGCAACGGCGCAGAAAGGGGGATGGGAAAAGGTGTTGGGAAGATATTTTTGACTGGTTAGTAGATCCGTTGTGGCACAGCTGGCCTGGATTAGACATCCTCTGACACACCATATTTCCTCACTTTGTTAATTGGACTGTCAGAACAGAGATCGCACCCCCGCCCCGTCCAACACCCCCCAGAGGCATGTGGGCACGGGTTCTCCATGGTTGGACTTAGGCCCGGGCACCAGCAGTTCACATAAACATCCTTTGTAATGCGTTCACGGCTTACATTATGTGAGAGGTGCACTGACTGAAAAAGGGTTAAGCTGCAGAAACAAGGCGGTTATTTATGCTTTCAAATTCATGTTTTGGCTGATTTTTTAGACACTATGGTATGGGATTCGTTTAAACAATTTAAAACCCTGAAAAAATGTGCTTGATTTTAGATTTTATTTATTTAATGAACATGGAATGTAAATATGCCAGAATCATCCCCCTTTCCATCTGTGGTCCGTGGCAGGTCAGGTCAGGACAGGAAAGAACATATAAAGACACAGCATACACATTCCATACAAACAACACCATTAGAATTAAACAACACTTCAGAACCAAGGATTACAGACCTGGTTCCTCTTGTACTTGTCTTAACGTTTGTTTTAAATGTGCTTAATGTCAGACTGTCTCTGATGGCAGCTTATGATGTTCCAAATCTCTGTGCCTTTGATTGACAGCACTTGTCGTCTGAAGGCTGTGCGTCTCAAAGGAACTGCGCAGTCACTTTGAGTAGACGCTCTGGTTTCTCTGTTCCAGATCTGATTTGAATAAACTCAGCAGCAGTGACAGCAAAAGGCCGGGTTAAATTGAACAAGCTAATTTTGATTTTTTTCTCAAATTGTCCAAATTTACAGTTATATTTTAAAGTATGACATTGATGATATGAGTAAGGTTTTTTATCTAATATTTTGAAGGCTTCAAGGCAGCATGGTTTGTAATGCAATATTCAATGAGCGAGTGAAGACATTTTTTTGCAACATTTTCTGGCAATGATGATCTAATTTGTTTAAAAGTGCGAATATTAAAATATACAATTTTAAAGTGTTTTTACATGTTTTTTTTTTTAAAACAAAGTTCTGTCCAAAGTCACACCTAGATATTCAAATTAATCTTCAATTTGAATCCTCCTTATAAAAATATCTTTGAGGATTTCTTCACTGTTGGCCATTTTGAAAATACCATATAAACAGTCTTTTAACAGAAGCCACTTGTCATTTTGTTGTTGTTTGTGATCTTAACTATCAGCCATAACATTTTGCATTGTACCTTTTTCATTGTGTTCATGTGGATCAGTTGTAAGCCATGTTATGCTAAATTTACAGCAGTTTAAAGAGAAAAACACAATTATGTTATTTCACAAATACATGAGAAATTTGCCAACATTCAAAATTAAAAAATCTGACTCAACTAATTATCTTCCAGGCAATGGGCCTAAGATAGGGTAACCCATGGAGACACCACAGAGATACAGTCTTTTGTCTTGAGAAGTTACAGCTTTGTACCTTTGAGTTTAAAGCATATATTTTAATCAGCCTCGGGATTAATTGGCTTCAATCCTGGATGTAATAAGGCCAGATATTGCTGTGAAGCCACCAAGCATCGCTGAGAATAAGTGAATGTACGTTAGCCTAATAATTCTACAGTCTATCTTAAAGCAAAACATAGTAACTCTGCCGATAGAGCTCCGCCTTCTTTCTTTATTATAATGAGACGGTATAATCACATACAAAAACATTTCACTTTGCCAAATATAATAAAAAGAGCCAGGGTTTCTCTGCTGAGTTGTCTTCCGTCTCTTTTCCGCCCAGGGACAGCAGGGCGCAACGATGGACAAAACGCCCCATAAATAAGTATTTCATTTTGTGAAGGTTGCTTTGAAGCTAAACAACATTTGAATATCGAGTATCTTTTATTTTAAAAACAAAACAAATGTTATATATAGGCTACAAAAAGATCTGATTAAAAATAAGCCATGAGGGGATACTTTCAAATAAGCCCAAAAGGTCATAAATATGGGCTTATTATTAATATTATTTGTGCGATTCATTTAACAGATATCTCACATTTGTATGATGATTTCACCTAAAAAAAATTTAATTTAATAACACATTTTAACACATAATATTATCTGAATATTGTTATCAAGATACTAAAATATATGAATAGAGATATACATTTTTGTCAACATCACCCATCCCTAGTTTCATCACATTCACCAAACATTTGGAGTTTGCTGAAGAACATCCTGGACTGTACCAATCATGAAAATGCTAGACTCAGAATCAGAAAAGGTTTATTGCCATTGTCAATGAACAGAATTCACAAACATAGGAACTTGCTTTGGTGGTTCGGTGCAACATAAAACAATGAACAATGATAAAATGATAAAACAACCTATACAAAATCAATAAGGGCATGAGTTAAAGAAAAACAATAGAGATAGAAAGAATAATCCATTGCAATGATTGAACATGTTGAGCGCCCTGATGAAGTCTATTGGGGTTAATGGCATTATCCCCAGTGGGAAATCATTTATCTGTATTCAGCCCATTCGAGTGGCCTCTGTCAAACCCAATTCCACCACAGGAACACTGACAAATGAGAACCTGGCCAATGTGCAGGAATGTTGATAATTGACCAGCCAGTATCTATATAACAATTTAATGAAAATACAATAATTGTTTATCATTTCATGTTCTTCCTTCTCTTTCAGCCCCCAGTCCTTTCCTGTCTAATAAAGCCTACGGGCAACAAAATCTAAAAAAGAATAAAAGAAAATACTATTATGCATATAAAGACATTGCTATTCAAATCAAGTGCATATGAGTTTATGCTTTTGTAAAAATAACTTAATGTAGCGCGATAAATTGCATGTTTATTATTAAGTGTAGTTTTATACCAGTGCTGTTTTTTTTGGGTTGTGTTTAAATGATGCGTTATGAACTATCCAATGCATTTGCTTATTCTTTGTGTTCAAATCTATCCACATTCAAGCAGGGGTGGGGTGGGCTTCTGAAAGGTACAACTTGACATAGGCCTATAACTTATTCCCTAAATGAATTAATTAACTCTTCTAATGTCACATCTTCAGCCAGAAGAAAAACTATAAACTTAACTGAAATGGTCAAACTAGGGAAGACCAGGTCAGACATTTAACAAAGAGCAATTTTATGATTCCTGATTGTTTTGTTTGTTCGAGGACATCAGGAATTATACTTGATCTACTGCAAAGTCTTTTTATAATATTATCTTCGCCTTATCGTGCTTTGAAATCAATTCTCAACAAGCGGCAAAACAATGCAAAGCGAAGAGCACATGTGTATTCAACAGGCGGCTGAGTGCTTCGTAAATATATGAGTGTATTGATGCATAGATCTTTATCCGTCTGAACTGCCGTTGTTCCTTTTAGCAGCTCCTCTGGGGAATGCAACAAAAGCACACAGAACATCATGTCTTTATGACCATTTTGTCGAGTTCTTGCTTTTGCTACTGTTTACCAGGAGTCAGTGAAAATACTTTTGTTTTGATGATTAGGAAAGGCAAGGCGGTGGGGGTCACTTGAGCAGCCTGGAGATGGAAGGTAATGAGACCAAGGTAACTGCAGTGCATGGTGGGCTATTTAGCCAGAGCAGGAGCCCAGGGTCCTCCACTCGCCAGTCTGCAGAGTATTGTCAGCTCTCGAGCACCGGTGCAGTGTCGGCACAGGTTAAATCAAATATTATTCTCCTATATTATTAATTCACAGATTGTGCTATTAATGGGTGGGAGACAATATGTCACATTGAATTAAATTATCTCATGTGAGCGTCATCGTGCAATTGGTGTCTCTGAAAATTATGATATTTTTGTGTTTTCAAAGCCACTACAAAGTATTCACTGTAGGATTTGAGTGAAGTACAGATACTTTCAGTGATTTTACTTTTTCCACCACAGGTTCTAGTCTAAAAAAAACAAAAACATAATTTTTCTTTTCAACAAAGACATTTTTGAATTCAGGAGAAACATATCGCCCCAATTCCAACCATGACCACCACCGCAAATATGATTTTGAGACTCGTAACTCATGACATTTAAAAGCACATCATCAATTTATGCACTGATTTCTGGCAAGAAAAGCATTATTTACTGAAGTGCTTAATATTCTTGACATATAATGCCTCTATCACCAATTAATCTTATATATTTGAATATGCCATTTGCCATTTAAATGATAGCTTTTATTATTGCCAAGACAGAGCTTATCACACTGGTTTCAACGACCTAACCTCTCTCATACTATCACTGAAATAACGAACATGAATAAGGTTTGATCTGACAGTCTTTGTAAATCTGCTTTTGGTTCTCGTCTGCGGTACTTGATATTTTGCTGAATTTGTGGAATTAATTGCAGTGAAAAATTCCCCTCTACCATCTGGCGCTCCGATAAGACATGCATCAAACAGTGCGCAGGGAGGGGAATAGATTCAAATAACGCTGCTATAAGGGAAGTGGCGTACAGATTCTTTTGACATTGACATTTATTTGGAGGAATATTCAGATGCGAGGCTTCCTCAAAATGTCACGCTTTAATATTTCTGCCTTAATGAGAGTGAACAAGACTCAGTGTTTGGTAGAAACATATCTATTGTGTCAAGGGTGCGGCATAGTATGTTACCTAAACTCCCCAATCTAGAGCTAAACATGCTAAATGTGTTTCAGTACATGGAAAACCACGCTAACTTCCATTATACCAATTGAACCAAAAGTAACATGGGGAGGACATAATGTACATTATAGGTGCCTGTCCCATAGTACTTGATTTGTTTGTTTAGGCTGTAATAAAAAAACACATTCTCCCTCTCTTTTAAAATGACGTGAAACAGGAAAATACCTGTTGTATCTGACACAAATTTGGGGCTCAAGACGATAAACAGTAAAAGTTGGAATATGGTTGGGCTAATGAAGGCAAGGCCTTGCGAACTAAGGGAGTGCCAGGTGCTGTAGCACTCCTGGTGGTGGATAAGGTGACCTGCACATTCATACAATATTCCAAAAATATATAAAAGGAACGCGTTTTAATCTGTGGTCAAGGCTAGTTAAAAATGTATCACTGAATTAATATACCGTACTTTTCGGGCTATACAGCGCGTCCATATACGGGCCACACCTGACAATAAACTGCAGGTGCCCACCTTGTAACATGAGATACTTACACTTAAATAAACGTGGTAGTGATGCATCTTTTGAACCAGGGGTCTCGCGGCGCACCAGAGGTCTGCTGCGCCGCGAGACCCTTGGTTCAAAAGACGCATCACCACCACGTTTATTTATGTGTCTAATTAGACTCATATCTAAGGGGAATATGAGTTGGATTGTAATAAAACAGTGTTTGGTAGTTTAACAAACAAAGATCAAACATCACATCTCTCCCTACTTTCCCCTCTGTCCCTGATTACTCTGTGTGAGCTGATTTACTGTCTCTGTGTCTTCACATCTGGTTCATCTGCTCCTGAGCTTGTGCTTAGCGAGTGAGTGTGACGTTGTAACATGAGATATTTACACAAGATTAAAATCCATGGTAGTGATGCACATGTTGTCTTTTGACCCGTAAGTCAGGTCAGGCCAAGAAAGTTTAATTTCAATGCGGCAGGTTCTAAACTGCAGACCTGTATATCACATGTCTGCGCTCCATGAGTCTTTGTATTCTGCCCCATCTAGATTCACTTCCTTATTAAACTAATTTCTCAGTGAATGTGGGTCTGATTGTAATAAAACACACAGCGCTTTGAAGCTTAAACTATAGAAAACACGACGTGTGGACAGTGCTTCCACTAACGTCTTCTTCTACAGCGCTTGCGCATCCTCATCCTCATAGATTTCCCCCTGGTGGCCGTTTGCCAGTAAAAGTCTATTATACTCATTATATCATTATAATGACCGCAGGGTTCAAAGTGTGGGGAAAAAGTAGCGGCTTAAAGTCCAAAAAGTACGGTATCGCCTTTCATAACAACTAAAGCGCCCTAACCCATTATTCATTCTATACTTAGTAGGGTGAACCACAGTATCTATAGCTGCCCTGGGGCAGACTGAAGTGGGGCTGCTTGCGTAGATTGGCAGCCTCACTTCCTCCAATCAACACTACATTTCGAGCCTTTGTGGATCCAGAGGTGACCTTGTGTGACCTCTAAAGGTCACCCAGAATCCTTGTCTCCTCTCTTCCAGTCTTCCAGATTATTTTGGTTCCTGTGGTGATTTCCCTTAAATAATTACTAAACCTTCGAAGAGAACTGATGCCTCATAGGCTCAACAAAATTGGTGCTTCTGCCCGGTTTTACCTGTTTTTCAACCATTGTTTTAGCCCTAAAACCATCAGGTGTGTGTGTGTGTGTGTGTGTGTGTGTAGGTGTGTGTGTGTGTGTGTGTGTAGGTGTGTGTAGGTGTGTGTAGGTGTAGGTGTGTGTGTGTATGTGTGTGTAGGTGTGTGTGTGTGTGTGTGTGTGTGTGTAGGTGTGTGTGTGTGTGTGTGTAGGTGTGTGTGTGTGTGTGTGTGTGTGTGTGTGTGTGTGTGTGTGTAGGTGTGTGTGTGTGTGTGTGTGTAGGTGTGTGTAGGTGTGTGTAGGTGTAGGTGTGTGTGTGTATGTGTGTGTAGGTGTGTGTGTGTGTGTGTGTGTAGGTGTGTGTGTGTGTGTGTGTGTAGGTGTGTGTGTGTGTGTAGGTGTGTGTGTGTGTGTGTGTAGGTGTGTGTGTGTGTAGGTGTGTGTGTGCGTGTTACAATGACATTTCACAAAACAGAATAGTAGCCTCTTTTTCTTTTTATGCCTCCAAGATGTGGAACTCCCTTCCTGAAGATCTACGTTTTGAAATTAGGCTGAAATTAAGTCTAAATTAAAAACACATCTTTTTAGCATTGCCTATGTCTAATTTATTAATAATAATGCAATATATGTATTAATTGATTTTAAAGTACTCTTTGTATTTACTTCAATGAAAAGTGCTCTACAAATAAAATGTACATTACTTGAATGTGAGTGTTATGTTTCCGTAGTAACAGTGTAATAATCTCAACATACACCAGATTCATACAAGTCTAAACTAATGTGTAGTATGTATGTGCATAATATGATGGGACACTTTACAAGAGATCTACTGTGTGACTAATGCTACAGTGAAGAGCTAAGTGACGTACGTCTAACTGCTCACAACATGCACAATAAGGCATAGTAATACACCAGTTCAATGGATGTGCAGTGGAAGCCTTTTTCTGACACGGTTTTGCAACCCAAGGAGAACAAGTCATGCTGTACATTTCTGGATTATTTTCCTCTGAATACTCTCTAACCAATATGTTGCAGAATGATTTAGATTGCAGTGTAAGGTATAGATACTGAAGTTGAAACCACCTAACCCTAATATTTAGCTTATACATTAAAAAAAAAATAGTTGTAGGTCAACATAACAATTATATACTGTATGGATGTACATGGATAATTATGTCATATAACAACATTTTTACTTAATTTGTGGATCCATTGGTTTGTGGCCAAATAAGGACAAAGACTCCACCGCCTTTGGATTCGAGTCTGCTATTTATGTGTTTTTGATGGCTTTAGACTTATTCAAGTTGTCTTTTATTTTATAGTTGAACAAATACGTAATACAATTATAAATAAAAGTGTATCCCCATATATACCATGTGCTGTATTCTGCACATTAAGTGGGCTTTTCAGGGTGCAAATTATGCACATACATATGGCCTATTGCACTGCTTTGATTGACATGGAAGATCTCTTAATCCCATCGAAAGTGGAATTGATTTTTTCTGGAGTGAACAGGTAATCTTCTTTTGTTGTGGCGTTTGTTTCTGCTCTCCAGTCATTCATCAATACACTGCTCTGCAGTGTTCCTAAGCTTGTAAATGTTGAAAGCGTTGAAGGTATTCAAGGGGTCTGAAAGTGGCGAGATAGTCAATGGTACAAATCCATGAACTCAGCAACTTGGACAAGATGGCATTTGCCTTATAAGCAATTTAGGGCAAAAAATATGAACAAATGCTTTTTAAAAAGACAATCCTGCAACATCCAGAGACTTAAGGTACTGAGGGCGGTTAGGGGCAGGGCTCCACTCCTGGAGCCCTGCCACCGAGGAGTTCTCCAACAACCTCAGTCACTTCAGCTTGGGTGATGGATGAGTCAGCCTCCGAGTCCTCAGTCTCTGCTTCCTCGTGACGTGACAGTGGGATTAAGAAGGTCCTCAAAGTATTCCTTCCACCGCCCGACAACATCCCCACCACCGGGTTTGGGGTTCCACGACAGGCACCTTGTGACCACAGCTCCGAGCAGCCGGATTGTCAATGGAGGTCGAGAACATGGTCTACTTGGACTCAATGTCCCGGTCTCCCCCAGTATCTGGGAGAAGCTCTCCCGAGGGTGTGAGTTGAAGATCCCGCTGACAGAGGGCTCTACCAGGTGTTCCCAAGAGACCCTCACGATGCGCATGGGCCTGCCAAGCACATGCTTCTGTCTTCCAAAACGCTTTTATGTTATTATAATGGTTTCAATTTAGAAGTAGAATAAATATTTACAGTTGAACTATAATTGCCATTTACCTAGAATATAATATTATTAAAATATTATTATTATTTTTTTACTGAGACCCTTTCCTCATACATTATTCGTTTCTGGAAACTATATGGAGGAAATTATTTTAATATTCCACACTGTATTATGTCCTCTGATAGCAGCAAAAGAGGACATTCATAATGTCTCAAATTGTATCAAACTACAGAGAAATATGAGCAGACATCGCCACAGGGAATATTACGCTAGGCCTGTTCACTTCCCTCATCCCAGGTAATTTAAAGTGACCATTACCAAAATGTTCTGAGTATGATTCAAACTCAAGATTTCTGCATGTCTCAATGGGATCCTTCTTTGTCCAGAGAGAGCATAATCCTTCAGATCTTACTATGGCTTAACTGAAAAAGAGGGGAAGGGAAAAGTAAAAAGCAGAAAGATATCACAAAGAAAGGGAATTCAAAGACAGTGAAGTGTACGGATCATTGGTGAGCTGATGGAGCTGTCCAGGGATGGTCTGTTTGTGTGCTCGTGCTGAATGACAAAGGCCTCCAGTGGATACACCAGAAAAATAGCTGCTGTAAAATAAACGTATACCAATGAGTTGTTTTTCACAGTGTTCTGACAGAAACAGAGCAAAGCAGATTTCAAATGTATATTAAAATGCCCTACTGGTTGTTTCATCCAAACCAGCTTCAGTAGTGTTTTGTTTTATTGGCACGTGTTTCAGTAATCCAGCATGTTCACGATGTTTCAAAATGCAGTTCATTCATTCATCCCTACCAAACTTATTCTGATCATTTCAGTGGTCAAATTCCCCTCAATGCGCAGCTAATCAACTATTTTGTGTGTTATGGCTGCTCTACTCTTCTGTGTAAATGAGTGGGCGATCTATGTCGGCATTTTGTAATTCATTTACACGCAGAAGTCCTTTTAAGATTAAAGGTTTCCAAAAGTAGCTTAAATAACTTGCAGAATACTGTGAGACATTGAGTCACATTCATTCAGCTAAAACTTACAGTGATACTCGAATTGCTCATTACTTCTCAAACCTTATGGGATGAAAAAACAAACCAAAAACATGCCCTCCACAGCCTCATGAAACGTTTATACATGAATAAAAATCAAACATTAGAGATGATTAGAGACAATAATTTTTTTTTCATCAGTTTTTTAGATGCTCAACTTAATGGCCAGATCAAATTGGTGTAAACTGCAACAAAGTTTTAACATCTCTTGGCATACTAAGAAGAATTAGAAGATATCTCCACAATGCTTTTATGTTACCTTTGTATTATTATTGTATTATTATTTACCCTTACTTCTGTTATTGTAACAGTGTCTGTGCAAGTGCATTTCCAAGTTATCTTCAAAAAATATAACTTTTACAGAAGGCTTTTGGTTGCCTAGCTACATTTTCTAATTATGATGCTCCCAGTGGCCCACTTTTCTTAAAATTACAGCTATGAAATATTCATGATATCAATATTAATCAAATATGTACCTTTGTTCTTATGATAAAACATGGTAAATGTCCTCATACTTTTAGCAACTACTTTGTCAAGAAATGCCAATTCGTTCTTATCAAACTAGACCAGCCAAAAAGTCTAAATGCACTTTTCTTTTCGACATCGTGGAATTGTCAAAAAGAAAAGTGCACTTGGAATTTGTGCAGAATGTTGGAAAAAGTATGATGACTTTATGAATACTTCAATACCAAACACTAAAATATATACTTCTGATGTGATCAGCAATAGGCATTGGAAAAAATATATAAAAAAAATAGTATATATATTTTTTTTTAAATCTTTCTTTACGGTAAAAAAATTGTGGGACGTGACGAGGGCGGAGCAGGACAGAAGCAGAGGTGTGGGCAGGGAGACCTGGAGCGGGGCAGAGAACAATGGTCCTAAACCTGAGGCAATCCGAGCTTGGGGGACAGAGGAAGGCTCAGATTTAGAAATGAACCCCATGTTGCGCTGGATGTTTGTTGCTCAAAACAAGTCTGTCACCTGTAATGTGCACATTTCCCCAAACGTCAGGCGCCCCCCCTGGCACATGCACAGAATACAAAAAAATACAAATACATTGACACCTTAGGTGAGTCAGCCACATATGTTATGACAGCATCAACTTTTAAAGGGGAAACAGTGGTCAATAAAGGATGAGGAAAGCTGAGCAGAGGATAGACTTGTACATGGAAACACAGAAATCGCCTCCAGGCAACACCGAGGCAGAGCAGCAGCCAACCGTCTCCACAAAGCTCAACCATGGGAAAAACAAAGCATTTGGAGCTGGTTTGGTAGTATTCTTCAACCCGAGAAAACCAATTATGTATATAATTTATCATCTCAAAATCCTTCTATAATTACTTTATAATAGGTGAAGAGACCAGTTGATGGTTTTCCGTACCTTTTTGTTAAACTGACATTTCATTCTCCATGTGATTCTTCTGTTTAACAAAACGGGTGCATAAAGCAGCGTACTCCCAAAGGTGATGCTGCAAGGGAAGCAACAATGGCAAGGAAACATGTCTAAAACATTTAATTAATTGCAACTGTCCATCAAATCCTTTTTTTCCCTTGGGATTTTAAAAGAATACCGCTAGTGCCACTTTATAATTCTTCTCTCTCCTCAGAGCCACAGCAGGGCAGTTCGACCTCATCTTTCAGACACATTTAAAAGCTTGGTCTCTATTGGCATCTGCGGTTGTCTTTCCATGCAACAAATAGTCTTCTGTGCATTTGTGGGCTGTTGCACTGGGATTGGACAAAGACATTATTTTTATTTTCACCAAAGGCAGTAAGGCCAATCAATATTTAATAATATGCTTTATTTTAGATGGAATTGCTTTTTTTTATCATCTCCACATTACCAAGTAAATTCTCTCATTTCTATGTTCTCTTCTGTGCATAAATTGCTAAAACAGAAAGAAGCTGTGGCTTAATTGCAACACATTTTCCAGTTGTCATATATACAAAAAAAACACCTACTCTAAATTATATCCAGTTTGCAAATAGTCCAGACTAAATTTAGGTTACAAAGTACACAGTCAAATTGTATTGAGGTTATGGAAGTTAAATCCTGAGCTGCTGCCACTGAATTCAGTCTGATCCTAATGTTTCCATAGAGGACCGACACTTTCACAGATGTAGTGTCTCCCTGTGCATCTGTCATGCCCCTCATCATCCCATCGCTCTCTCACTCAGTCTCAGTATCTCTCTCTCACTTTCTTGCGCACATCCCCTTTGTATTCTGATCAGCTCCTTTAGCAGCAGCCCCCCAGGATTCCCATTTCCAGCCTCATATCAAATTTATTGCTTGTTGGCCTGTCGAGATCAAATCCATGCTGCACGCTTGCCCTGGTCTTTGTTGGGTTGCGGGAAATTCCGCCACACTTATTTATACACGCGCTTGCACACATCTGGAGTAGCACTTGAAGACACTTTAATAAACAGAGATGCACACATCCTCCATGCATCACAATACACAACGGCACGTTAAAAATAAGCCCACATCAAAGAAATATGATCGCTCTCTGCAGCGGAGCGTGTTTACGACCATATGGTTATAACATGTCCCGCATTTGCATATACCTTGGATTATTTGCACGTTTGTTTGCAGACACCAACTGCAAAATGCATTTTGACACTGTGTAAAATTTATAGCGCAATGATGCACTCTCCTCATGTCAGAATATTTTTCACCACAACAGACTTTGCACCAAAATAGTAAAACTACTCTCGACCTTAGTGTTGCCACTTTAGAATTTCTTGGATTATTCCTTCTGTCCCCGACCACACTTGACAGTGGGAAAGTATATTGTCATATTCATCGCATATACAACTATAATAAGCTAAAGTAAATACGACACAGAGGTGGTGACGTGTGATGCATTATGGCATCAAATGGGTACAGCCTAGTGCTCATGTTAAGCTTTTCACATTTCATTTAGATAATGAGATAGTCTAGATAGGCAATTAACTGGCCTTAATTTGACATTCAAATCTAGACTAGATATTGATGTATGCAGAACAGCTCCAGGTGAATTGCTTGATTTAATTTGGGTTTGTTTTAGATTAAGTTTCCTGGTGAAAAGCTGCTCAAAGTTGTGGTATGAAGTTAGTTAGTAAACCAGCCAATTATTTGGAATATAATTCCCTTATCAACCTTGGTGGGAGGTCTCATCCTCCAAAGCTTTGGGCCTCTACCAGAGGCCGAGGGGGGCTATTTTTTATATTATATATGCAAATGATTTGGGTGTTATTAACTTCCAAATCACATTTAGAGGTTTGCTGAATAAGTCACATTCCTGCAAAATACTACTGAGGAACCCACCGCACAGCTGCAGCAGTGGCCGCTCATGCTCTTTTTCTGTCCTGGGTCTAATTATGATAATATTATTCTCAGCCAGAGCAGCGCTCATTAAAACATGCAGGTAGACTTTTCTATCCTGGTCTAGCACAAACAGGTCTACTGTTTTTATAACTACGTAATGCTTAATAAATGCTTCCATGGACCAAGGCATGACATATTTTCCTATTCACAGATAACTTTTTAGCACTGTCACCTCACTCTGATATTTTGGCCTCCAGTCCTGCTTTCAAGCCACAGGCAGAAAATGAAGAAGACATTCATACAAAGGGTATCGCAGACACCGGTTTTGTGCAAACAACTTGCCACCATTAGGCGAGATAACCCTTTCAGCAGGTTTCATCCATCACAGCTACAAAAACAACTGTTTGATTTTTCTATTAATGAAAAGTATTGCAACGTTCTGTATAAGAGTCAAAGGTATTCAGCAGCAGGAAATGTTCTCAGCTCAGTTTTAGATTCATGTAATCACAGAGGTTCAACCTATTCAAGCAGACAAAACATGGTGAGAGCATTAAAGTGAGAACAGCATTGCAAAAACAATATGCCTTTACTACAAATGTACTGTATAAAAAATATCATTGTTATTATCAATCCTAATATATCTTGTGTTTTTATTCCTCTCTGATGGTGAGTTATTGCGTTTTGGCAAGACATTTTCTTGAGTATTCGTTGATATTTTCCATGGACTTGGGTTCGGCTGCTCAAAGGCTTAAAAAAATAATAATATAAAAAGAATAAAATAGATGCCTCCCCACATGTCCTAAAAAACACAAACAAAAACACCATACTCCTGTCTACCAGCAGATGTCAAACCATAAACCATCAAATAACCATGTAATGATAATCCAGCTTATGCTTGGATGCTAAACTATAAATTATGATGTTTATGATAGAATGTCAGAATTTTAGTGGCAAGTAGTTATAGTTGACAGATATCAAACTCATATTGCAGAACTTTCTTGGCAAAGCAATGACATCTCCATGGAGACAAACAGATGGCTGACCCGCCACCAGAAACTTTACTTTGTGCCCTTTTAAGTGCAAAGAAACAGTTTTATAAGTGTGAATAATTATGATTTAAAAATGTTTTGACAATTTGTGAAAATACAAAACTGTAGTATATCTAAGACTAACAATAGTAGTTTGAGTTGTTTCACAATTTAAACAAATCTAATAAAATATTCTAGGTTAATCACCGGTACCTCTTTTTTTCCAGTAAAAGTATTTTGACCATAACTTGAATTGGTATCCCTTTACTTACCTATTTTCTGTACATACATAAGTAATACTCTTTGGCTAAATATATTATTCTCTTTAGTTTAGCATTTAGTTCATGCTGCTTTATTCTCATTTATACCGTATTTTCCGGACTATTAGTCGCACCTTTTTTTCATAGTTTTGGCCGGGGTGCGACTTATACTCCAGATCGACTTATGTGATATTATTAGTTATTTTCACACTGGCAACCGCATGTCACGTGTTGATTATTTTCACACTGACCACCGCAAGAGGGCGCTCTAGGCTCTAAGCGACGCAGAAGAAGAATCAGCACTTCCTCTACCTCCAGAGTTTGGAGAGTTGTTTAGAAGTGACACAGAGGAAGAAGAATTCAATGGATTTAGTGATTTGGGGTAATACTGATGCTTTGGTAAATTTGTTAGCATGTTCTTTATGCTATAGTTATCTGAATAACTGTTAATATGTTATGTTTACATTTACGATAGTTTGTTGTCTGTGCGTCATGTAGCTAAAGGTGTTAGCGTTAGCATACGTACACCTATTTACTATGTTCTATAATCTGTTATTATTTTGAATTGCATTTCAAGACATTTGTCTGTTCTTGGTCTTGGATTTTATCAAATAAATGTCCCTCAAAAAATGCGATTTATAATCTGGAAAATACGGTAGTTTTTCTTAAAATCAGGTTGAATTCGTTAGACCAAAATAGAAAACTAAAAATCCTAATGCGTCACTGTTGGATATCTCGATGAAAGCAGGTGGTCTTTATATTTTCCAGGGGGAACATCATTCCCAGCCTGGTGCTTGTTAGCGGGTGCGTGCTTGTGCCATGGTTTATGAGCACAATCAGTTAGGTGCAGATGGTGGGCTCACCCTCAGGTCAGCCTTGGCTCACATGGGAGGTTTCTGACTCTCTAGTCTTTAGATACATCTTTGGATGGGGATGGGAATCAGATGTATAAACTGTAAAGCTTGAAATGATTTGCCTGGTTCAGGCCTGGTTTGTTCTTTATTATTAACCATTACTTTACCTTGAACAGTGGGCTTTTTATTTGGTAAGTTGTCATTGTGAATCAAGTTATGAATATATTGGCTTTACGTTTGGATGCCCACTGGCATTAGTGCAAATGTTATAGTCCTGCTCAGAACGGTCCAACAGCAAATATCAAGCCACATTGCTGTTAAAATCTTAGTTTTGTATTTAATTTCAGTTTATGTAATCCCTCATTCCAAGAGTGATCCATTGTAGAAAGAATCTATCTATCTATATATCTACACGTATACATAACATGTATATTATACACACATATATATATATACATATATATATATATATATATATATATATATATATATATATATATATACATATATATATATATATATATATATATATATACATATATATATATATATATATATATATATATATATATATATATATATATATATATATATATATATATATATATATATATATATATATATATATATATATATATATATTTTTTTTTTTTTTTTATCTCATAATATGTTGTGCCTCTGGGGGTCTTCCATCTGTGTTTAATGATGCGCTTTATGTCCAAAGCCTTCAACAAGTGAACGCACAAAGGCCCTGAGCAACTCTTCCCAACAACATCCCCATGAGCAGCAGACTAATGGCCTTCAACATAACTGATACTGAGCGCACACTTCCCTGTACTCACGCTCGCTGATTGATGCCTGCACCTTGTCGGCAGCACCCTAATAAGCAGATTACGTGGCGTTGCATTTTCCCCAGCGCTGTGGCTGTCACCAGGGACATTCTTCATTTAACCGACAGGAATTAGCGTATTAGTGCCACTTTAGTGCCAATCCCCCAAAAACTCTTCCTGCCAAGTCTTGCCCTTTTTTGCTGGATATTTTGCCAACGCAGCCAGCCAAGAAGCCGCAGATCCACACAGGAGACAGAGGAGCGAGAGAAAGAAAAGCAATATCAGTGAGTTTGACGGCTTCCGATTTTCAGCCAAGAGACATTTATGCGTGTTTGAATTGTCAATCATATCTTTGTTTGTAGTAATGATCTTATAGTGAACACATTTCCCTTTTAATGTCCTTTTTAAACAATATAATTCCTATAGTCCATAATGTATTCCAATTACATCACAAAACTTGGCCTGGGTTAGTAGTAAGCAATTAGTGCCGCCTCATTTTTAGTTATTTTTTGAATATACTTTGAATCATCTCCATTACAAATTGCGTTCCATTCATTTTCCCTTGCCTGGTCTCAAAGGTCTAACAAAATACTACTCGATGAAATGATATAGGAATTATAGACAATGATAGATTCAAATATAACTCAAATTCAACATTACGGATCCACTATATCAATCGCCGTGTGTACTTTGACCTTTTTATTACTATGCTGGTTTGCCGTTGCAATACTGAGTGAAGCAAGCTCTTTTCATGGGTCTTTGATGGCAGATAGACTTTGTGAATCTCAAAAGCCTTGTCTCTGAACTAAGTCTAGACTAGAAAAACATCCTTCTGTCTATCCGCCTCACCTCAAAACCCCCATAAGCCCTCAGTGGATGATCGCCCATATAATATTTCAACTGCCGGACTTCTTTTTTGGGGAAGGTTCTGTTTTGTCCTTCTTCATCATAATTCCTCTAGACGGGTGTTTGGTTGCTGCATCAAATGTTTTCTTCTTAATTTTCTTAACGTTTTTATTAATCACTTCTTGGGTGTTCATGGGAAGTTTGAGTTGAGCAACATAATGTGTAAGACTAACTGCTTTACTCCAGAGCTCTGTATAAAAAAACACTTGAACCTACTGTTTAGTTTGAACCGAACATTTCTCACATTTTTGAGTTGAACTATGAATATTTCAACAGAACCACAACTCCGGGGAAAACTTTGAATATCTCTTTTTTTGATTCTGTGTTTTGTTTACCCACACTATATCAAGGAACATATATACACATATATTTTATACATTTTTACTTGGCTCATATAAACAGTTTGAGCAGTTTTTGCGTTGGCAGAATGTCTTGTATGAATGGCTGTGTGAATGCTTGTCATTATGCAAGCGCTTTCAAATTTCCCCTCCATGCTGATCCAAGTATCCACAGGATGAAACCTCTTAGTGATTTGTGCATTTCTTTCATTTGTAAAATGCCATGTCAAGACTGCACTTATGGAGTAAAAGATATGCATTAGGTTCAAGTCAATCAGAAGTGGGTGTTTTTTTAAAGTGGGTTATATGTACTTTCAAACAGTGTGCACAACTTTTCCTGCGGGTGTCTTGAGCTTGGATGGGTTTTGTTTTTCTAAAAAAAACAAAAAAACAGTGTCCAGATGACTACAACAGAACCCTTTTCTACAGTGGAACTCACCTGGACGAATGAGGGACTACCTTTAAAAGGGAGTCAAACAGGAACTAAACAGTATTGTATTAATGCAGCATACTCTAATTATATAATGTGTGGTCCTAAAGTTTTTTTTTATTGTTTATATTATTGCACTGAATCTAATTTTGGGCATCAGTATGTCGACAATAACTCCAAATGCATGGATCAGTACATACATACATACACACATACATACCCTTGTTATAGCCTTTTTTGCTGCAGCCTAAACAAAATTTCAGATATCCACCCATTTACATTGTTGGAGTCGATAAATGTTTTTAAAATCAATGAAATGTTGATTTCGAAGACAGCTTGCAATGTCTCGTTAATCTCAGTCCAGTATTTATGGAAGTATAATAGGGTCCTCACATCTTTCAGTGGTCCTGTTATGCCTGATCTGTTCATGTTGATTTTAAAAGAGCTTTAAATCATGCAGCGCTTTAATGTTGATGAATATGCAGCTGTAATCATGTTTCATAGACACAAACTGTAAAAATCCCTGTAGACACACGCACACATAGTAGAATGCCTTATTTTATTAGACATCTATAAATGTTGGTTTTATGCTGCTCAGTTGTGAACTCTTGCACTTGGACTTCCCCTGCTAGGCTTTCTCGGTGAATGTGGCAAAGCTAACAGTTTCCTAGTCAAATGCCTCTACCTGCTGCTGTCATAGCTGTGTCTGGGAGCTGCAGAAGAATGCTGCTTCATCAGAAATTCATGCTAACGCCACCGAGGAAGCAAGTTTATCAACGTGTTTTCAGTCATATTTTTATATAGCAGAACATTTAGCCTTGGGAGATTTATGTTAATATTCGACTAAATGTTGGGGTATTTTGCATTTGAATCACATAATCGTCCCTGATTAAATGTTTGAGACTGCGTGAGAGGGTTTGGCTGACAAATAAAATTATGATAAATTTGGGGGCCTGTAATAATAGTACGGTATGTTGTAGAAAATACTTTGAAATCTGCAATACTTTTTATCTTTTTTGTTTAGCTCATCTAGAGTGAGGGAGGTAAGAAAAAAAGGTGTAAAATGGTGTGGTGTAATTTAATTAACAGGGAGGATAAATGTTAAGAAGTTTGACAAACAACACAAAATAATCTTGAATAGTGACAAACTCTAAACAAATAACTTCGAAACCAAATATCAAGTATAATCAAAAACATATTTGAGTGTCTAAGAAAACACAGGCCAATTAAAAAACGTCACATAATCTAGTGACAAAATAACAAGAGATGCAGAAATAACTAGTTTCTCAAACACATAATCTGACACAGTATTGACCAATGCCTGACAAACAACAAGAGGCACAAAGACACAAAATGACATACTGGCCACAAAGGTTGGCAGCCAGGAGCAGGCAGATGTGTGTGTGGTGTTTTATGGAGCAGGTGGAGGAGTTTATTAGTCCAGGTGGTAAAGCATCGCACCAATCAAAGGGACAGGATCCACAGGAGCAAGATAACAACCAGAACCAGGGTTTGAAAGCAGACCACCAATCAGAGGCCAGGGCTCCCACAGCAAATTTACATAGGAAATAAACAGAATTTAGCACACGCTACACCAGTAGAAATGGGGCCACACCTTTAATTTGTGAGCACAGTTACGACTATATAATTGTTATACCATTGGTTGCACGCAGTCTTCTTTACCACCTGGAGGCAATTACTCAATTCCTTAATGAACAAATAAATTGCTTTCAAGAGTGGCTCCTCCTGCTACAGTAATCAGCATGATATATGACTTATTATTAACAAGATAACGTCTTAAATTAGTGCCTTAATTGACATAACCATCACAATATGGCTCCGTAAAATGTGTCACAAAAAATATTTAACATTTTAATTCACAGTAGTTAACTATTTTGTGAAGTATGTTTATCTGGTAGAGGCTTATATAATATTTTAGTGCGGAAATAATTGTCAGGCAACTCTTTATTTTTTTGGGCGACTGATGAGCGCATACACCAAACCAATGCTAACCATGTGTTGTCAGACAAATCAGCTTTCTGTGAGCATAAGCTTTTTTCTTTATCTCTGTATTAGTGACAAAGACCATCAAAGTACCGCTTTTATTGTCATTACTTATAAATTACCTTTCACAGCTTTAATTTTGGAAAAAGTCACAACCGGTTAACTTTGCAACAAAACAAAATCAATGCAACAGCATCACCCTGTTTTGCATTTGACCATACTCTATAGTCTTATTGAGCTGCTTTATTTGAACTGGTCTATTGGTTTATAATCTTCTTCTGTACACATGGCGTGGCAACAGCCTAATCCAGACTAAGTTAGTTTACACAGCAAGCTCACTGGAAAACCAAGCATCACTGGAGCAAATTGCTTCGGGGGCGATCCATTGTCTGTGCTGTTGTGTAAAGGAAACTATCTCCCCAAAACATGCCTGGCGCCAGACTGGACAACATTTCAAAAGCCCACCGAGAGCTGCTGGATGCTGCACAGTAGACAGAGTGGTCATGCGAGAGTGGCGATAGTGAGAGGGCCACTCAACAGTCAAGTGTCTCATTGGTGCTTTTAGCAGAATACTGGTTCTTGGCCATTGAATGAAGAGTATTCACAAGCACTGAATCAATGTAGCAAGTGCAGCAGTCAATGCACAGTTTGCAAGGGACTTTGAAAAACAAGATGAATGAATGAACGGCAATTTGGGATGATGATTGCTTAATGGGCTCTGGGCAGAGAGTGGAGTGTGGTATTCAAGGCATTCGTAATGGTAGAGGCGCAAAAAAAGCTGTGGAGAGGAAAATAAGACAGGGAAGTTAGAGTCATATGATGCAGAAGCCAAAGTGGGATGCACTATATGGCTGAATGGTAATTATCCTTTATTGCCCCCATTATGAAAGGCTCCAAGGTGGGTTTCCTTACAAGGAATACATATACAACACAATACAATTTGCAGTGATGAAGCAAATGCTTATGGTGAAATGTAACAAGTGCTTGGAGTACAAGTTAATAAAAAAAAAAAAATGTATTTATATTCATAGTTAAATGAGGCTAAATGAGACAAACAAGTAGCTGTGTTGTGCTCTATCTCTTGAACAAATGTGGCTCCTTGTCACTTGAACAGAGAAACACTAACAGCATTGACTGAATGAGGCACATCCATTGATCCCCTCGTCCCATCTGGTTCACTCAATCAGAACGTTTATGTTGTTCTCCATCTCATCACAGGCTCGCCATTAAATCATTCAGTCCTCAGACCTCTTAACACTAGGAAGTACATGGTTGGGGGGGGAGAGGGCTCATCATCACATCAGGGAAGAACACACTTCAGAGTGACTCTTCACTGTGGCCTCTATGAAATCTTTATTGAAACTGTATGGTATATTATTGTGTCTGCTGTTGTTAGTCTGAAAACATTACAACTAATATGTATCGACAAGTTATTGCAACCCCATGCGCTCAAGATTTTGAAATAGTTACTCCATCTCCCTAGTCACCTAAATGGCTTAATTTAAAATATTCATTGTGATTAGAACTGTGCCGTTCAATTAATTCAAGTAATTTAAAATTTAATAGGCTGCTACAGGTCATTACCTCAAATCTTGATGGCTTTGTGCGGCTGTATGTCGTCTTTCTCCTGCGTTAAACCCTCCTCATTTTCTATCTTTCTTCCTTACTTCCCCGTCTCCTCTCCTCCTCTCCCATCTGTCCTTCTCCTCCTGCTGGTCTCTGTTACAAGCGACACCGGAGTGTGTATTGAGGGCAGTGTAGGACAAATGAATTAACGACATCAGATTAACTAGGATTACTGCACTCTTTGACAGTCAGAGGTGCTGGGTGAACCTAATGAATTATGTAAGCATCCAGTCCTCAGTATATCTCATTAGACAGTACTGGGCGGCTACTCTTATTGAGCTTGTCGCAATCATCTGGTGCAAATTGGGCTGATTTAGGTGCTGAAGTACTGTACTGTAGTTAATCAAGATTTGTTTTTAATGAGTATACAGAGATTTTAAGGGTGCAGGATGCAGTATCTGTATCCCCTGCTTGGTGGATCCATCTTTACATAGCTTGTAACGTATTTTTTCAGACTATAAGTTGCTTTGGAGTATAAGTCGCACAAGCAAAAAAAAAAAAAAAAAAAAATGGAGATGAAAAAAACATATTTGAGTCTCACTCTAGTATAAGTCGCACTGGGGAAATGTACTTGATAAAATCCAAGACCAAGAACGGGCATTTCATGATTTCTTGAAATGCAATTTAAAGTTACAACAGAATAGAGAACATGGTGAATAGGTGTACGTATGCTAATGTAACACCTTCACCTACAAGAGGCATAGATGCATCCCTCTTCCTCTGTGTCACATCTAAACAACTCCCCAAACTCCGGAGGTAGAGTAAGTGCAGATTCTTCTTCTGCGTAGTTTAGAGCCTAGAACGCCCTCATTTGAAATGCGGTTGCCAGTGTGAAAATAACGAATACTATCACATTTAAGTAGCTCCGAAGCATAAGTCGGCAAAAACTATGTAAAAATATGCGACTTATAATTTGGAAAATCCGGTATTTGTACTGGTCATTTGAGTTTCTTACAGTAGCATTAATATTCAAAAGCACACACAAATTAATATATCATTGCACAAAACTTTTAGATACAGTTGGGATTGGGATGACTGAATGCTCTTGGAACTCTGTTTGCTGTAAGAGCTGAAACAACATTGTTTTGTTGAAAAATGTGTGGTTGACAGCACGGATTGCTCAAACAGAACAGAAACATGATGATAAACTGTCTGTATACTTCAGCATCTGGTGTTTTGAATTACATTTTTAGAATGAATATTTGGCAATTGGCATGCATCAACAGAGACCAAGATGTTGCTGCCAGTTGTTGTTAAGTTAATTTAGTTTATTTATCTATGAAATAAAATGTAAACTTTTTGAGAAAATGAAGGACTTGTGCCTAAGAAGGCAAATATATGCATGTTTTAAGACGTGTAGATTATTAATGTGAATCCCAGTGTAATGGCAACAGTATTTCTAACATGAAACATTGGGATTTATGTCAAAAACTGCACCAACAAGGTAAAAGTGTTATTTATTATATTTAGACATTGTGGCATAGCTATACATTTCTGGTACTTCAAGGAACTGAAGGAAAATGATTCCTCACATCAGCATTTTCAATCATTAATTCATTGTATTTATTTATACAGGGAAAACCCAATGAGAAAAGTTCTCTTTTTCATGGGAATTTTGTTAAAACACAACACAAAATAAACAACAAACAAACATAGGATACTAAAACACAAATACAACAATCAATGAAATCAACCAATACATTAAAACAAATTAATACATACATGAAATAAAATTATATAAAACAAGTGCATTGACACTGCGGGACCAGTGTTTCATAAAATGATTTAATGTAAAAAAGTATTTGTTCCATAGAAAGATAGAGCAAAGTAATCTAAATACATTTTTCCTGTCTCTGTGTTGATGCAATGCCTCTGTGAGATAAAAAATGTCCTGAGACCTCAAACGGTGAATACCTGAACTGAAGATCAGACATTTTAATACTGTTGCTGTAGAAAGCATATGTATAATATCACCATAATAGAACTGAAAGAAATGTAGCCTGGATTAACTGTTTTCTACAATTAAGAGGAAAACACATGACAATCTGGCTTTAAGATTATTTGTCAGCTCTTGTATGTGTTTGTTGAAGGAGAGTTTATCATTGATCCAGATCCAGAGCCAAAACCCTGGTTTTGGCTCTGGATCTGGCACCAGCAGGAGGCCGGTCCCTGAGGATCTCAGAGTCCGAGATGGCTCATATGGCACACAAATGTCTGAGATGTACTTTGTTGCTAGGCCATGGAGAGACTTGTACACAAGCAGAGCTGCTTTAAAGTCTATTCTCTGAGCCACAGGGGGCAGTGTAGAGACCTGAGAACAGGACTAATGTGATCATACTTCCTGGTTCTAGTCAGGACCCGAGCAGCAGCGTTCTGGATGTACTGCAGCTGTTTTACAGCTCGTTTGGAGAGGCCAGTGAGCAGGCCGTTACAGTAGTCTAATCTACTGGAGACAAACGCATGGATAAGTCTCTCCAAGTCTGGATTTATATTTTGAATATTGTGCACGCACCTAGTTACTTATTAGCTACTCCAAGAGATTTTCTTGGCAGGATAGTTTTGAGATTGGATGGAAATCATTCAAATGATTTTTCTGGCCTCCTTTGTGCAAAGGGAGAACAAAAGCAGTTTTCCATAGAATTGGGATAGTTTCAGTATTCATCTGTGTGGTTAGGAAAATGATGTTCAACTTTAGTAGTTATGTTTGAGATGGAAAGTCAGGCCTGTCATGGAAAATTAATTTGCAATTGGAAAGGCATACAACCAAGTTAATAGATCCACTCTGAACTGGCGACAGGAATCTCTCACATCATTATCAGAGCGTGCTTGCAAATGAGCGCTTGCTCTCAAGGGCTCTCCCTGTATAAATACAAGTTTTATAAATACACAAATAAAATAGAATGTAGAAGGCAAAATTAATCTTATATGATACACCTTTAAACAGATGCTTGAATGTGTTTTTACTTGTTCTGTACAGTGTCATTGTGTATTTTGAAAGATTAAATAAAATGTATTATTAGGCCCGAGCGCCACAAGCTGGCGAGAGGCCTATTAATCTCGTAAGGCCGTGCGAAGCACGGCTGCGAAAGTGCGCACGTAGTGCGCACGAAATCGAGCGCGAAGCGCTCGCCCACTTCCAAACACTCACTAACGCACTCCTTCACTCACGCACGCCCCGTGCATACTAATTAATAGTAGGAAAATGGAACATTACCGTTGTAAACGGGCGAAGCCCGTGCAAAAGTGCGCACTAAACGAGCACTTTACATTGGGATGACGACCGCTTCGCGGTCGTCATCCCCATATAAAGCACTCATTTGCCCTAAGTAGCTCACGAATACGTTCCCCATCTCTTGCATGTTCCGTGCATATAAGCATGTAATGCAAAAATTGAACATTATTACTGTATAGAGGGCCAAAAACACAAAGTGGGCGGAGCCCACTCAAAATTAACGAAAGTACCCGTCAGTGACCAGGGACCCACACCATGAGGTAGGAAAGCGCGAGCGCTTTCCGAAAATGTATAGTTTATGATATTTGAAAAATGGGAAACATTGTTTTCGCATCGGAATATTATTCTTTCTTCTTTCTTTCTTTCTTCTCGGGACCAACCCCCCTATTTTTCACCCAGTGAACATTGACGAAAAGTCACAAAAATTTGCACACCTCTAAAAATCGTGCCCCTCTACATTCTGGCTATTTCCCTTTTCTAAAATAAAAAAAATTGGCGCGTCAGCGCCCCCAAATGTACCAAAAATGCATTGAGAGATGGGAAATGACCCAAAAAAAATCTGATCGTAGAATCATGAAATTTGGCGCAGAGGTAGATGGTGACAAGAGAAGTAAAAAATATTATTACGGCAACGCCGTCCGCCCAACCAAATGTCGGCCATATTGCTTCAAAAATGGCTAAACATGATTTTGGAGTTTTTCCAAACGTCGTACTTTTACGAACTCCTCCCAGGGCGTTGGCCCTAAAAAGCTGAAATTTGGTGAAAATGCTACTGAGGAGTGGGACATCAAAAGTTATCCAAATTACATTGATACCTCTCACGGTCTCTGTGCGGCGAAGCCGCAAACTGTAGCTAGAATTTCAGAAATCTCCCATATTTAAAATTTCTGCCGTTTGCGCAGATAAAGTCCGAATTGCGTCAAATTAGAATCAGTTGTTAAACTCTTTGCCCTAAACCCACTTGAAGTGAAATAAATTCATTTGGCGCCACAGCGCCCCCTACAGATTTTATATGGAGGTTAATAAATGTTTAGTTTTGCGAAATTATATGAAATTTGACACACAACTCAATTTTAGCATCCCCATCAAAAAAGTCAATGAGAGCCATGTCATAATTGGGGAAATCGCCAGAACATGTTTACACTTTATACTTTCACAAACTCCTCTTAGAGCGTTAGCCCTATTAACCTGAAATTTGGTGAGACTCATCTTCAGGGGTGGACCATCAAAAGTGATCCACATTTTTATTCAAAGAGTCACGGTGTCTGTGCGGCAAAGCCGCACATTGTGCCAAGAATTCAAAATAAAATTGCTTTTTGATGGTAAAACAAAGGGGAGAAGATGTGACAGCGTCACAGATTCAGCAGTAGGCGCAATAAAAGGACAATTGGGGCGCGTTAGCGCCCCCTCCTCTTGCGGCGTGGCGGCGGCGTGGCGAGGGCCGATCATTGCCGCTTGCGGCTATATTTATTATTATTATTATAAATCTGACTTAGCCTTATTCAGTCTTATAGCCTTATTTCTTTTCTCCATGGAGATATATGTGTTTAATGCCATACTGTGGAACATTTCAGACAAAGTAATAGCATCACTGTGTAGATAAGAAGGTAGAAAACCCTCCTTTATAAAAGTAAGATGGTGCACCTTTAAGTATAAAATAGCGCAATAGTCATTCTATCGTGACTGTGGTTGATGGTGAGAGTGTATCATGCAGTGAATCCTGAGTCTGAGTTTACTTTGAGTATTAATTCATTACATGCATCAAACTGCATTTTTACGAGGATGTTAAAATGTCAAGTGTGAATTTGTGGTCTTCCATCATTCACTAGAACTGACTGATTAGCACGCGTTCTCTCCCATCATTTCCACATGCACAGATCGGTGATAAGTGTCCAGTCAGTGCACCATCACCGGCCCCGATGCTGTGTTCCATATGCACAGTGTAGGCCCCTGTCATCTTGATTTAGTTCAAGCTCTGTGCCAGATGTTGCCTGCTGGCTAATTAATGGTAAACACAAAGAGCTGACAGACACGCAGACGTACAGTGACGAGAGGAATCCGAGTTTAAGATATAGCAATAATCCAGTCCAAGTGTTAGCTCATGCCGTTAGCTCTTTAGCGCACAGGTTGTTCAGGCTGAAGAATGGCAGGTGTTACATGTTCAGTGATATGTTGTCTCTGGTTCTTGTCTCTGCTTGTTCTCAAATTAACAACTTGGCCATGATCAAGTAAAAGTTCCAGCAGGGAGCCGTTGCATTTTAAGGATTGTGCTGTGTTTGCGCATTGTTTGACTATTAAGGAATCATGAAGGTCCAATATTCCTGATTACTGTAGTCTCTTTTGTTTGCTGCGTTACTGTGTTTGTAAATTTCTGTGATGTGCCCAACTCTAACCTTGTGAAGTACCTATATTCAAACCTCGCATAGCATATTAAGTATGCTACTTGATCCTTTTAAACTGCCTTCACAGTCTTTTGATGCAATAAATATGGTCATACTCTAAAGACTTGAAAGTGTTCCCTCTGTTCTTCTATCACAGTATTTTGGTTATTGTTACACCCTTACCCTAACCCCATCCCTGACCTTGATCTGGTGTTGTATTTCGGTGTCCCAAGACAATAATGGAGTTATTTTGTATCTAGTTTAAATGTGCTGAGTACATATTTGTGATAAGTGACTAATATCAGACAGACAATAGTAAGCACTACTGGGAAAGCTATTGCTCAAAGTTTGTCTAAAATGACCTTCTTTCACTGTTCTGTTGCCTGGGACCATACTCTTACTAGCTAATAACCTCACAATCCTCTATTTAAAATACAGTATTTTTTATTCTACACAATAATACTCACCGGATCATTTTCTAAAGGACACGTATTAGGACACATTTTGCCTGAACTGATACGCCTAGACCAGTGAGTCTCCTGGTCATAGCCTTCCCTGTTGTTAACTTGATCTATTTATATTGTCACCTCAGCACTAACCCACCCGTTTAGTGCTGTGTTGGAAACAATGTTGGCTAAAGCAAACCAGACTTTATATACCAAAGTGTGACTCATTGTTGTCAACAAATTACAGGGCAAGGTGGTACTGAAATTGGTTATTGGATTTTTTTATTGATTCATTTGACTTTTTTACGCCTCTCTTCAAGCTATTTCTTCATTTGTACTGGCTTGGGAATGGCAACAACATGACTGATTTATATATGATTGTAACTAGCATGTGAGACCGAATAAAGGTTTCTAAATGACTTTTTCATCCTTTTACTGTACTTGTTTACAATGGCTGAATGTTAGTACATGTTCTTTGAACCCTTAAGCACTCATTATAAGCAGTATATGCAGGCCTGCGGGCAATTCCAGCTGTCACAAATCATCTAGACCTCTTTTCCGACAAACACACTCATTTAATAGACATCAGCCCTCAGCAGAAGGTCAATAACTCCAAGTCCTGTGCCATAGGCCACTCACACAAATGTCAGATGGAAATGTCAATATTGGCGCTGGACCACCTCCATTGTTTTTTTTCACCCAAACTGTTTTGTCTCGCACTGACTTCAGGTTCAGAGCAGCTTATAGGGTCATTGAATCAATTTTCTATCCCTCTGTCAAATAGTACTTCTTCTCAACTCCTGTTTTCACCTCCTGGATCATTGCGCTTTACCGTTCTGGCTGGCTCTGATTCAGTTGAGTTTTCAGCAGACATTGGTTCACGGACCTTTAGTTGTTTATGGTTTGTTTTCAGGTTTTTTTCACTATCAATTTGTGAATGTGTAAAGCTGTAAACATGGGAATTCATTGCAGCAATTTTTATGTATTTATTGAGTGTCTGCGTGATGTCACGCAGACACTCAATAATTACTTTTGACATTTGAACAACTTGTACGTTTTGCAGAATCTTCAAAAGTATTAGTACTTTTTCCCCAGAGAGAGAGAGAGAGAGAGAGAGAGAGAGAGAGAGAGAGAGAGAGAGAGAGAGAGAGAGAGAGAGAGAGAGAGAGAGAGAGAGAGAGAGAGAGAGAGAGAGAGAGAGAGAGAGAGAGAGAGAGAGAGAGAGAGAGAGAGAGAGAGAGAGAGAGAGAGAGAGAGAGAGAGAGAGAGAGAGAGAGAGAGAGAGAGAGAGAGAGAGAGAGAGAGAGAGAGATAATACAAAATTTGTGACATCACTCACATAAAAGAACATATAGTACCTGCGTGACATCACGCGCAGACACTATATGTTCTTGTATTGTGGAGAGGGAGAGAGAGAGAGAGAGGGAGAGAGGGGGGAGATGGAGAGATGCAGACACTCCAGCAATGGCTTCAGCCATTGCAGATTTTCTAGTATTTCATATGTTGTGATTTTCTGTACTGTGTTGATTATGTTGGCTGTAACCCTGGCCTCTCTCTTGCAAAAGAAATTCTGAATCGTAATGGAACCTCCTGGCTAAAGTGATTGCATTCATGAGAAGCACATTTGAATTGCTGCAAATGTTTTAAAATGAACCATGTCTGTTTTTCAAGTTTAAAAAATTTAAGCACCAGTTCTTAGGATTCAGAAATTCTGGCATATAATGCTGAGACAGGTTTAAACTCAGTATTTACTGAATACTTACTTACTTATTTACTGAATACTCTAATTTTCTATTTCGAGCGCTGATATGCATTTTGAAAAATGATTTATTTGTAGTATTATTTACTTTTAATAAACAAGTTTGATTAGTGCCGCCAAGCACAGTACAGTTACTGTTAAACATAGAGCCTATAGTGGGCCTAATTTGGCTTTAGTTCTATATCATTTAAAGAATACCTGGTAGGACTCGAGCCTCCATAGCAGGTTGGAGATGCACACAGGTAGCTCCACTGTACGAGCCAGAGTTTAAACAGACGCAGACAGATCCAGGGCACAGTTGAGAGCAGTTTTGACTCAGCAGACGTGTTTTAAGATCCCCAAGGAGCAAAACAGTCTTTGGATGATGAAAATTGGCCTCATCTTCAATTAGAAAGCGTGAAAAAGAGAAAATGACACACGATACGCTGAGCTGCGAAATACGGAGCTGTCACCGTGGCGCACGCAAAGCCAAAGTGAACTTCTGACAAATGTTGAGTGAGGGATTACACCGATTTATTACTTAAGTGTCTAAAAGAATCCTGAATGCAACAGAAATCATCTTTAGTTTGCAGCCGATTGTGTTTTCTAGAGCCTTGATCTGGGAGAAGGACTTCAGGACATTTAGGGACTCATAATAAACTAAGTAATGAATTGCTAATACTATTACATCTAAAATGCACATGATACAGGCAATTGTATGACCCCCTTAGGATTGTGATTTATGCAATATATATATTTAAAAACAAATACGGTGGTCACCTTTAGGTTGTCAAACCTTTTTTACTCGTCTAAATGCACTTATTGTTTTTTTTTATACTGTTTTCCAATTGCTGTTGTTAGTGTGGTTGATAAAAGGTCTCTTTCCTTCATTCTCAAATCCCTTCTGGAATATCTCTACTTGTCTCCAATCAATGCCGGCTTTGGCCACTGTCACACTGTGGTGCAGGTTCTGTTTTATTGAAGCTGTCGAGATCCTGACCTTTCCGTGTCCAGGCGAAGAAAGAAGAATGCCAGCGAGTATGATAGAAGGAGAGAGGCGACCAGGCCGCTTATGGCTGTAATCTGTCACAAGAAGAGAGATATTGGTTTTCTGCCAAAGTTAGGGTTTAAACCAGCTGCATGCTTGTTTATATACATGTCAGTGAATGACCGTAACCTGAATGATCTGCTGGATCTAGGTGGAATTATGATGAATGATCATGTCAATCATCATTATAATCCTTCTTTGGTTATACAGAAGTAAATAACAAATATTTGGTGAAGCAAAAAGAAAAGATTGAATGGAAATATTGCCGATTTTCTAGTATGACCGCCATCCCTGGGTTTTTCTTTTTTTTTTACCATATATTTTCCCAAATAATTACAATTAATACAGTATGAAAAAATGTATACAAAGATTAAATTACAATAATATGTGCATAAATAGCTTTAAACTCATGCAAATGAATGCTTTCTTTTCTACTTGCCTGTGGTTATCCCTGTAGCCTAATTTCCACACCAATTGGGTTATTAGAAGAAAAGAAAAAATGCTCTCCTAAATGGCTTACACTTAACAAAAGCTCCATGGAGATTCCCTTTCTATGTTGCAGAAAAGACTGTTTGAAATTTTGAATGATGTTTCTGCTGACACTGATCCCGTGGTGTGCTCCAGACGGTGCTTCCCGCTGTGAACACCCCATGTGCGCTTGTGTAGTGACCGCTGAGCCTTTAAAATCCCTCAACACGGAGGGCTGAGTGCTGTGTTAGCTCTATAGGGATTTTATACTGTGGCTGTGTCAACGAACTCAAGTGTTCCCCCAATAATAAATGAATGAGGTAGAGACAGAAAGGGAAGCGGACGGCATGAAGCACCTTGAAGTCGAAATGGTCTTGTATTGCTTCAGCTTGTCTCAGCACCTCAATGTTGAGATAAAGTGACGTGATTGAATTTCTTCCAACAGTCAGTTAAAAAGTATTGTGCAGTTTTAGTGGGTTCTTGATCAAATATCTGACAGTGTCACTATAGGTTTTATTACTTGAAAATGTGTCTAGCTCTGCTGGTTGGCTGTAAATAAATAAATAAAGAACAGGAAGAAATCAGTTTCAACTGCCCACTCGCAATCTTCTTCAGAGTGTCACTAATGTTGCTGTGATGCATCTTTCAGCTGTTCATCTTTGCTGAGTTTTGGCACTGTCTTCCTACTGGTTAAGGGATGTAGAACTACTGAAAAATGTTGGTAGCAGTAGTTTATGGTACTAGGGCTGGATATTGCCTTGTGACACTATATGTATCCCAATACTGAGAGTTTGAGACAACATGTGTCCTGATACATGTATGTCCTGTAAAACCAGAGTAAAAAGTTGTTTAAAAGGATCATGATACACTTCCCTGTGTTGACACATGCATGCATTACTAAGAAGCCATCAGGATATTTGACCGAATTGATATTTTGAGAACTGCCTTAAATTGTACACATGTTTTATGTCTCTGTTGCTAACATCACACTGCATTAGTGGCATTTCAATAATGCATGGTATTTATTGTTGTATATTACACCTTAATGTCAAAGCAAGTTCCTAGTTTATAAATTCTGTTCCCTGACAATGGCAATAAACCTCTTTCTGATTCAGATTCAGATTTTCTACTGTGGCTTGTACAGCTGATGCTTGAACGTCAATTTGCTCCTGACAGGTTGCCTCAGCGGCATTGAAGGATGGGTCAAATGTAGGACAGATTTTCCTACGTGTAGGGCTGTTGCTGTTAAACAATCTCCCTTAACGTTGCGTTCCAGACATGTGGGCAAAACGTAACCCTAACCGCAATATTGCAGTACAGCTGTATCACTATAACTCAAGTGGCTCAAGTGGCAGCATTTTACATGTTAATGAAGTTTCTCGCACATGCCGTGTAAATTAACTGTTTAATGATGAACTATTTCATGTTTTCACATCCTCTGCCTTTTAAGAAAACGTTTGTTCTGCCATCAGACTAGACTCTTGAGCAGAGTTTTGCCTTGGCTTTAAATGAATCAATGAGTCATTAAATACACAGCGCAGGTGTTCCCGCCTGAGCATTCTGCACAAATGGCACCAAGTTTTAACATAACACATCTACATTGAACCAATCAAAGCACAGTGTATGAGCTTACAGAGAAAGATGAACTGAAGGTCCAGAGGGGCCCTTATATCCATCCCAAAACCCACGGACATGATCGACACTTGGCTTTAATTGTCCTCCTCCTTGTTTCAGGTAAACACATAAACCGCAAGTAAATGTGGCGAGGTTAAAATCCTTTGAGAAGATGCAGCCAAACAGATTCCGTGCATAGTTCAGCCAAAAGAAAAATATTATCCAATCTGCCATAATCCTCCTCCTCCATAAATATGTAGTAAAAGCTAAAGCATGTGCAGTGCATCGATGCACAAAATGCCCGCTGTTAAATTCGATCCTATACTTCAAGTACAACCTCAATTTACATGCGTTATTATGGGCCACATCGCACGAGGCACGCAAAGTTACTGCAAGGGAAATTGTTTAACCGCGACAGCCCTACAATTAATATTCTGAAAATTGTGATAGAGTAGTTACTTCATTATAAAAAAATAACAACATTCACCTAACCTCATTTGGGCATATGCGAGTGCAGCCACAATAGAGCCGTCTTTGTGGAATTAACCTGCAGCCATTTCTGAATGAGTCGGAGTGTGTTAGTGTGAAAGTGTCAGAGCTGTCCTCAGCAGAGGTGAGGGGAGCAGAGAATCAGGGAGAATATTGAAGAAAGTTGGATTTGGAGGTTACTGTGTTTTTTGCCTTCAGGCTTTTCTATCTGGGTTTAGTATGCGGAGAAATAGCCAGCACTTTGCATTTGTCAGCATATACTCCATGCTTCATGGTATTCAACATCCATTCATTCTTTTTTTCATGTTATTTCATGCCATAATTTTAAATGGAGGGCAGCGGCCTTTTCAACTCTATGGGAGATTCGCTGTTTGTAAAGAAATATCCAAACTTATCATCGTTATTTCGGGTGGAATAAAGGCACCACTTTCTGGAGCCATTATGAACAAAAAATATTTAACTTTTGTTTATTGTGTGATAGCAGAGAGGACATTGGCCCAGTATTTACAGATCTATTAGATATAAACCGAGATTCCACCATACAATTCTGACCTGTCTGCAGCTGTTAAACTACAGGCATTGCAGAATGTTGATGTCACATGAATGCAACCTACAGTTGTGTTAAAGACAAGTACTATCAATCTGATTTAATGGTTAAGGATGTGTTGATTTCTAAACTTAACTGGTGTTTTTTAGTCGTTTTTCTGCCTGTCCTTCAAATTGACATGCAGTCAAGGCAGACTTGAACCCTTTAGGTCACATGACGTGGCCTTTGTGACATCTTGAGTCATAAGTCGATAAAACATGGGACACATTTAAACAGCTGCATGTCAAGGACAAGGCTGCTAAATCAACATGGTGTGACCTCGGGCTCAGCAGCTTTGCTTTACTCTGCCGCTGTAAGCACAAAGATGCCTTTTTCTGTTACTATATTGTATGTCATAATAGCATGGTGGAAAAATTAGATAAATCATGTAATCATTGATGACAATAGCTGTGTCCCAATTCAACGGCTGCTGAAAGAGGCCGAAATGGGACAGGTCTAGCCCACTGAGCCGCTGGTTGCCCAGCAACCGAGACTCGCTGCTTATGCTAATGCTACGCACAGAACGCCATTCAAATTACGCATATGGTTGTATTAAAAAAGACACGCACAAAGGATAAAATATTCAGACCTTGAGCCTAAAATATCATACTTCATCTCATTTTATGTCTAATACAAACTATTATATCCAGCTCTTATAAAATATAATATTTGCCTATGTGCCTGTGGTAAATCTCAAGATTACTTTAAGGTTTCAACAAAAGTAATAACATATGTCATCTTAATTTTGGAATAGGAATTTATAATGACAAGGGAATACATGAAAGCTAAAATGTGCATTTAAGATTATAAAGATAGAGCTATTTTGTTACATTTCACTGGCGCATGCTACCATCTAAATTAAATGTATTTTCTTTGGTACGACTGGTACTACTAATACTGCTTTTACTTTCTGTAGCTACGACTCCTCGCAGTGTGTCTACATGTAGACAGCAATTTATCAAGACATCATGTAATTGTTACATGAACAGATGTGCTTCCCAGTGATCAATGGTCATGATAAACATATTCCATCTTGGTCTGTTCAGTTTCCCCGCTCAAATGTATTCTCTCACTGGAACATTATTATGGTGCACCTCCTAAAGAAGGAGTACTATAAATTAGAAGTTAAGCCATTTTTTCTCATCTACCCCAAGACTGCAAAGTGTGTGGCCACACCAGTCTTCCCCACAGATCTTCTGCCGTCAGCTGGAGGTCGAACACCACATCTCTAACGACTCTGGACAATGTGGTGGACAGTGGAGACATGACCCAAAGGTTAATTTATTACATTCATGGACCCAACACACTTGGGCCAGTCAGTTTGATGCTTTGATGAGGATCCAGCCAAGATTAACCTAGTCCTGGCTGAGAAGATTCACGCTCTTGCACAATGGGATAAGGCTTTGTGTCTTGTAGAAAACCTGTAATGAAATACACATTTTTTCGGCCAGCCCATAATAGTTCACAGTGCATTTTGTATAGCTATATATCCAGGTACACTGGCATTTGGGAGACAATTATAAACAGCTAAATGAATACAAGAATCCTATGCATTTGAGATTAGCACATTTTCAAATTTAAAATGTGACTTCAATTTGATTATGACAATCTTGCAGCCCAAATTATTATAGTGTTTTAATAGACAATGCAACATGTCCCATACATTATCAGTCACAATAGTCTGTTTCTTTGAAGACAGGTCAGCTCTTCTCCAGTGTATTGTTAGGTGGACATTAGGTTATTGTCCTCTTCGTTGGACCCACTTTATGCACCATCTGCATGTTCTCATCAGCATCTGGGACCCCATCAGTGTTGACTGTCCTCAGACAATAAGCTGCAGATGAATAAGGAAAAATACAAACCATTTAAAAATTGTTTTAATAGTATTGTCAGTATTAACAATGATTATCTAATCAGTCAGTTAAAGGCAAATCAATGACAAATATGTACATGTATATAAGGAGGTATCTATGATCTTTTCAGAACAAATGTGTTAAATTACTGTCCCATCATAAATCATCTAACACAACTTTTTCCAATCAGCATTATTTATTTCTTAATCTTAAACATTCAGGAAATACAAAAGGAGCAAATCATTCCATTCCATTTCATCATTCCCACAATTTAAAGCATTAGTTGGAGGCTTGAATTACGCCAGTAAATATACAATTAAACAAAAACTGCGTTTAAAGATTTATAAATGTAAAATGCTTGTTCTCTTACCTCCAAGCTACACTGGCCAAAGGTTTAATCCAAATGGCTGTGAAAATGTGATATTTTACTTTATTAATCAATCCGTGGGCATATCTTCTTCTAAAAGTAAAAACAGAATTAGTATTGTTGGCAATCTGTCCAAGTACAGAAGTTTGAATGGACTTTTCATTGCGTTAGCTGGAGTTTACTAGAACATTTTAAAGTCAAATCACTGTGGCTCACGCAGTTAACCCAAAATTCTTTTACAGTTTTGCCCTTATTTAATGACACCTCTTGTGCATTAATAAACTCATAAAGTTTGAAGCATATACTTACATGTTTTCCTGCTCTGTCAGGACAAGCTGTTCTGCTCCATCTAGTTTCAAAACATCTGACTTGTGCACAGTGCATTATGGGATATATAAGGCCACGAAGCGTGCTCAGATGTGTCCTTCCTTCACGGTCGACCTCCATGGAAACACAGGCCTCATTTGCCGGCCGTATTCATGGCCTGTGTAGAACATGCACGTCCCAAAAGATCTTTAAAAGAACATTAACTTTTCAGCAAAAGGGTTCAGGTGGAATGTAAATCATCACATTGGGACAGCAAAGCGAGTCGCTTTTGCGACCCCCCTTGAGAAACCCCTCTTATCTCAGCAACTGGCTCCAAGGACTAGACCCCTGTGGTGAAGTGGACTCCAAGGCCAAATTTGACTGGATAAATAATGAATTGTTAAATAATCAATACATTTAATATCATCATTAACACAAGTCAACCCCTCTCTGCTTAGCAGTGGCGGGCCGTGGGTCTGGGGCTTGGGCCTTCAATGAGGTCATACACAGTCCCACCCGAATAAATCCACCTCTTATTACCATCATATTACCATCATTATGACGCCATGGCTCTATACGTTTAAACAGGCGTTGCTTTACCTTGTCCGTGCTCGTTCTTCGCGCGTTCTGTGTGCCGTTCTCCGTGCCCTGCCGTGTCCGCTCGTTCTCTGCGCGTTTTCCGCGTGTGGTCCGTGCCGCACGCGCGTGTTGTCAACGCATTTTCAACGCGCCGCCTGTAACAGGCTTTGCAGCGTCGGCGTAGGACGACCTCTCCTTACAATGTCTAACTTTTCTTGAAAAGTTCGTCTTGAGAAAGGCATTATAATTATATCCTCGACCAAATCGATATATTGTCCTCCTTCCACGTTGTGGGTTGAAAAAACAGCTTAGTAATACACGGATTAATGTGTCTGTCAAATGCAGTTTTCTCCATCAGAGTTTGTGAGGTTTCAAATAGCCCCGCCCATAAGACCTGCTTCTCAATATTGGTGATCCAATCAAAAGACGTGCTCGTGATGCACCTGCTGCTGGCTCCTGTGTAACAGCAGCAGACGTACAAGAGCCAACTCTGAAGCTGATTGGTTGACACATCATTTTCACTTTAAGCTACAAGCACCAGCTCTGTTGAGGTCTGAAGGCCTCGGCAGATTTTAGATCCCTGGCAACACATGATGGCTGAATATGATTGGATAAAAGATCTAACTTAAAGACCAGCCTCCAAATCTCAACCTGGGGCAGAAGCAGTGCAACCAAGAGGAAAGCCATGAAATGAAGAGTAAAACGCTTACTCTGGGGAATAATTTAATAAATATTTGAGGGAAAATATATATATTTTTAAATCATATTCTGATTATGTTTAGGCCAGCAGAAAAGGCCTTGCTGGTCCTGACGGCCCACCACTGCTGCTTAGTATTTTACCACAATTTGAAGAGTCTGTTTAAACTTTGAGATCTACTGGGAGATGACATGATCCCTGAACTCGCTGATACTTCTCATAGATAACACGTGTTTGTTTTATCCTAATGGCTTTTATCATGCAGGCAGACCTGTGGCTTTCACCTTTTGAACAAAGTTATATTATAGATTTGGGTTGATGGTTGAGGTTATTGGTTTATTTAATCATTTGAAAGCTATTATAAGTGTACTTAAAAGGATGTCAGTACTTCTGCATTCACCGTAATCCATTTTTTCCTAATTCATTGTTCTTATCATTGTGCTTCCCAAAGGTCCAAATGTCTCTACATGTGCACTGTATTGCTCTACTAATTAAGTGGATGTTTTGAACATTATATTAATTTCAAATGCCAGTTACTGTCAGCAAATGTAAAAGCCTCATACATAAATGAAAGACACTGTTACAGTATATAATAAAAAAAACATTATTTACTAAACACAATATAACATGCCTCTGTGCTTCTTCTCTTTAGATTCCTCAGATAAGCTACGCGTCCACAGCCCCAGAACTGAGCGATGACCGGCGCTATGACTTCTTCTCCCGAGTGGTACCTCCAGACAGCTTCCAGGCCCAGGCCATGGTGGACATCGTCAAAGCTATGGGCTGGAACTATGTCTCCACTGTGGCCTCTGAGGGCAGCTACGGAGAGAAGGGAGTGGATGCCTTCATGCAGCTGTCCAGAGAAGCAGGTCTGTGACAAGTTGCTTTGTAGTTTTGAAATGATCATGTGTACAGACTTTTAACACTTAGCTCTTATTTTTTTCATTATTTTGAGACTTTTGAATCTTTTTATTTATGTATTTATTGTCAATGCACAATTCACACTGAAGCAAAATCTTGAAGATCCAAGAGACAATAAAACGATGTGGTCAATCATTTTTGGTGATTATTTAGTATCAGCAGATTTAGTTTTTAAGTGGTGCCACAGTATTATATTACCAAACCATCAGTGTAACATGGTGTACAATAAATTGGTGTAACCCCTTGTTTGTCCAGGAGTAGAAAATGTTGCAGTCATCTGGAAACAGTTTTTAGGAAAAAAATCATGTTTCGACTCTCATCTAAGAGTCTCAACCTGCAGATCTAGTCTGAGAACTCAGCTATTTATCCTACTCTGAGTAATCCTTGCCCACCGGGCAAAACCTCCTGATAATAACGTGTCTATTTGCTAGTATTGTTTTTAAGTTTCATTGGAAATGTATCTTTTTTGTTGCCCTGACAGCCCTGTGATGGGCCAGATGACTACCACTGAATATTTTTCTATAAAGATATATTATAGACTAGACTATAGACTTGCAGAACACGTCAGATTAAGTATTGACTTTCACACTGTTCATTTTAATAGATGTTCTAGAAAAGAATTAATAGGGAATGATGTTGTTGTTGTTATTGCTGTTGTTGATTGGTTTGAGTTTAATCTCTCTGACATTTGGAGCAATCGGCAGCCTCTCAGCAGTTTAGGATGCATCGTGACATTTATGGGCTCAACTTTTGTGAGGATTATGAAAGGACACTGCTGGGAGGGTGCAAGGGAGAGAAGCAGGGGGATCTTTTAACTGTGTGAACATAAACAACCAAAGCCCCATGTTCACCAATAATCTGTTTTTGATCAGGGCACTGTCTCAGTGGTCTACCTAAACACCTCATTTATATCTAAAGGGTAGCAATGTTTAAGTGTATATGTGTTCATCTGTATGTGAAACTAAACCTTTGAAACACTTTTGACAGTTTTAAAATGTGCTATATAAATAATTGTGATTGATGGATGGATTGGTTGATTGATTGACTGGTGGGTTTGTGGTTAGATTTTTACTTTCTTCTATTGTTGGGCAGGACACCCCCTTGCTTCTATGAGTAAAATGTAAATGTGGAGGTCGGAGATAATGCACTGAAGGTCAATACTGGAGCGTGAATAAAATAGGCAGTTGTCTGATTGCCTGGAGAAACTCCATTTGGCAGTATTATCATCAGTATTATCTAACATGCAAAATACCATATTTTCCAGATTATAAGTCGCACCAGCCAAAAAATGCATAATAGAGAAGAAAAAACATATATAAGTCGCACTGGAGTATAAGTAGCATTTTTTGGGAAATGTATTTGATAAAATCCAAGACCAAGAACAGGCATTTCATCCTCCACAAACTTATGTGAAATGCAGTTGCGAGTGTGAAAATAATGAATAATATCACATATACGTCACTCTGGAGTATAAATCCGGCCAATACAATGTGAAGAGGTGTGATTTATAATCCGGAAAATACGGTAGATGCATTACTTCAATTGTTTCTACAACTTTCTACTTCTGGATAGAAACAAGTTTAAAATGATATATGTTATTGGTTAATGTAATACTTAAATTGCTTAGCTACAGCAGCCATGCTTTTGACATATAGTCTAGATTCTAGACTATACCGGTAGTCTAGATTCTATTCTGTCATCACAATTTAAGAGACAGATTAACAGGGGAACTGTCTAAAATAGGTATTAGAATAAGGGAAACTTTGTAAAATAGAATGAAAAAGTTTGATATTTCTTTCTGAATGTTACGAAGATATTGGCTTGGAGAAATCTGCTTTAAGCGGCTGGGATTAAATCATCCTAATGTTGGATGTTGTCCGATGCGTTATAGTCTAGACCCTCCTATGAAGATGTATGAAAAGTGCTGCCCAGTGGTTGAGTGGTTAAGGTGGCAGCACACATGCCAGCCTCCATTTGGAGGAGCTAGCCGCAGAGTTCGAATCATGGTCATCGAATCATTCTGATCATTTACTGCATGTCCTCCCTTCTCTCTAATCTCCATTTCATGCTCATCTTTCCTGTCTAATAAAGCCTATTAAAAAGGTATTTTGAACAAAAATATTGGACAAAGTCTAATGAAATACACCTTAACCCTGCAAAAGGTAATTTAAGACTTTTGAAAACTTTTATGGCCATTATCGGACTGTGTAAATGGCTCTCCTAAACTATTTAGCAGCATCATTGAGTTCCTTTTGGACCATTTTCAAGTAAATTTCAAGTAATCCACGTATTGATCCCAGAACGTCCCGCTCCCTGTTCACACCCTTGAATCGAAATATTGATCTTCACACACAGTGTAAGTCATAAATTATATGGCAGTTGTTTCAAGCGTGGAGTAAACAAAAGGGGCATGCTAGCACAAGCATTGGCTTTATTTCAATGAACAAGAATCCAAAGTAATTAGTGGGGATGCAGGGGATGTCCCACCAATAGTCCAGTAGTCTCCAGCTGCTGGCGCGCTACATAATTAATCAATCCTGGGCGTCTAGCCTTCAATTGTACAGGCATCCAACTAGGACATCCGGCGCAAATTTGGACGCAGTGGTGGGAACACAGCTTTCACTTATTCAACCCCACCTTGTCCCATAGTGCAAAGGCATTACACTGATAGTTTAGTCAGTGTACTCTGCTTTAAAGTACATTGTTCCATTGTCTTAAAGGTTTTTATGATAGAAGATATTTTCAGCTGCACGCTTCTTGAATCCAGACCCTCTAGAGCTGGCTGGTTTTCTCTGAATCAGCAGGATTGCAAAAATTACAAAGACCACCACTGCAAGATATTTGCTTTCTTTACTTTGAAAGGTGGAGACTGCTGGGTGGGTAACCAGGCCGATCAGACCATGGGCACTTAGTATGGGCAGCATAGTGAGTGGGAATAATGCCTTGAGGCTGTTTGCCATGTGAAATGTTTGGGAGAAAATGTGCACCAGGCAAGACATAATGACCTGCTGCCTCTGCTTGCAATAAACTCTCCGCATTCCATGTTTCTTGCATGAGCAACTGTGACAATCAGATAAATGTCTAAATAATAAATAAAAAATAAATAATAAATAATAAATAATTTTCAAAAAGGACCCGAACATCTCCTGAATGAGTGAAATGCTTTTATTGTGTCTGGTTTAGAGACTACGGTCATCCAGATGACTACAACTGAATCTTTCAACAATGGAACACTTTTGGACAAATGAGGGATCACACTGACGCTTAATTTGATCTACTCCGTTCTTTGGCCCAGTCTGATGAAAGCCCTGTCTTCCATATACGGCTTACCCCCCTGGGGGCTACAGCAGCTCAAGCAGCATACAAACAATTTAGACCTTAGTTGAAGGCGCTGCTTTAAAAGGCACTTTGGGATTGGAGAGGTGATAAAGTGATAAACCACAGAGAATCTCTTCATACACTGAGGGCACGCTGTCTCTAAAGATATAGCCACATGTGTTCATGCTGTAAGGTCATTTCACACTGATTCTATTCCATGACTATTCTTCAATGCCCACAAACATGAGCAAAACGGTGCTTGTTAATGACCTTAAAACAGCTCTGACCCACATATAAAGATTGTATGTATCTGTGCTTAAAGGACAAATATTATGCATTATTAGGCCTGAGCCGAAGGACGAGAATCGTCCCGGCGAGGGACTTATTAAAATTGTATTTGGGGGCTACAAAAACGCAAAAATCAAGTAGTAAACAAAGATGAACGTGCTCTCTGAGTTCTAATTTTGAGTTAAGAGCTCCACCTCAAACTCAATTAACAAGGGGCCAATGGGAGCTCGCTCTAAAAAAAATTATAACATGACCCCGCCCTAAATCATACAGGAAGGCGGCCATATTGGATCAAACACGGCGCTGACAAAAGTGCACCTTGTCGTAGTTTTGGCATCTTCTCCTATAGTTTTCATTGGAAACACTTCAAATTTGGCCAGAAGACACAAAACTGCTGATATCTCTTCAGGTGTGGTCATAGTGAATTTTAAACAAAATTGCATTTTTTGGAACATTTCAAAACAATGCATGTTTCTTAAAAAGGAAAATGTTACTGGAATGTTTGTAATTATTTCCAAGCTGAATGCAATGATATGCAAATGTAGTGGCTAGCTGATAAACTGGCTCTCTAGCGCGCCCTCTCCAATTAAAAAAAAAACATTGTGGGCAGAGCCCAATTTTTTCAAAATTTTACACCTCATACTCAGTGACGTGCGGTGAGGTTCAGGGCTAGTGAGGCTCGACTCTTTCAGAGTCAGATTTACAAACGTGAATGAACCCAAAAGAGCTCCTTAAACAGTTTGTTCTGGATCAGAAAGAGGAGAAGCTGCAGGAGACTGGATTCATTCCTCACAGTTTGTGTGCTATACAGTCCCACTAGATCCGCCCTTAGTCTCATAAAGTCAAAAGACATTGCATATTTTGACAGGCTCTGCAGTTTTGTGTCATCAAAATGTTGGGACATTTCACAAAATGTTGTGCAAACCCCTAAACCAAGGAAAGCTAGCTCAGCAAAATGATCAAACCCGACTTTAATCTGATCACTGATGTTATCAAAAATGTTAAAGAAACATTGCCTCTGTTCATCTCTGACTGACATAACTCACCCCAAAACAAACTAGACTGAGGAACCTAGAGTTTAAAAAGTTTGAACATGAAATAAATTTGGTGCAAGCGGGAGTCAATCCCATGATCACTCTAACCCAGGGGTGGGCAATTATTTTTCCTCAAAGGGCCATATTCGAATTGAGTTGAGTGGTGGAGGGCCAGACTCCGTTAATTAGTGTTACAAATTCGTATCATTTTAAGCACTTTTTTGTAAAATATAGGTTATTGAATCCATTATTTCATTTATTTCATGCAACCTCTATTAAGGACACAAGTGCAGACACATGTTACATAGCTAAGACGGTTAAAGAATTAAAAAAAATAAAAATTAAGTTAAAACAGGCCGAGGGCCACATCTGGCCCCTGGGGCCACAAATGCCCAGGTCTGCTCTAACCGCTAGGCTAAGTGTAGTATAAAGACAGCTGGCGTTTTTGGAGACATCACTCTGTTTGAAAAGAACGCGTAGAAGTTCTTTCCTGTCTGAAGCAACCCATCCAACGCCGGTGTAGGTCTTCCTTTAGTTATAAGCTCTTGCTTTGATTGAAAATCCAGATTTGCGAAACGTTTTAACTTGGAAATGTAATGGTCCAGATTGTCCAGATTCTACATACAAAATAATAACGAAGAAGATAGAGACCTGTCCACACACAGCCGGGCTCAGAAGCGCCCTCTTCATGCGGCACATGTAATAATGCCTCACTGAGTGAACTTTTACTGCGGTTTTATAATGAATCTGCAATTCATGAAAATGTATTTTCAGAAATACATTATCGAGAATATGGAAGCACAGAGCAAATCGTCAGGGTGTTTTATTTGTTATAAACAGAGAGAGAGAGAGCGACACATCATTTGCATTGCACCAGCTCAGTTTGTGAGGAGTGTGTGTGTGCTCCGAGAGGCAGAGCAGGTGCTGCCTTCTCCCCCGCGCCTCCCTGTATCTGAACATTTTGACATTCTTATTTGAAAAAATATTGTTCGATATTGGATTCAAACGGAAAGAGGGTTTATTATACATACCAGATGACAAATATTATTCTTTATTATATTTTATGATTTTTCCCCCCAAAAGATTGACAGGTGAGGCACTACCTGCCACGTCTGAATGCACGTCACTGCTCATACTATTTTTTTTTCACACCCATGTGCGATTAGAGTTAATTGTTTAGATTTTTGATACAATTCCAAATGTGGGCGTGGCAAGCTTGTTAACAAATATTGGCATTTTTTTAAGTGTTAAAACTTGTATATCTCTGGCATGAGACGTCCTATTTTCCAGCATTAAAGGAATAATAGAGGATTTTTGGCCAATTTGAGAACTCAATCTTTTTGAAAAGTGCGCACACTCACCCCCGTGCGGAAGCACACAACAGCCTCGCTGCTACACGTGCGTTGGTTTATTAGCGCGACGGATGCATCACACCTCTCGTCTCCGCAGATTTCTGTCTCTTCTTAGCCAGCTCTTAGCCAACACAGTCTTTCTCCGTCTCATTTTGTACTGTACACTGAAGAAAATCGCTTAACACACACCGGCATATCAACCACGCATGCACAGCCAGGGAAACGTGCTGCTATGCTGGGAATGAGCCAGAACGAGGCTGCAGGTGTGCAATAGGACGAAAGGGATGATTGATATGTGGGAGGACTAATCGGCTGTCTCTGCCACGCAGCAATGAGACTCCAAAAATCCTCTATAATTCCTTTAGTATACATTTTGTGCAAAATTATGAGCTGAACGCAATGATATACAATATATGTAGCTATATTTTCCAAAGGCTCTAGAGCCGTTGAAATTTTGCGCACTTATTCTTCACATCACACTAAACATGAAAGTGTACCAGGACATAACTCATTCTCGAACCGTGCGGTCTTGAACAGGGAATGAAATAGTATCCCAGCCTGCTTCAAGTTGTCCATCACCGTCCTTGTCCCCAAGAAGCCCCGGATCACTGGTCTAAATGACTACAGACCTGTGGCGCTTACATCTGTAGTCATGAAGTCATTTGAACGCCTGATCTTGCCCCACCTCAAGTCCTTCACTTCCCCCTGCTGGACATCCTGCAGTTTGCCTACAGAGCCAACAGGTCTGTAGACGACGCCATGGCTGCATCTGGACTCCCCGGGAACCTACGCCAGGATCCTGGTTGTGGACTTCAGCTCTACATTCAACACCATCCTCCTGCTCTGCTCCAGGACAAGCTCTCCCAGCTGAGCGTGCCTGACTCCACCTGCAGGTGGAGCACTGACTTCCTGACGGATCGGATGGGGAAGAATGTCTCAGACACTCTGCTCTGTACTTCTGTACACAAACTGGAACAGCAGCCATGACAAACAATGCGAACTCACGTGGAGAGTAGAATGGTTTGCAGTCCATGAAAAGATATTCCAGATCAGGAGAGCAGTATTTGGAGAGCAGTGTTTGGAGAGCAGTGTTTGGAGATCACTGTCACATCTGAAGACCAGGCGTTGTTGATGTCAAAACAGATTCCACCACCACGTCTTTTCCCTCTTGAGAGCTCTTCTCAGCCGGTCAGAGTGGAGCAGCTGAAAACCCTCCAGCTGTAACGGCGCAGTCCAAGATGGATTCGTATCCATAAGTCGTCTCCGTAAGGCACAAAACAGGAGATGAAGAAAAGTCTGTTTCGTCTCATCAGCAACGCCAGTTCATCCTGTTTGTTGGGTAGTGAGTTCACGTTAGAGAGGAAAATCCCAGGTAAGGGCATTCGTGTTCCCTGCTTCCTCAGACGCACGAGCACATCAGTTCGCCTTCCTCTTCTTCAGCGTCTCACACTTTTAGCCAAAACAAGAGCTATTTCTGCAACAAAACTGGAAATAGGTCCTTAGGAGTTGTGCTTCTAATGGATAAGAGCTCTTTGCAGGTGTAAGAGCACACGGACACGCAATTTATGAACAAAAACAGACAAAACAAAGAGCACCAAAATGCAGAGGCAGCGTTCAGAGACAGGCCTGAACTCTAGCATTGTTCAAATCTAAGCTAAACAGTTTTGTTTAGCAGTGCATATAACTGAAATTATTTTCTTTGCGCTCTTCTTTTTTATGTCTCAAACTGTTTTGTAATTTCTGTCCTTGTCCTTGTGATTTTTCCTTTTGTTTGAAACACTTTGAATTGCCTTTGTAAAAATTGTGCTCTACAATTAAACTCTGTAATATTGGAAAATAGCCCGAAAGGAGCAAAGGTCAAACCAGACCCAATTAGTATTACATATTACCAAACCAGCCTGGTAAGCCCTGGTATCGTGCATGAATGTGTATCGGCATGTAGAGCCGAGCTGAGCTGGCTGACTGCCCACAGAAGCGCATCGTTAGGAGGAAGGTGTAGTGCGGATAATGACTAACACAATGAGTCATCAGCCACAGCACAGGCGATTCGTGACTTCTCTGCCTCTTGTCTGCCTCTCATCCTTCACCAGCACAACTTTAAGAAACTTTTCATTCACACTGATGTCTCACAGTTCAAAGAGAAATGTTTTCTTGTTATAGAACTTGGCAACATAAAATAAATGGTCGACTTTGTAACAAAGTTTGAGATTAATTTATAAATCATCAACATTAAGTATCTTAATGGGTCTCTTGTCTAAAATCTAAAAAATAACAGTTTGGACTCTTAGATGAGAGTTGAAAAATGAGAATGTAGTCCTGTCCAGTGGCCCGAAGCATTTTGTAGTGTGCAAAAGTTGAATTGTGTATATTGTGGTGCATTAAAACGTAGTGAACCCAACAAAGACAATTGGACTCTATGCACTCATTTATCAGTTGATAGTCCACACTGACTATTCCGTCATAACAGCCCATATTAGTCTATCCATCACGCTGTCACCCGTGGCACTCCTCTGCCAGCGTACTGCTTTTATTCATAATATATTTCAAATTTTTGTAATATTAAGATGGAGAAAATAAGTCTCAGCATGCCCTAGCAAAATTTAGCCTTTGGTAGTTAGTAATAGTTATTTATAGTAGTATATTAGTAGTAGTATTAGTATATTAATAAATTGTTAGTATTTGTAATAAATTGTTCTCTTTGATGTGTGGGGGATGCATGTTGTGATAGTACCGTGTATTACTTGCCTGAGATCCAGAAGACCCACTTCACCAGTCCCTCTGTCGGACCTCGAGTCAAACTCAAACTGAACCTAGATTTGTTTATTTCCATAACACATCTATAATTTAGAATGAGATCAAACTTCTCTCACCTGAGATAAAAAATGTTTTGTGCTGCAGAAATTGATTCTTCAAAAATGCATGTTGTTTCAGTCTACTGTGATTTATTTATGTTTTGCCTTTCTTTTTAACTCATCGGTTAACACTCAACACCCATCTGAACTCCGGGAGATGAACGCTAATATCACACTTACAGATGGAATACTTTGTCATTTTACTGTTAGTTTTCATAGTTCATGTAAAGCTTGTAATATTGTCAGCCTGACAGCCATCTCTTAATTACCTAGAACATCTGTATTTTCTCCTGAATTCATCTTTCTGTGCCCAGGGAGATTGAAAATACAAATGCTGATGTCAGTGTCTGACATACACTCTGAGAACCTTTCCAATGACATACTTAAAGTATTTAAAAGCTAACTTACTTTTGCTAAATTAAATATTTAATGAGTGCTGTTATTATTATTTTCAAATTGGCAAAGTAGGCCAGATATTTCACAGCTAGAAGGTCTTAAAGTTTTGATGAGTTCTTAAATATTATTAAGGTAATACCTTTGAGTACCCCAGGGGCTTTGTCAATTCCATTCAAATGGTTATTGTTTAATACTCACCAGATGAATGCCAAAAACATATGCACATTATGCAGACACTGATGTTCATTTTTCTTTTCCAAGCTGTAGTTACGGCTTTAGGTAGTTCTGTATTACAGGTTGTGAATGGTATGCACCCTTGTGATGTGCTTACAATGACAATTCTTGCTTGTGTTTATGCTCACAATGGGCCAATATCCAGCTGGCTGACTGACTTTAAGTGTCCACCCTCTGGCTCAGTGTTTGAACCTCCACACAGACATCACCTGAGCGCTCTACAGCCCTGAGCACTAGTTGCTTGGAAACCACACAATGGTTTGAAATGAAGAGAAAAGGATGTAATCTGGTCCAGCTGTTCACACATATGTTGAACGTAAGAAGATCACAAACATAAATTGACAATTAACTAACACTCACACTTTTAGGTCTATATAAAGGAATAATAGAGGATTTTTGGCCGATTTGAGAACTCAAACAACTGTTGGTCCCTTTTTGCTGCTATCCTGGGAACGAGGCTGCAGGTGTGCACTAGAATGCAGGGAATGATTGACATGTGGGCGAACTACTCGGCTGTCCACGCCACGAGGAAATGAGACTCAGATTGCTCGCCAAAAATCCTCTATTATTCCTTTAACTTTTCAACAGCAGATCTATTACTTTATATTCGGCCCTGTATTGGATATTTTATGAAAAGGGTTGGGACTGTTTAGTGACTGTACAACCTAAACCATTTTAACACAGTAGCTGGTATGTGTGTATGATTAGTCCATCCATGTTGATCTACAGAGCCCTAAGACTAGATTAAACTAGTTTGTTGCTCTTTTCTTTCTCACCAAGGAGAAAATAAGCACTACTGCTTGCCTTCTCGCTCGTCAAGCCCTCCTCATAAAATGTTCATTTTAGTTTGAAGGATTAGAGTGAGGATCTGCTCATGAGCATCTTCTCTTTCATTAGCAGAGATTGGGAGCAGAACCAGATTGATTACAAATGTGTGCCAGGGTTCATGGTCAGGTCTAATTGTGAGAGTTCACGTCCGTTTATAGTTTAGGTAAAGGAATTTTCCCATTGGCACAAATTGCAATACTATATTCCCTCAATAATCATGCAACTCTAGTTCAATCAGAATGACAAGCAATTATTATTATTTATTTTGGTAAAGTAAAATTTAAAATGTATTTTGAGCCCCCATTTCATGCTTACATTTCCTGTCTAATAAAGCCTTCGGGCCAAAAGAATTAAAAATAAACATTAAAGCATTGGATTGCAATTTAATATATATAGATTATATTATATATTTTATACCATGAACAATTCAAGCTAAAAGCCTTCTGAAGTGTTCTGCTAACAGCAGTCATCGCTGCCGGAAGCTATGCAGGGATGGACCTGGTTAGTACTTAGATGGGAGACTTGCCAGGTGCCACAGTGGACCGGTAGTGTACACTGTCATTGTGCCCTTGGGAAAGCCCAGAGGTCACCAACGGCCCGCGGGCACCTGTCTCTGTCACCCTGTTCTAAATTTAGAACAGCTCCACCAAAGCGTTCTTGTTTCGCCAGAAACGCTGCTAGGTTATTCATATAAGAGCTGCACATGTAGAGATGGCACCACATGATAACCAGCTCCATGTCACTTTTTATTTTTTCAAAATACACAAAGTAATCTCATAGTAACTATGAGACACCAAACTGAAAGGGATGCATCCCTTTCAGGGGATAGGCGTTTAGATTGTGTCAGCAATATTTGAATTTAAAGACAAGCAAAAAGGAGACAAATAATGCACAATGCCTTTGAGAATGTCAGGAGTAGGCTGTTCCAGAGAGCAGAGGAGGAGTTGTCAGCACAGGGCAGGGCAGGACTTTGATCGGACCAGGACCAACTCAGAACTAAACCAGGTTCAACTTATACAGGGCTAAAGTTTAAATCAGGACTCACCCAGGACAAAATCCAATTCAAAAATGTTTTAAACACCCAAACCAGGACTCACACAGGACTGACCCAGGTCTAAACAGAGCCACAGGAGAAGAAACTGTTGTAAAGTTTAAATACTCAAATTTCAATTAAGACAATATTTTTCTTATATTTGCTTTTTACCTTTGCTTGTATTTTGACATCACATCCATTTACTCATTGAATGAGTTAATATAGACTTAATACAAATCTATTTTATTTCCTGATATTCTTCTAAACTGTTATTTTGTTCTTATCACTCAATGGTTTTAAAATGTGAATTAAGATTGCATTGTCAAATTTAAAAATACTTGACAAATACACATAAATGCCCCACACATGCACATGCATCATAGAGTTACTCACAGTGTAATAGAAATACAAATGTAATTATAGTAATTATAGGCCCATTTAGGCTAGTTGAACAGGTATCCCTCGACCACGTCCGTGCTCATAATTAGCCCTCGACACTAAAAAGGTTGGTGACCCCTGGGCTAGACACTTCACCCACCTTGCCTCCAGTATCCATGTATGCAGGTGTATGAAGGAGAGTGTGTTTGTGAGAGTGCATGCGGGACAATGTATGTAGACTAAGCCTATGGCGTGTTTACAGTATGTGTGTCATGTATGTTCTTTAACATGCACTGTCCTGACCAAATGAACTAATCATAATAATAATAATAATAAATATGTGGCTCCAAATTAATTTATTTCACTTCAAGTAGGTTTAGGGCAAAGAGTTTAACAACTGATTCTAATTTGACGCAATTCGGACTTTATCTGCGCAAACGGCAGAAATTTTAAATATGGGAGATTTCTGAAATTCTAGCTACAGTTTGCGGCTTCGCCGCACAGAGACCGTGAGAGGTATCAATGTAATTTGGATAACTTTTGATGTCCCACTCCTCAGTAGCATTTTCACCAAATTTCAGCTTTTTAGGGCCAACGCCCTGGGAGGAGTTCGTAAAAGTACGACGTTTGGAAAAACTCCGAAGTCATGTTTAGCCATTTTTGAAGCAATATGGCCGACATTTGGTTGGGCGGACGGCGTTGCCGTAATAATATTTTTTACTTCTCTTGTCACCATCTACCTCTGCGCCAAATTTCATGATTCTACGATCAGATTTTTTTTGGGTCATTTCCCATCTCTCAATGCATTTTTGGTACATTTGGGGGCGCTGACGCGCCAATTTTTTTTATTTTAGAAAAGGGAAATAGCCAGAATGTAGAGAGGCACGATTTTTAGAGGTGTGCAAATTTTTGTGACTTTTCGTCAATGTTCACTGGGTGAAAAATAGGGGGGTTGGTCCCGAGAAGAAGAAAGAAAGAATAATATTCCGATGCGAAAACAATGTTTCCCATTTTTCAAATATCATAAACTATACATTTTCGGAAAACGCTCGCGCTTTCCTACCTCATGGTGTGGGTCCCTGGTCACTGACGGGTACTTTCGTTAATTTTGAGTGGGCTCCGCCCACTTTGTGTTTTTGGCCCTCTATACAGTAATAATGTTCAATTTTTGCATTACATGCTTATATGCACGGAACATGCAAGAGATGGGGAACGTATTCGTGAGGTACTTAGCGCAAATCAGTGCTTTATATGCGGTCGTCATCTCAATGTAAAGTGCTCGTTTAGTGCGCACTTTTGCACGGGCTTCGCCCGTTTACAACGGTAATGTTCCATTTTCCTACTACTAATTAGTATGCACGGGGCGTGCATGAGTGAAGGAGTGCGTTAGTGAGTGTTTGGAAGTGGGCGAGCGCTTCGCGCTCGATTTCGTGCGCACTACGTGCGCACTTTCGCAGCCAGCTTGTGGCGCTCGGGCCTAATTAAAGCCGCAAGCGGCATCCAACGGCCCTCGCGGGCCGCCGGCCTTCCGACTCTGCGCTTTCGACTTGATAAAGATGGCGCCCTTATTGTGTTGAATTAAAAAAGAACTTGACAGAAGGCGACACATTGGACATGGCCAATCCAGTGCAAATGAACACAAATGTCGGTCAAATGTGCGGGTCCGCCGCACAGAGACCGTGACACTTGGAATAAAAATATGGATAACTTTTGATGCTCCGCTTGTGTAGATGATTTTCCCCAAATATGAGCTTGATCAAGCTATTGCCCTTAGAGGAGTTTGTTAAAGTGTGAAGCGTAAATGTGAACATTTCAGAGATTTCGCTGTTTTCCCATTTCTGATATATATTTGCGGGTCCGCCACACAGAGACCGTAGCACTTAGAATCAAAATATGGATAGGTTTTGATGCCCCACTTGTGTAGATGATATTCTCCAAATATGAACTTGATCGGACAATCGCCCTAGGAGGAGTTTGTTAAAGTGTGAAGCGTAAAAATGTGGTGATTTGAGCGATTCTACGATTTTCCCATAAGGATAACATGGGATGTTTCTGTCATCGCTACGGTTACGCCGTACAAAATATGACTTTGGCTCTCATACTTTATGATCAGGATGGCAAATTAGAATTTTGTGCAAAATATAATGTCATTTGGAAAAACTCTACTGTTTATAGGCCACTCTGAAGGCCAAATAGTCAGAATTCTGGGAAACGTTTGCGGCTCCGTCGCACAGAGACCGTAAAAGCTATCCTTAAAATTTGCATAACTTTAGATGCCCCACTTGTCTAGAGGACGTACACCGATTTTGAGGTCGGTGGGCAAAACGCACTAGGAGGAATTCGTTAAAGTGTGAAACAGAAAAATGTGGATATTCGAGAGATTTAGCGGTTTTCCCATAGGGATAACATGGGAGGTTTATGTCATCGTTACGACTACGCCGTAAAAATTAAGGCATTTGTCTGATTGGCTTTTTTGATCGCGACGCCAAAATAGAATTTTGGGTAAAGTTTAGAAAATTTTGGTAGAACTAATTTTTGACCTTCAATGTTAATTTAAAGGTCACTCTGTAGGGGGCGCTATCGCGCCCATTTAAATTTTGTCATCATAAACTGGTCCAAACTAGAAAGTTGAACAACTGATTCAAATTTGGTCCTAATCGGACTTGTTTTGATCAAATGGGAACAATTTTTAGATCTGCAATATTCCAAAATAAGTTGTCCAACTTTGCGGCTGCGCCGCACACAGACCGTTAAAGGTATCTCAAAAAATTGAATAACTTTAGATGCCCCACTTGTCCAGAGGACGTCCGCCGATTTTGAAGTCGGTGGGCAAAACGCCCTAGGAGAAGTTCGTCAAAGTTTGACGTGAACAAAATGGCTAACACAGTGTGTTTTCATTTTCAAAGGAAGACTGCGGGCATAGGGTAAGTCTGGGGGCGTGGCCACAATGATATTTTTTTTTGTCCTCACGAGAGGAATGCGTGTCCCGAATTTCGTAGCTTTACGCCAAAGTTGACCTCGGGGCGTCTCCCATAGGCGCAATGTATTTTGACTTTTGTCGGTGGCGCTGTCGCGCCATTTTTTAACAAAAAAAAAAATGGCCCAGAAAAAACACATTTTTCGCCGATTTTGAATTTTGGGTAAAGTTTGGTGAGTTTTTGAGCATGTTCAGGGGGTCAAATTAGAGCTCAAAAAGCAGAAGAACAAGAAAAATAATAAAAATTAAAGCCGCAAGCGGCATCCAACGGCCCTCGCGGGCCGCCGGCCTTCCGACTCTGCGCTTTCGACTTGATAAAGATGGCGCCCTTATTGTGTCTTGAATTAAAAAAGAACTTGACAGACGGCGACACATTGGACATGGCCAATCCAGTGCAAATGAACACAAGTGTCAGTCAAATTTGCTGCGCCGCCGCACAGAGACCGTAGCACTTAGAATATAAATATGGATAACTTTTGATGCCCCGCTTGTGTAGATGATATTTCCCAAAGTAAAGCTTGATTGAGCTATTGCCCACGGAGGAGTTTGTTAAAGTGTGAAGCGTAAATTTGAACATTTCAAAGATTTGGCGTTTTCCCATTTGTGACAGTATATTTGCAGCTCCACGGCACAGAGACCGTAGCACTTAAAATCAAAATATGGATAACGTTTGATGCCCCACTTGTGTAGATGATTTTCCCCAAACATGAGTTTGATCGGACAATCGCCCTGGGAGGAGTTCATTAAAGTGTGAAGCATAAAAATGTGGTCATTTTAGAGATATCGCGGTTTTCCCATTTCTGACATATATTTGCGGGTCCGCCACACAGAGACTGTAGCACTTAGAATCAAAATATGGATACGTTTTGATGCCCCACTTGTGTAGATGATATTCTCCAAATATGAACTTGATCGGACAATCGCCCTAGGAGGACTTAGTTAAAGTGTAAAACATAAAAATGTGGTAATTTGAGAGATTTTGTGGTTTTCCCATAGGGATAACATGGGAGGTTTCTGTCATCGCTACGACTACGGCGTAAAAATTTAGGCATTTTTGTGATTGGCTTTTGTGATCGGGACGGCAAAATAGAATTTTGGGTAAAGTTTAGACAATTTTGGTAAAACAAATTTTTGACCTTCAATGTTAATTTAAAGGTCACTCTGTAGGGGGCGCTATCACTGCCATTTCAATTTTGTCAGCCTAAACTGGTCCAAACTAGAAAGTTTAACAAAAGATTCAAATTTGGTCCTAATCGGACTGGTTTTGATCAAATGGGAGCAATTTTTAGACCTGCAATATTCCAAAATAAGTTGTCCAACTTTGCGGCTGCGCCGCACACAGACCGTAAAAGGTATCTCAAAAAATTGAATAACTTTAGATGCCCCACTTGTCCAGAGGACGTACGCCGATTTTGAAGTCGGTGGGCAAAACGCCCTAGGAGGAGTTCGTCAAAGTTTGACGTGAACAAAATGGCTAACACAGCGTGTTTTCATTTTCAAAGGAAGATGGTGGCCATAGGGTAAGTCTGGGGGCGTGGCCACAATAATAATTTTTTTTTGTCCTCACGAGAGGAATGCGTGTCCCGAATTTCGTAGCTCTACGACAAAGTTGACCTCGGGGCGTCTTCCATAGGCGCAATGTATTTTGACTTTTGTCGGTGGCGCTGTTGCGCCATTTTTTAACGCAAAAAAAAATTGCCCAGAAAAAACAAAATTTTTCGCCGATTCTGAATTTTGGGCAAAGTTTGGTGAGTTTTTGAGCATGTTCAGGGGGTCAAATTAGAGATCAAAGCGCTGAAGAAGAACAAGAAAAATAATAAAAATAATAATATTACAAGCATGGCCCATGCCTGCGGCATGGACTCTCGCGTACGGGACGATGCCAGGAGGGTTTTTGGAGGAATGTAGCGCTTCGCGCTGCTGTTGTCAACAATTAGTGAATGGGCTACGCCCATTCACTAATTGTTGACTATTTCTGTCATAGCAGGAGTAAGTATGCATGATCCATGCCTTCGGCATGGGCTAGTTCACTGTACTTGCCAGGGGCGACGTATGTAAAGTGCTCGTTTAGTGCGCACTTTTGCACGGGCTTCGCCCGTTTACAACGGTAATGTTCCATTTTCCTACTACTAATTAGTATGCACGGGGCGTGCATGAGTGAAGGAGTGCGTTAGTGAGTGTTTGGAAGTGGGCGAGCGCTTCGCGCTCGATTTCGCAGCCGTGCTTCGCACGGCCTTACGAGATTAATAGGCCTCTCGCCAGCTTGTGGCGCTCGGGCCTAATAATATGCCATAATGCCATTGGCAGAACATTTTATTAAGACCCAGTCTTTTTTTATTGCATATCTCTTCAAAAGCCTCAAATAATCTTCTGCCTTTTATTTACTCACCTTGGCCTTTTCTCTGTTAATTTGAGTAGTTGGAGCAAGACAGCGCAGGTTGGTGACAACAGGCAGCATTTTTTCTGTAAACCCATCCTGGTTTATAGCATGTGTGACATGCACCATAATTCCCCTCGAGCTCTCAGTGCTGAAGGCGAGCTCTCAACTTCACAGCACTATGTCAAGCCTGTAGCTATACAAGAGCAACCACAGGCCAATTTGATGTAAAAGGATGGGATTTCTTTGTGAATACACACCTTGAATTGATTGCACATTTAGAATGTAGAGAAGTCTTGCTGATTTCAGCCTTTCCATTTATACTGTGCCATTATAAACTTCAACATAACTGCTGTTTGAAAGTTCACTATAGCAAACAATAGATTTTAATTTCTACACAAGCCAAAATTACTCTATCATGTATGTTAAGAATACAACTGTGAGTGAGTTAATGATGAGTGGAAATCAAAATGCTGATTTCCTTGTTAATGAAACTAACATATATGTATATACAGTATGCCATTATCTAAACCTCGCTATTTATCAACTAGTTTGTTTGTGTTACTGTTAAAACCCAATACAACACAAGTAAAGGCCGACTGAAATGTCCCCACTGTGTCTGAAATGTCCCCACTGTGTGGACTAATAAAGGCTTATCTTACTTCAGTTGTTTGTTTGTTTGTTTGTTTGTATGTTTGTATTCAATATCTATTATCCCAGAGATGTTTTCCCATGATCCTTCTCATGCAGGATCTGGTGATCTTTGTTAGTAGTAAGAAAATAACCATCCCATGTTTGCCTGATGTCAATGATTGGCGTCCTGTTGACCCACACACATGTTGGTGTTACCAGGGAGATCCCCCATGATGTACCGGGTGAACAGCTATGTGTGTCTCTTAAAGGGGAGGAGTGTGAAGAGATTTACACAATAGAGATCACACTGATAAATGCACTTTTGCACTTTGAAGGGGCAGTGATAGCCGTATTATGTCTCTGGGGCCAAACACAATCCACTGTGAGAGTATCTCACACACACTCTAACTCACTGTGTTAATAATGGAGGGAATGGGGAAAATTCTGAACTGCCAAAACCCCCTGTCTGCCCACCAGGTGGAACCTCCTGATAATAGCCTGTCCTGTCTTAAGTTTCACCTGACACTAATCTTCTTTGTTACCCTAACATCCCTGTAATGGACTATACAAATCCTAGTGTCAGCTGGCTGCAAAATCAGTAATGACTACCTGATAAGGATCTGACTGGCCTGAGCTGATCCCGCCCCATGGTTTCAAAACGCAGGCGGAAGTGCGCATGCGCACTCCCCCGTGCGGACTGACACAACGCACATGTGCGTTTGTTTATTAGCGCAATGGATGGCATCGCATCTCTCGTCTCCCGTAGATTTCCGTTTTCTTCTGAGTCAGCTCGAACTGTCTTTCTCCGTCTTCATTTTGCCCCGTACACTGAGGGAACTATATTATGATTGATCAATGCGCTTAGACACGCGGAAACGTGGGGACGATCCGCACGCGGCTGCAGGTGAGCGGTAGGTGTGTTTTATGATTGATACGTGGCAGGACTAATCGACAGTCCACGCGACGAGGAAATAAGACTCAAAAAAATCGTCCATTCAACCTTTAAACCTACTTTAGTTTAGGGTGAAACTTAAAACAGTGTTCAACAAATAGATTAACAGGACAGGCTATCAGGAGGTTCCGCCTGGTGGGCAGTGCAGGGCTTACACAGCCCAGAGCAGGATAAATATCTCAATCTGTTTCTACAATGGAACACTCCTGGAAAATTGCGGGATCACACCGACTTCCATATGAAAGTCATTTCAATCAAATTGACAATGACTTTCTTGATTTTAGAAACAATGTCCGTATGACTTAAAATATAATTTAGTTTAGTTAATTATTAATTTAGTCTTTGTGAACAGCCTGATGCAGCATATTGCTGGGGGAACATCGATCCCTTTCATGATTGGAGGTACCGATGTTCCCCGGGGAACAGCAGCACAGTGGAACATAGGGCTGATCCCAAATAAGGCTATATTCCATCGAAATCATAATTTAGTGGAAACACACTTATTGCTAAATTTGTATTTTTTCCCCCGACAGTTTGAGAAGATAATGTTATGTGCTAAAGCACAATGGAAACTCAGCTTCTGTGAGTTTCAATGTGTTTGCAACTAATTGTACAGCACTACCAAGAAAAGGAGTACCACTGTGTCTTGGCCCTGGTCAAGACTATTTTGGAAATGTGTACAAAGAAAAATGTTCTTAAATATTCCTCAGTCCTACATTGAAAAAGTGAATCTGTCAAAGTTTGTAGACTTTTTTTCTAAACCCAAACTTTATTCACTCTCCAATCACACAATTCTAGGCTCTGGCAGAAGTTAAGGAACATCCATTACCAACAGTCCCACAATCAGTAAGAACTCGCCGCACAAACACATAAATACAGCGGCCCACGGTGACTCTCCCACACTGTGCAAAGTTTCACTTCATCAAATGTTGGGTCATTACCACAATACCTCTCTCTTTCCTCCTCACTCTTCCTCTCTTTCCTTTTCTTTACTCTTACACAAAGCCAGTAGATGGCAACAGCTTCAGAATTTATTTGCTGTCAGGTATAGCTCATTTGAAGATGGATTCATGAGCTAGTAATGTGTCTGCTTCTCTGTGCACTGTGTATTAATGCATGACCATATGCACAACAGTTGTAAAAGTTTTATGAAGAGCCAGAGCCACTGTTTGAAGGGGGATATTTTCATGTAGAATTATGTTTTACTTGAAAGTGTGTTGAAATGTAATGCTTGAATTTACAAAGCAATGCCATTTTGAAGATGATGAACCATTTCATTAGCTACTCATTCATCAATAACGTGATGTATATAATAACCAAGGAGATGGTGGTGGATTTCCGCAGACGCCACCCCACTGCCCCCTCACCAGTGAACATCCAGGGACGGGACATTGAGAGAGTGACTCATACAAGTACCTGGGTGTTCATCTGAACCACAAACTGGACTGGACTCATAACACGGACGCACTGTCAAGCCTTGAAATAATATTGTGTACGTCCCTGTCAACTGACAGGTACGGATCATTTGGTACCTGTCATGGCTAATTCTGAATCGGTCACAAGGAAAGGAAAACAGAATAACATCATTAATGAAAAATGAACTGTTTTTAACATTTCTCGTTATCATTTAACATCATTTTAACATCAAAACTGGTCACTCAACAATATATATTACTCCCTTGCACAGTTATAACTTTTTAAGAAACTGAGGGATTCTATCTCTCTACAGAACTCATGGCAGACTTTACACTTTGGAGCGATGACCACACCTTTGTTCTCATCATACTCTCGCCAGTCACGGGCACAAAACTTAGCAAGATCATCATGATGCCATTATTGACAGTGATAGTCTTGAGTGTCCTTGCAGCCGCTGTTTTTTGTTTATGTTTGAAAGCGGCAGCGTGGTGTTTATCTGCCATTTTCTCCGCACGCACACATGCTCTGCGCGCGCACACATGCGTCCTGAACACTCGCAATACTGACCTAACCATGTGCAATTATGTCTTGATTCATGTGCAATTACTGTGAAATTCATGTGCCGTCGTGACATATTCATGTGCAATTACTGTCATGATCACATGCAATTGAATTTATGTATTTATTTATGTTATCATTATTATTTTTTCCCCTCCATCCCTTGTTGGGAAATGGGAGGTTTTGTCTATGGGAGTTTTTGTTTATAAGAGATCTTCTACTGAGAGTGTTTTTCAAACTTCCTATAAGTGATCTGTTCTTTTCTTCTGTATCTATCTCTGTATCTACCTGCGTTGCATCAATGAAATTTCCCCATGTGGGACGATAAAGGAATATCTTATCTTATCTTAATTTAAAGATCAACGTCTATTACTGAATATAAAACTTTATATCCAATATTGAATTAATTACTCACTGTCTTCTCACCATCCAAAAGCAATCAGGTATTTCGGTAACTCATTTGTGAGTGAATCTGATCTGAATGGTTGTGTGTCTGTGTGTTTCAAAGTTTCAAACCAGTGCCAATCCACCTAAAGCCCAAAGTGAATGGCATAGTTAAATGGATATGGCTGATTTATTCAATCATTGTGACAAAAATACAGCACATGACATACATATGAAAAGAAAAACTATTCCTCACCCTCCGGGGGTGGTCTCTTTTTATCCCCCCTTCAAGCTCGGGTCCTGTACCAGAGGCCCCTGGGAGCTTGAGGGTTCTGTGCAGTATCTTTGCTGTTCCTGCACTGCACTTTTCTGGACTGAGATGTCTGATGTTTTTCCTTGGATCTGCTCAAGCCATTCCTCCAGTTTGGGGGTCACTGCCCCAAGTGCTCCAATCACTATGGGCACCACCGATACCTTCACGCTCCAGGCCTTCTCCACCTCCTCTCTGATGCCTTGGAATTTCTCTAGTTTCTCGTGTTCCTTATTCCGGATGTTTCCATCCCATGATACTGCGATGTCCACCACCACAGTTTTCCTCTGACCCTTGTCAATCACCACTATGTTCGGTTGGTTCGCCATTACCATTCGATCTGTCTGTATCTGGAAGTCCCAGAGGACCTTGGCTCGGTCTTTCTCCACCACCTTTGGAGGTGTTTCCCACTTTGTCCTAAGGGTCTCCAGCACGTACTCTGCACACCTGGTTATGGCGCTCCATGTATGCTGTCCCTGCCAGCATCTTGCACCTTGGGTCTGGTGTGGTAGATCTGGGCCTTTAAGGGCCCATACAAATATATATATATATATATATATATATATATATATATATATATATATATATATATATATATATATATATATATATATATATTCGTTTGAATACTCCCATTGTAGCCTGTTTACTCTTGTGTGTTTGTGTTGACGTCTCCAAACTACAGGATCATTCTTCTCTCTGGCAGTTATTGCAGTGTCAGTGGATGAGCTCCCCGGGGTAAATGGCCCAGTGTTGGCTGGACTTGGATCTTGGACCCCAAAGCTGTTTACACCCCCCTCCCTATGCAATAACAGCACACAAATACTGTAATGAGGAGGCAGAACAAAGCTACAGAAATACTGGCAGATTATGGAGGGAAAATGGATTTGATAGCTTTTATGCTAAAGATGAAATCAATGTCGTGAACCACATATAACACCATGTGAGTGCAAGTATATGTTGGTGTACACACACTTTTAAAAGATAATAATAGGGGATACTTGATGTTTTTGATACTTGTAAATTGAGAACATTGACAAAAACAGCCAATTTACAATTTATAAAATTATGGTTTGTAATGGTAAAACTGGCAACTTACTTCAAAACCATGGGCTATGGGATGTCACAGAGAAAACTCTGTTGTGCTTCAGAATAAAGTGGTGGGAGCTGGCGCGGTGTGACTGGATGTGTGCCCCCTGGAGCTTCAGGCTACTCCCCATTTATCATGGCAAATGAGGCACAGCCTGCAGTGAGACCAGGTCGTGCCCAAATGTCTCAAACATCATCTGGATTCACCAGCGCTTCCCTTTGACAGAATAAAAACAGACTGACGTATGTATATTCTATACACATGTATATTCTGTAATGGCTTTGCAAGAGCGGATGCATTTTACAGAGGCAATTATATATGCACAGGTTTGTGGGAGAATTCTGCCCCTAGTGGCATATGATTTATAATTCTGTGTTAAATCGACATCAAGATTTAAATTTTTTTGCAGTACCTGACATATACCGTATTTGCAGTCATGGTTTTACTAAAAAGTCTTATGTATATTTTAATATTTATTTCTATTTGATTAGACTCAAAAAGCCTTGCTTGCATTGAGGCAAATTAATGCCTGAGGACAGGAGTGTCCGGGGGCCAAATGCGGCCCTCAGACACGGTTGGCCCTCGGGTTTCCTGCTAAATGGGCCAAAATAACCAAAAGAAGATATTTTTTTGTGTAAAAGTAAAAACAAATTCTGCTGTCATCAGTGTTGGGAAAGTTCACTTTCTAAATTAACTAGTTCAGTTCATAGTTCATAATTCAAAATGTTGAACTAAGTTCACAGCTCCAAGCAATGAACTAGTTCAGTTCTTTTTTTCAATATTATGCTATAATTTTTCAAAATTATTTCCACAGCCCATATACAATCACAGGCAGCAATTATTGTATTAGTTTAATGCTGAAAATATGAGTCAGATTTCATCTTCATATCCAATTTTGAATCCTTACCCAGGATTTACATTCACATTGAAGGAACAGACTTCCCCCATGTGTTGCTGTCCATTCAGTCCACACTAGTAGCAGCAGTAGTAGTAGTAGTAGTAGTAGTAGTAGTAGTAGTAGTAGTAGTAGTAGTAGTAGTAGTAGTAGTAGTAGTACTAGCAGCAGTTGCAGCTTTCAACCCCACAGAATATTCTCAAAAACATGAGGGAAAACTTGCTGGGCTAAGTTTGCACAGAAATGTTAGATTGTTCCCATCCTCACCGACCTCATCATAAAACTCACGTAACTGGTCGTAGGGCGACTCCTGCTGCTCTGTTGCTGTCGCGTCCGTGCTGCTTTTTGTTTTGATGCGCATGCGCAGCGCGGTGTGACACTCGAAATCTCTATCCGTCTGCAATAGCGCTATCGGCCTCTACAACTTCAGAGCTCTCACACTTGCCAGGCATAGGCTCTGGTTGGGCAACATAACGGTGTGTTTTTCGCCTTATTGAACGAAAATAAAAAGAATGAACGTGCCGTTCACAGACACCAGAAGGAACGCGTTCATATTATCGTTTGTCAGCAGTAATACCGTACGTTCAGTTCACGTTCACCAAAAATGTATGAAGGCGTTCATAAACTTTCGTTCAATGAACGCGTTCAGCTACAACACTGGCTGTCATAACTTCTGCTCTGTCTTATTAAAAGGTGTGGTGGCTCATCAGAATTATGTCAAATACAACATTTGGACATATGAGCAGTGTATGAGCACAAAAGTCTATTTTGGTGCCCTGATCATATTTTTTACACCGTAGCCGTAGCGATGACAATCCCAATGGGAAAATAGTTTCACAGTTCACATTTTTACGTACTCCTCCTTGGGCGACCAAGCTTACATTTGGTCAAATACTCTTGGGGAGTGGGCCTCCAAAAGTTATCCAAATTTAACGGACAAGTAAGATAAGATAAGATAATCCTTTATTGTCCCACATGGGGAAATTTTATTGTTGCAACGCAGGTAGATACAGAGATAGATACAGAAGAAAAGAACTTATAGGAAGTTTGAAAAACACTCTCAGTAGAAGATCTCCTATAAACAAAAACTCCTATAGACAAAACCTCCCATTTCCCAACAAGGGATGGAGGGGAAAAGTAATAAAGATAAAAATAAATAAATATATAAATAAACAAATACCATTGCATGTGACCACGACAGCAATTGCACATGAAAAGTGCTATGGTCTCTGAGAATGGAGAATTGTGTTAATTTGCGACGGTGATGCGTCCTTGTCTAATGTGTTGTCATCTGTTTTGTTTTATTGTGACTAAGTTCAAATACCCCTGAAGGCCTAATAATAAACAGACTGAGGACATGATTGCACAGGTTTGTGAGAGTGGAGTACAAAGCACGGTGGCCGCCTGCAGCTTTGATTTACCCTTATGCTTTACCAAAACGCTGTGTATAGAGTGTATATTTCATGGGAGAACCATACCTTGTTTTTATCTACTCTTCGAAAATAATACTGTTTCATGTTCCATTTGGATGATTATATATGACAAAATGACCTGCATGTTCCTTGATCAGGAGCATCTTTGTCTTGAACTGTGTGTAATAAGAGGCGTGAGTGCAGTAATCAGGATCTCTGTAGGCAAACAAGCAGCACACAGTGACCTCCACTTCAAAGGATGCCCTGTCACTTCTCATTAATGAATACCACACCCTTATTCGATGACAGCGATGCATCACAATGCCCTAAAAGGAAATTACAGCAAATTTGCAGCATTTATCTCGATGTTTTTTTTTTCTTTACATAATTAGTTACAACGGACACGGGAGAAAACCTGGTATTAACTCAATTGTGATATGTTGCTGTAGTTTCTCAAACACTGCAGCGCAAGATGTTGCCTCTCTGCAAGGGTGTTAAATGTATGGTTATGTTGGGGGCTGAGTTGGTATATGTTGGCCCACAGATCGGTAGTGCGATTACAGCTCCCACACATGAATACTGCTGTTGTGTCCTTGGGCAAGACACTTGATTGTTTTCACATAAACCACTTTTAGTGGGTAGCCTGGAACGTAGTAAAACTAACAAAAACGTCTGATGGAGTTGTTGCATGGTTTATTCTTCCCTGGAGATTATCTTTACAAGTGGCCGCTGAATGTAGTAATTTCCCGTCAACTAGATGTCTCCAACTTTATTAGTGTACTTCAACAAATGTCGCATTATTTCATGTTTTTGCATAATATTAAATGCACCAAGTGTGACAGTATGGGGTTTTGCCACATATTGAAATCCAGTAGGTGGCACGAAAAAGTATAAAAGCCTCTCTCGTTTTGTAGAAAAAGGTTCAGTTGTAGTCATCTGAGTCCAGATGACTACAACTGAACCTTTTTCTACAATGGAACTCTCCTGGATGAATGAGGGACTACACCGACATACCTCTCTCGTCTTCTCTCTGACATGTGCATTTCAGCTTCCGGTCCTGCATACGCCCTGTCCTCGCTGCGCCAGGTAGCTATTCAATCCATTGTTTCCCAAATCAGCACTTTAGCCATTGATTAATGCCTGTATTGTTGTAGTGCCGCGGTGTGGCTGAGCCCCGTCATGCACCGCCTCATGGCTTTTGTTGTCTGTTGCTTTGGTGGCTGGCACATCTTTTGAAGCTGGGGTCTGAAGTATCGTAGCCGGCTATGATGCAGTCAGACATCACATGTCAAGGGTGCGCGTTCACGAGCCTTAACATGAAGAAGGTTCTGCCTCAGTACTGTGCGTAGGAATACTATTTGCATCCTGAGCTAATCCAAACTTCTTATATTCAGGCTTCGGGGGTTGAGCCTTGTCCTTTATGCCGCTGCTTGGCCCTTCTGTATGGGCTGGCGAACCTTTGCGCCTTATTGAGCTGCGTATGTTGGGTATGTTACTTGCCCTGGCATTGTTGGTTTTATATAAAGAAATGGACACTTCCTTCATCGGAGAATGTCCGGTGAGTGTATCATGTTTTCAGAGTTGTTCATTCACTACTTTCTATTGTTAATCCACGGATTACACTAGTTTACCCTCCTATACACCAGTGAAAGTTTGATTGCTCCACAAACAATCCGGAGCCTCATACAGTTCACTTTTGTTCAGTATTTCGTAGATTAAGACCCCCTCGCTCTCTAGCCTCAGTCTGAGCTAGCCTAGCGTAGCCGCTAGCGCCATGGCTGAATCTTCCTCTGCCTTCACCTGCTCAAGTTGTCATATGTCGAGTCAGAACCCTGGCTCTTTCTCTGATGACAGGTGCGTGAAGTGCAGTGTAGTGGTAGCTTTGGGAGGCCAGGGTTACGGAGTTAGAAGCGCGGATCTGCTGTTTAGAGGAGCTAAAGTCTAGCTATAGCCAGGTTGTAGCTTCAGGTGTATCAGACCGCGAAACAGGTGTGTTAGCATTAGCAGTACTAGCGAGGCTAAGACTATCCCTTCAGCGCCTCCCGTGCTGCCGGGACTAGACCAGGAACAGAATAGGGACCAATTTGTGACCGTTCGGAGGGAACGTTGCGCTAAACACCAGCCTGTAGTGCACTGTGAGCTTCCCGTCTACAATAGGTTTGCTTGCCTTAGCGATCACAACAGCGGCTGAGGGAGTCGGATCTCTCCTTCACTGTGGAACTCCTCCAGGTTTCTTCTTTTACCCAGGGAGGTTTAGTAGTTTTTCCTGGCCGAGAAGGAGGGTCTAAAGACAGGGCGACATTTGTTTAAGGACACGGGATGCTGGAACATTGCCAAGTCTTATGACCATTGTTTAATTTGTTTTTCACTGTCGCCTTCCAAGACAACTGCTGTTGTGATTTTGGCCATTACAAAAATAAAATTGAATTGAAAAGTGTGAATCTGATTAGCGTTTTTAGAGGCCTGCTAACCGTAAAAGTTTGGTTAGTTTGTGGGGTTTTATCTTTGTTTTATTACTAAAGCTACTTTTCAGTCTTAATGAAGGCTTAATTAGGCATTGACTCTTGGCAGCAGTGTTGCTGATACAGAAATATGCAAAAACTTTAGTGAAGGGTGAACTTTATAGCATTGATTGAGTTCTGAATGCAGTCTTGGTGAGTGACATTCCATTGCTGTCACATGGCATCATTGCCTGGCACATTTCTACTGGTTACATTATTTATCAAACTATATAATAACTATAGAGCTATCAGTGGATTAGAGTACATCTTGGATAATGAGGAAAACTGGTTCAGACTACATTCACACTGGGAAATAATGGACACTTTCCAACACTCAGGGAAACAGCCCCCTAATGGCATTCCCCATACTGTTGCTTACTCAAAATAGAAGGAATTTACAAGGCACCAAGTTTACAATGTAGTTTAAGTCTTTAACACTAAAACAATGGGAGTTGGAAAAAAATGGGGGGACTAAAGTCAGACACAGCACAGTATGCATGTTTTAATTATTAGAACAATGCAGGCTGGAAAATGGGACTCCCAAAGGAGCTGTTCTCACTGAAGGTTCTGGCACAGGGCTATTAATATTTCACAAGTCAGTCTTAAGGAGACTTGTAATGGCTTAGCAGAGAAGCTTGTACCCAGATGTCTTACTTCAAGGGGTTACATGACATTTAGGGTAGAAGCAAAAAGCATATTGCCCCTGCCTGATATGAAGACAATAGTAACTCACCCCTCCAAATCAAAAACATTCCAAATAATGTTAAATATGTTATATATGTGTATAAGATAGATAAGATATATATATATATATATATATATATATATATATATATATATATATATATATATTATTTATTTATTTATTTTTTCCAGGCACTTGCAGGTTATGTAAGGACTGCAGTTTTGGCACATACTCAGTGATCTGTCATGCTGCTGCTGCTGCTGCTGCCAGACTTTCTGTGGAGCCTCTAGATGACACAACAAAGCTGCGGCCTGGACGAACAAATTCCTCAAGTCTCGTTTGTGCTATGATCTTCTCCCTTTCTTCTAACTCTGTTCATTGCATTCCTGGCACAGCAATACACAACAGCAATATAAAATGAAGAAAATAAAACAAGGAGGAAAATGTTTGGCTGGGTTCAGCAATGTCTACATGTCTCTCTAATATCTGATTGATTTACCAACTGCTATCGTCTGATATTTACCGTTATCAGAATTATCAGGATTAGTATTTTCCTTTTATCTGATAAATACATATGTACTTGAGGTTTAAAGTTGACCACTGAACACAAAATGGAACAAGAAATGTTTTTTTTGGGTTTGGGTTAGGCTCATACATACCTAAAAGAATTTCAAAAATCCCAGAAAATCTCGAGCATTCAATCACTCAATGTTCCCACAAATCGTCAAATAGAACCGTGTGATTCCAACACACCAAACTTACGATTATTGTCACTATTATCATATTTTTTTTAAATTTCATCAAGAAACACTTTTTTGTGTATGGGATTAGTCTGTTAGTGGTATGATTCAACTCAGCCTTTGCTTTACTCCCAGAATCAATGCTGTGCAATTGTCAAGTGTATTGGAGTGTGGTTATGCAGATGTATGTGACCCAAGCTTGACCAGGGCATGTGCAGTAACATCTCTGTCCGTGCGCAGTGGGATCGGGGTGAATACAAACATGCTCTTTGATATTCTGCTGATGGCCCCACTGAACACTGCCTGCAATGATGAAAGCCTCTCTCTCTCTCTCTCTGTCTCTCTCTCTGTTTTTGATTCATCCACTCTCAAAGCAAACCATTTATAACTTATTTGATCAAACACTCTAAATTATGCATGGTGTTTCTAGATAGGCTACCTTTTTTCCTAAATAGAACCACAAGCAATGAAAATGACACGGTTACAGGGGTAATTCTGGTGCTCTGCCCTGAAAATGTGTCTCTGTGTCGAAGTGAGAGTGAGCTAAAACTGCCCTAGTTATTAAGTCAGCACTGACACCATTTTAGGTTGTCACTGTTACATTGGTCTTTGTGCCAATCAAAAGCATTGATCACACATCTTCCTGGGTAATGGTACAGAAATCAAGAGCAACCAAACTACTGAAACCGTTGATTCACAGCTGTCTCCCAGATGAGAGATACTCGTATAGATAAAGAGTAGATAGTAGAAGTATATGTCTGTGTGTAATGCAGAGAGTCAGTGACAGGGTATTTACACAACATATAACGCTTGATCTGATCTACACAGGAAGTTGTTAGGTGAAGGGGCCGAAAAGTTCTTTTCTACAGGGAAATTTTGTTGTTTTGCCAGGAATGCTCCACAAAATGTAATAAAAGTTTAAAATCAAAATGAAAAGTTGATGACTCCACCAAAACCAAGTATGTTTTAAGTTACACCTGTAACTGAGTAAATTCATGTTTAATACTATACTGTGGAAGATTCCATGCAGACAAACAGCATTTTTGTGAGAAGAACAGGTGATACATACATACACGTCTATAGTACACCTTTAATTTCAGCCAATGTGAAAAAAACAGTACCATAATCACTGTTCATTTTCTTTACTGTCTATAAGCTTTTGAAATAAAATTGAAAAGTACTCTTCTGTTGAAGTCATTGACTGTTAAGTATAATTGAATATCTTAATAACAGTCATTAGCCGATGCCTCCTGTAGAATTGACCAAACGATTTTTACTCCAAGTGTTTGTTAATGAACAATGAAGATAATACAATGTGCTGTAATTAAGAATAAATTGGCATAAATTCGCTGCAAATTGCCGCACAGTAGTTCATTAGAAAAGGTAAAGGAAAAGCCTGTATTGTTTGTGCATATAGTTTTATCCAGCATGTATCAGTCTATTCCAGCCAATGTGAGCAACCAACCATAACACTACAGTGCCACTTCACACACTTCTGCCATAACTCCTGCACTCAGCTGGCTGTGGAGAATTAGGGCTTAACTCAGTCCCTCCAACAAGTGTGGAGGCGTACAAAAATATAGATATACTTGAAGTGAAGAATGATCACCTCAATCAATATTTTGTCTTGGATAATACAAATAAATTTGCTTTGCACTGAGTAAAGGTGTTGGGCGAGCTGCACGCGATACGGCAATAAGTCAAACGTGTTTATGGAGGCTGCTTGGCTCCGGGACAGAAGGATTGAGGAGGAGTGAACAGCTGTCTTTGGAATGGTCGACGCAAAATATTGTTTTGGCTAAGAAAGCATTAGTCATCTGTTTAAAAAAAAAAAAAAAAAGGTTTATACAAGGCTTATATTTGCCTTAATGAAACAACCGGAGTGATTTATTGTACGGGGCTGTTGCTATATTTTAACTACGCCATGATCAGTGCAGTTTGAAAATATATATATTGTTATGACCCCGAAGAGAGGTTTAACATATTTAAACGGACACGGAGACAAAGACAAGTTTAAACAAGTTTATTAGGTTTTCACCAAAAATAAATGCCAAATTTCGAACCCCCGTGCCCTAAAAATCACCCTAAAGTTATAAAAAGAAAGGTGGACCTGGTGGGCCAGCCAAACAGAAAAAAAATAGGAGCGACACCGGGCCAACCCCGGATAGGGCCGTCGAAGCCGGTGCCGACACCTCTACCTAAAGCACAAAAATACGACACACCAAACCCCCTATCTAGCCCCAAACAAAAGCGAAAATGGGACTACCGGTTCCACCAGGCCAAACAAAACAGGCTAGTGCTATTGCTAGTGAGAGCCAGCTGGGAGCAGGCAAGCCGAGTGTGTCCACGAAGCGGGACCGTAACGGGATGGGCGGAGCCGAGCTGAGAGAGAGCGAGATGAGCCCATCCGGTCTCCATTGAAAGGCTCCAGGGCGCGCACCCGCGGCCGGGAGCCAATCTAATAAAAAACTAAACAGATCATTAGACAAAAACTGAACAGACAAAATATTATTATAACCAATAGGGAGGAAAAGTGCCCAAACCTAACATATATATATATTTTTTCATCTGATAATAATTCACTGGGACTATACTTTTTGATGTGACTTTTGCTATCCTTGTATCAACCCCTAAAACTTCTGGTGACTTCGATCGATCAAACTTTCTCATCCATCAACGTAAATGTGCGGTTACTTGTAAGTGCCAAGGCGACGTCAGATCTTGTATTCACTCTGCATATCTTCTGACATACATCACACGGACCTCAATACCGGCCCACAGCAGCCACACCTCATGGCCCAACACATTTATTGGCTGCCCTGTGATTAATGGCTCAGCTCCCATAGGATGAGTGGACAGATGGATGGCCCACATATATTAACTGGAGTGTGGGCACAAGGTTGCTTAGATATACAGTTTGAACGTACATGACAGCGGCTGATCACTCTGATCTGATGTTTTTCATATTGGAAAGAGGGATTACAGACGGAGCAATGGTTTATGGGCAGATCGGTTCACTTTTCAGACCTGTCCTGACACTGGCCCTCTCTGGAGTAATGAGTATTATGTGAGCAAGGCCTTCATAACCTGAATGGATGAAAGGATTCTATGCAATATTGATAAAGAAGAAAGTTACAGCTGAAAATGTGTAAAGTAGAATAGGTTTGGTCAGAAAGCTGTTGATAATATGAGTGGATCGTTACCTGAAGATTACGGGCTCAAATTGAGCTTTCCTCAATGGCTTTTGTTGTGTTCTTGAGCCAGATAATGTGTCAGTCTGTGTCACTTTTACTTGATGAATTGGTAATCTTCTTATTCTCAAGGTCTGAAGGTCTAACAATAACCCTGAGCAGGAGGTTTTTATTTAAATGCAGATGACAACTCAACTGCAGTAGCTTTTTTGGGAGACAGAAACATTTATATTGCTCTTAAGCATGCACAGTAAAGTTATGCACCACCCGTTGTCAAAGAAGAACTCATTTAGGGTTGGTTGTGTTGGTAGTAACTAGTAACTTGTGACATATTAAGAATAATTTAATAATCAAACTAATCAACCAACTAGAAGTCAAACCTCATAGCAATCTCACTTCTGAAAGCCACTTTGCAATTGCAAGCAGGTATATGAGCTCTGTGCTGTTGGTAATTATGTATCTAATAGATTAAAGTAGGGACTTGCAGCCGGTCTGTAACTCCACAGCGACAGTGGATGTGATTATTGATGACTTGATTATTGGGAGGTCATATTTTTACAAGGCAATTATTGTAATGGCAGTCATTCATCTTCATTTTAAGTGAACTTATCCTTAGCCTTTAACATCTAAATAAGATGATATTCAAATACACAAATTAGTCAAAGTAATTTAATTTAGCGCCAAACAAACGTGTTCATGCTTCTGTTATTTGTGTGTATGTGTATTTTTGTATTTTTCTTTTTAAATACAATCTTTGGATATAGCTGTTCTTAAAAGGTGCTAAGAAAAAAGCCAATCTGGCCTTTTATGTTATGCATTGTGTACAATTATATATATATATCTATTATGTATATAAGTATATATATACATAATAGACTCCCTCCCCCAACCTGTCCGCCATTCTCCCTCACTCACAACATTCAAATCCCGCCTAAAAACATACCTCTTCACCCAAGCCTATGACCTCCCCTACCCCTAGCCTCCTCTACCCCATTGCCTACTCTTCTACCCCCTGTTACATCCCATCTTTTTCTCTCTTCTTCTTCTGTCTTGTTCATTTTATCTGTATATTAATGTGTATTGTACGTGTTGTCCCCCCCGTCTGTAAATGCCCTTTTTTTATATATGTTCAGCGTCTTTGGGTCACTGAAAAGCGCTATATAAATAAAAGTTATTAGGCCCGAGCGCCACAAGCTGGCGAGAGGCCTATTAATCTCGTAAGGCCGTGCGAAGCACGGCTGCGAAAGTGCGCACGAAATCGAGCGCGAAGCGCTCACCCACTTCCAAACACTCACTAACGCACTCCTCCACTCATGCACGCCCCGTGCATACTAATTAGTTGTAGGAAAATGGAACATTACCGTTGTAAACGGGCAAAGCCCGTGCAAAAGTTCGCACTAAACGAGCACTTTACATTGATGACGACCGAAGCGGTCGTCATCCCCATATAAAGCACTCATTTGCGCTAAGTAGCTCACGAATACGTTCCCCATCTCTTGCATGTTCCGTGCATATAAGCATGTAATGCAAAAATTTAACATTATTACTGTATAGAGGGCCAAAAACACAAAGTGGGCGGAGCCCACTCAAAATTATCGAAAGTACCCGTCAGTGACCAGGGACCCACACCATGAGGTAGGAAAGCGCGAGCGCTTTCCGAAAATGTATAGTTTATGATATTTGAAAAATGGGAAACATTGTTTTCGCATCGGAATATTATTCTTTCTTTCTTTCTTCTTCTTCTTCTCGGGACCAACCCCCCTATTTTTCACCCAGTGAACATTGACGAAAAGTCACAAAAATTTGCACACCTCTAAAAATCGTGCCTCTCTACATTCTGGCTATTTCCCTTTTCTAAAATAAAAAAAATTGGCGCGTCAGCGCCACCAAATGTACCAAAAATGCATTGAGAGATGGGAAATGACCCAAAAAAAATCTGATCGTAGAATCATGAAATTTGGCGCAGAGGTAGATGGTGACAAGAGAAGTAAAAAATATTATTACGGCAACGCCGTCCCCCGAACCAAATGTCGGCCATATTGCTTCAAAAATGGCTAAACATGACTTCGGAGTTTTTCCAAACGTCGTACTTTTACGAACTCCTCCCAGGGCGTTGGCCCTAAAAAGCTGAAATTTGGTGAAAATGCTACTGAGGAGTGGGACATCAAAAGTTATCCAAATTACATTGATACCTCTCACGGTCTCTGTGCGGCGAAGCCGCAAACTGTAACTAAAATTTCAGAAATCTCCCATATTTAAAATTTCTGCCGTTTGCGCAGATAAAGTCCGAATTGCATCAAATTAGAATCAGTTGTTAAACTCTTTGCCCTAAACCTACTTGAAGTGAAATAAATTAATTTGGCGCCACAGCGCCCCCTACAGATTTTATATGGAGGTTAAATGTTTAGTTTTGCGAAATTATATGAAATTTGACACACAACTCAATTTTAGCTACCCATCAAAAAAGTCAATGAGACCCATGTCATAATTGTTATGGCGTTGCCCAACGATGACCGAAACCTTTCATGTTATTCCAATGGGGAAATCGCCAGAACATGTTTACACTTTAGACTTTCACAAACTCCTCCCAGGGCGTCAGCCCTATTAACCTGAAATTTGGTGGGACTCATCTTCAGGGGTGGACCATCAAAAGTTATCCACATTTTCATTCAAAGAGTCACGGTGTCTGTGCGGCAAAGCCGCACATTTTGCCAAGAATTCAAAATAAAATAGCTTTTTGATGGTAAAACAAAGGGGAGAAGATGTGACAGCGTCACAGATTCAGCAGTAGGCGTAATAAAAGGACAATTGGGGCGCGTTAGCGCCCCCTCCTCTTGCGGCGTGGCGGCGGTGTGGCGGCGGCGTGGCGAGGGCCGATCATTGCCGCTTGCGGCTATATTTATTATTATTATTATTATTATTATTATTATTATTATTATTATTATTATTATTATCTTCAACTGTAGTTAAAAGCTTGCCTGAACAGAAAGTGAAACATTTCCCTCTTTGTCAGAGCGTGTATCTCTCTCCGGTCCCTCTTGAGTCCATATTAGTGAGGTGCTTGGGAACTGACTCAGTGCCTCTAGCAAATATTTTCATCAAACATTATTAACGTCAAAGTCGCACCAGTTCTCTCCCACACAATTAAGTTCAGCATCTAGTCAGATCCGATGCACGTTTGTAGTGCCGTATTTCAATTTCACACCTCATGTCCGTGTACAGTATCAGCAAATATTCAATTGAACAATGAATTTTACCCACACATACTTTCCACAAAGTGTGCATTTTTATCACCGCCAAGTTACAGGGATATCGTAGGATAATGGGTAGCTTCCTGCATTCAGATCACAACTAATGCTGTAATTATATACCACATGGGGCATTATAATTTATGCCTCAGTGTCAATTTCAATTTGACAGCATGTTGGAAAAAAAAGCTCAGTGCAAATGTTGCCAGTAGCAATGTTGGACCACAGGGCAAAAGCAGCAAGATTGATTTGATTTATTGTAACTCTTTAAACGTAATAATAGGGCAAGTACAGTGGTAATCTTGGAAGTATTAATTATGATTCAACCAGATATGCAATCTCTCAGGGCAAAGGAAAGAGTGTTTTCTTTGTGTTGGTTCTCTCTGATTCTGTCACATGTTTGCAGTGAAATGGTGTCAAACTGGGTGGATGAAATTCATTGGTGAACATTTTCACTTCATCAGGAATTCAGCAAATTTGAATTGCCCATATATACAATTGTGCAATGGCAATGAACTGAATCAAGGAATTGAAATGAAATACAGTGCGGTGTACCTCTTTCTACATTCACTTTGCTGAAATGTCTTCTTTTGTCCTTTCGTGTATTTGCGAAATGCTTGTGAACTTTAAAACTGCACCTTGTTGCACACTAGAAGTTTAAACTCTGAAGATTTATTATGTAACATCGATCTTAATGTATATTGTGTGTGCTCTAATTGCAGGTGGGATTTGTATAGCCCAGTCCTTGAAGATCCCACATGACCATAAACCATCGGACTTTGATAAAGTGATTCGTCTGCTGTTGGAGACTCGCTACGCCAGGGCTGTTATCCTGTTTGCCTCAGACGAAGATATTAGGTAAACACTGCAACACACTGCGGCCTACATCTTTTTTTTTTTTACTGGACATATACACTCAAAGCAAGAACAGTAGCTTTTAAATACTATTGTATCATAAAAATGTGTCAAAAAGACTCAATTATTGATCCCTTAGGCCTTTATTTATTTTATTACTTGCTTTACGGATCCGCCGCACTTAGATTATTGATTTCTACTATATAAATAAAACAAATTATTATGATTTTTTTTTTTATAAAGTACCGCCGTCAATGCAAAATAGAATTAAATGAAATATAGATAGCGGTATTAAGTCAAAAGATAAGAGCGCGTGAAGCAATTTTTTGTCAAAATCCTGCGGGAGTGAGAGACTGAGCGGGTCCGTTCCTGCGCGCGGCCCCGGGAGAGCATGAGAAGACGCTCGCGCCCGTTTCCGTGTCAAATACACATTTTAAACTTGTTTACCGCATTTTCTCCAGCGTGTTTTGCTGTAACTAAGGCTGTACACTTAGAAGCGTCAGTTCTACCAATGCAAAACACGCTAAATCTACAGTTACACTCACCTGCGCGCAGCGTCTCCCCCCCTCCTCCTCCCGTGGTGCGTTTTGGGAAAACCCGGAAGAAAAAATCTTTTGAAATTATATTTATATTTCGCCCGCCTGTTCAATATATTTAATTTAAAAATCCGTAAACCAAGTAATAAAATAACTGCGCCCTAACAGCCAAAACATTAACCTTTCAGTCAAGTTATAATTATCAGGAACAAATTAGGTCTGACCACTGACATAAGACAAATTGTCATTCAGCCCTTCTGACTCCTTTGTTTATGTTGATTGTAGGGGGGTCTTGAATGCCACCAAAAGGGCAGAGCAGGTGGGACATTTCCTGTGGATTGGCTCGGACAGCTGGGGCGCCAAGAACAGCCCCATTCACCAGCTGGAGGAGACCGCTGTGGCCGCTGTAACTATCCTGCCCAAGAGAGCCACCATCAGCGGTCAGTTTCACTACACGCTTTCTATTCCATCATCTGTGCAATACATTTCTCTCTAGAACAGACGGCTTAGTATCCTATGGGATTGTGAGGAACTAGCGAGAAACTCATTACACAGGGAGAACATTGGTTCCTTTGTTTTTTCCTGTGATGACACCAAACTGCACCAGAGTCATTTGATAATTCTCATGATCATCTGCCAGTGAGCTATCATCAAAACTAGCTACTGGAATTCAAACTCACAGCTTTTCATTAAATCTATAAAGAAAAAGTTGTACCTCAAGCCGGGCACACTGCATACTTAGATGTCCCTCACCTCAACATGGGTCGTTAATAATAAGTATCCAACAGTTTTGGTATTTTTGATTGCTGTTTGTAGTCAACTTTAGCAACAGACAATTAGAGCACTTTGACTTTGAAAATAGCAAAGTGGAAGTGTGTACTACGTTTTCATGTGTCATTATCGTTGCAATGACTAACATACTCCATTGCAGACTGAACATATAGCTCGTGTGGGCCGTTATATTCAGGATTTCTTCCACACTTGTTTCTTCTTTTGTTTGCCCTGTCACTGCACATGAAGACAGCAGCTGACCCTGTGTCCTGTCTTGTGTGGTTTGTTTGTTTGTTTGTTTGTTTGTTTGTATCCTGACACCGCGCTTGATCTAGTGACGCTTTTGGTAGTCCATCGTGAGTTGCAAATCTTCATGTACGACTTGGTGTTGTAAAGATTTTAAGATCATTTACTCTTTCACCACCATTTTTACCATTTTGAAACTGCCATGAACTAAAACATCAGTATTTAGGGCTGCAGCTATCGATTATTTTAGTAATCGATGAATCTATCGATTTTTTTCTTCGATTAATTGATGAATCAATTAATTTTTTTGTACAATCCGTAAACCATTTAAAAGCATATTAAATAGTTTTTTAAATAAACGTTATAGTTCATTGTAATAAACAAATAACAAATTGAGTTTCTGCCTAAAAAAAACACATTTTATTCTTAATTTCACATAAGTTTGTCACAAAAACAGCAACATTTCTCTTCAGTCCAAAGTGTTCTGTTTGTATATAAAGAATATATAAAGAATATATATAAAGGGCTAATTAACCAGACTGTTTTTTCACAGTTACAGTATGAATTCATTTGCGTTTCTGTCACAAAGACATTTGTTTGTAAAACATTGTGTGTGGGACAGTGATGCTGGTGTTTTGAGCGGTGGCTCTACATTTTGTATTTTGTCACTTTACGGTTGTATGTATGTTAATATGGTGTTTCGGGAAGAACATTTTATGTTTTCTTGACTATGACTTGGTCACTACATGTTAAAAAATGTATTCAGTTCAAATATAATTTATATTTTTCAGCTTCTGAGTTCTTGGCTTTAGGTATAAACAAATCAAACATGGAAACATTTGAAGCAGTGTGACAGATTATGCATCATGTAATTCTAAGTGAAGCCATTTCACCCTGGAGAGACTCAGACAAAAACAGAAAGAAGCATTTAGCCAGCTTTATTACATGGGTTATTTGGCACAGAAGACATTGTGATTATGGGCGCTCCAAAACAGAATTATATTAGATGTCTCCCCCCAGGGCCTGGAGCCTGGTGGTGGTAGATATGGGGAGAGGGGAGAGATGATGATGAGGACGATGTGTGGGATGCAGAGGAGGAGAAGGGTATGTGGTGGTAGATATGGGGAGAGGGGAGAGATGATGATGAGGACGATGTGTGGGATGCAGAGGAGGAGAAGGGGAGGTGGTGGTAGATATGGGGAGAGGGGAGAGATGATGATGAGGACGATGTGTGGGATGCAGAGGAGGAGAAGGGTATGTGGTGGTAGATATGGGGAGAGGGGAGAGATGATGATGAGGACGATGTGTGGGATGCAGAGGAGGAGGAGGGGAGGTGGTGGTAGATATGGGGAGAGGGGAGAGATGATGATGAGGACGATGTGCGGGATGCAGAGGAGGAGGAGGGGAGGTGGTGGGTCGCAGCACAGACTGAAAGCGGCCGAGCCAACTGCATGAGGGTTTAAATGGGGCAAACTGCGCTGATTGGGAGGAGTAACACGGCTGCGTTGATGGAGGCTGGAGAGAAGGTGGCCCTAGTGTAGCAGTGGACGTAGATCGGGTGGAGTTAGGTCTTCCAGGATGAATTTACGTAGGTTTCATTTTAAACTATTATAAATGCATTGATTGTTGGGATTTTGTAACTAAGTTAGTTTGAAGTGAAATGTCAGAAGATTGAAGACGTTCTTTAAATACAATATGACAGAATGAGTCATAAGTGTATGTGAGAGATAAAAAGCACACATGAAATAACTATGAAAACTAAACAGCAGCAAAGTGAGGCTGCAGGTGGGGAGAGATTCTCCTGTAGCAAAAGACGCCTGCTGCGCCTGCGGCTCCCCACTGAGAGGAACTCACTTCCCACGGCTATAATTGCATCTTCTAAAGCACACATCTCTGGAATTTATCAGTGGCTTTATAGAAAATACTGTGTTAAAACAAGACACCATATAATGTATATATGAGAGTGTGGGAGAAGTTACTAATTTGAGCAGCTGGTAACTTTGTATAGGTGGTTCTGTGCAGGTTTGTTGAAGGGGTGCTGCCATGGAAACCCGGTTTGCCAGCTCATGACTCCCTAAAACAACAAAAAACATAATTTACTGCTTGGAGATCCCTTACAAGAATGGTGAATCAACAAAACAGTTTTAGCAATAAATCTGAATAGTTTGCTTTCCTTAACGATCCGTCTTATAAATGCTGCTTTGGACCATTGTATCTTTGAGTGATCTTACATTACACTTTTTACTTTTCCCTTCACTACAAGCAAAGGTTTTAGCCCTTGTTAGGCCAATTACCTGGGCTGCGTCCAAGTGTGGATATTATAGGATATTATATATTATAGGAGAGCCAAGGTAGCGACAGTAAGATGCGCTCACACAAGGACGAGCCAGAGCAGAAAACTGCCCTTACTGCTCACTGTGTGTCCGGCCTAACGCTTAGATCCCTACGGCCTTCTGTCTGGGTAACAAAGTGTAATAAGTGATTTGAGAAAATATGCTCAACTGCCACTCGGAGATTCAGCTTCAAAATCAATTCTACATTGTTTAAAATGCTATTAAATTATAAAGATACAATATAGGGTTGTATAAAATATACAACAATGAAGGAGGATTGTTTTACACATATTTATATTTATTTATTAGGATTTGAGGTATAAGAGAATTGTTAAGAATTGGATAGGAAGGAGAGAGAGAGAGAGAGAACCACTGGTGCCTGAGCTTGTTCCACCCGGCTGCTGGGTGGAGGGGTTACATCAGGCAGCATGTTTTAATCATGATTGGCCTCCTCCAAGATGGATGTTCTCATGCAGAAATTTATAGGGGGAAAAAACACAAGAAAATATTGTGCCCAAAGCATGTGTTTTCCTTAATTTTACTCAGAAAGCCAAATGGATTAAACTTGTATATTTTGCATAAAAGGAGAGGAATTGCGCACCTTTGGGAGAAGGTGTGTTTTAGATGAAGATGAACACCTTTGCCTATTTATCTTCTATATAGTTGGAAGTTTGTGTCGTATACTGCTTTTTTATATTTACTCAAGAATAAGGCTTTACTTTATGAACATTTATCCCTTTTTAGGTGGGGAAATAACTGTATGTGGGTCCAATGAGGAATCTTTTACTCCTTCACCGATCACCAAGACCCAGTGCTTGAGCTCTTTAGCTGTCATAATTTGTACTTTAACAAACCTGCTTGAATTCCAATACAATGTTCTGCTTTAAAACATGAAATTTGACCACAGTTTCTTCACATGTTGCTAAATAGAAGGTATTGTATATATTTATTCCTTTATATTGAGGTGATACAAATAAAATGGAAAACTGCCATCTACTGTAGTTTTACGTCTTCAAAGTATGTGTAAAAAAGGGGGGAGGAGAGAGAAAGAGAGAGAGAGAGAATATACATTACATATGATACGTTATTTACAATAATGTATATTGTTCCATTGTCATTTGGGACAGTGCAGCAGCTTATCCTGCAAATGGGATAATTAGTGTGAAGGGACTACACTAACGTTTTAAGAACAGATTAGTGACCATGCTCCATTGTGTTTGAAGTAAACATCTCTTATTGTTAAGTACCTGAGTGTGGCCATATGTTGTTGTAATTAGTGTGTTGTTCAGTGCGTGGGGAATGAGGATTAGTGAGAAACCCTTGTTTCAATGATTCATGTCAACAGCATGGGCTTTGACAAGATTCTAAAGATGCTATTCTTTGTACAGTGCATGTTTCATATCTTTTGTAACGTATATAACTGTACAACTTTTTTTCTTTTTTTATGTTTTCCTTGATCCATTTATTACTGTTAAGAAATTGTCTTTTCTAATAAGTCATCTAGTTGTATCTTTTGTGATAGCAGAAGTGTGTAGAATTGGAGATTATAACGTGTTTTCTTTGATCCTGAAACTTTTCTTTCTTGTTGACCACCAACCTGCCGCCAGTGTTCTCCAAATCTCATTCACCTCCATCCGACTGTGTTTGGGACATTAGGCTGTGCATGTTTCAGTTGTATCTTGTGTGTGTGGATGGGAATCCAGTGATAGACTCTGGGTACTTCTGATTCAGTGGGAACTATACACTATATATCTCTTTGCTGCTGATGTCAGAGTGAACTCTAAAAACAAAGAAACGAGGGGAAGAGAAAGCACGACACTGACCAGAATCAAGCTCTTCATTTATTATATATACTGTATAATTCTATATTGTATGTATGCTGATTTATGTTCTGTGGAAAAAGATGCTAATGCAGTCAACTGTCAAAGCACCTGAAGGACTGCCTCTGGGATTTTTGATTCACAGAACGACATGGTTGGATCAGAGCTGATTTTCTTGAGCTTGTGACACGTGTTTTTATGACTGTTTTAGTCTCAAAAGAGACTGCATGGTTAATATTAGTGATTGAATATTTGCCCTTTTGTCGAGCCCTCAGTGTCTGAGCTAAAACTGTCCGGTAATTTACTCTAACCTTTATTTCTGACCACTAGAGTAAGACTTTGACTCCAGATTTCGCTCAGATTATCTAAGGACCTGGCAAGCTATTTCAACAATGTTCTCTTTTTTTCTCTCAAGATTTGGACCATGTTCATTCAGCCTCCAATTTAGAGGTTTATTAAAAAATGGTTGGTGCACATATTTGTGTACATCAGTCCTTGACAATCTGAAGCCTCTCATGATAGTAGGACCTCTTATTTCAAGTCGAGAATGAGGGACAGTTATTCATTTGCTTATTTCATGTGAACTGCTTCTGCTTCTGTTACTATGAAATTACATTTTTTTTTACTAACATTCATATTTTGCATGATTGAGAAGATTCTGAACTATTTTCCTGGTTCAGTCCAGATGATAAATCTCAGATAGTTTAAATAGTTTTAAAATAAGCCAGACCATTGTCATTCCCAATGTTTTATACCAGTACCATTAATAATGTATTATTGATGCATTGCTTCCTCTGTAGAGCATACACCAGTGAGGCAGAACAGAAAATGAAAGAAAGATGTCACAAAGGTCAGATATTGATGCACAGTGGAGCCCTTCATTGAACATAAGTGCACATGGGAGACGGATGATGCATGTTTCTGGAGAGAACACTGGGTTTCCCGGTGCAGTCACATGACCTCAGTGATAGATCGGAGTTAAGTCTGAAGACAAAGACCTCCTCAAAGTGCAGAGAAAACCGCTTGTATTTCAATGTTGTCAGAAAGTCTGGTGTTGTGATTGTTTAGTTGGAGACAAGTAGTTTGCCTCTCACACAGTTGTGTCTCCTCAGATGCCTATTGGTATCTGCGTTGTAACTGATAAACTGCTCCCTATCAGGTCTACTTTCACTGTAAATATGGCATTACATTACATTACTTGTCACATTTACTAGATATGTGACTTGTGCTTGCATCTGCTCTGATTCCTGTGTTTTGTGCCCCTTTCATGTGCTATATTCCCAAACCGCTGCACACACTCTCTTCAACTCTGCATGCGGCCCATACATCCTGAAATATGAATCACTCAGCCTGCAGCACCTAAGCGTGTGAACAGCACCACCTTGTACACCAAACCTCTGTGCAACATTAGATCCTCAATGTCACACTGCAGTGCTTTGATTCAGAACCGCTCAGCACAGAACTGCACTGGGCCTGCCAACTGCAAAGTGATGTATTTATTTTATATATCCATTCACGTACAAGGAATCCCTGTATTGTGGTTTGATATATGTTCACAAAATAAATAATTTGTGGAGATTTTTAGGTCATCATCTTATTTTCTCTATTGTGGTTGTTGCCAAAGACATCGGGGGCTTGGGTAAAAGATTTAGAAAGTTTACTGTTTCAGGGAAGTTTTAACACTCAGTTGAATAAGAGAAGCCACTGCTCGGCCTCACATTAGCCTCTCTCCATCGGACTGTTCAGTCGACAATGCCCCCTAAAACTATTAAAACGCACCTACAAACATAACACCGTTATTCAGTGGAAATCAGGCGTTTGAAACTCACTGAAGAAGCTGCAGTCTCTCGTCTAATGGCGGTGGCAGCAGTCTCTGCTCCAATTTACACTAAATTAGCAGGTTATGTTCGAGTCTGACTGTTTTAGACAGAACATGTCCGCACAGTTCCACGGTTCACATATTATAGCCTATTGTTGGTTTGCTTACAATCATAATTGCCATGGCTCTGGCGATAGAAAAGGATAATGTGGAGCTGCGTTTAACATTGGAGTCATAAGTGGCCAGTTTATCTGCTCACATTTAACTTTTTCTTCCCATCTTTTCGGCACAGTTACACAGATAAAGTTTAGTGACATGCTCTATTATACAAAACAGAATTAACAGAAATGTCAGCCATAAAACAGTAGATAACATCGAAAACATTTGCGCCAAATGTTGCGCCAAAAATCCTGGAATAAAAGAATAACAGTGATCGCTCGCATTGCCATCTTTTTTGCATTTATATCACTTCTCTGTGCTTCCTGCGTTTTCACGGCTGTTTGTGTAATGCATTGGATTTGGATAGAGGTAGAAGCATTATGCACTGGAAATATAATATTTGGGTCTTGATGTGAACTAATGCACAAGTGATGCTCCTTAAACAGAAAACACCTGAACTTCAACATTTATCATCATTGGAAATACAATGGTTTGTCACCAGGTCAAGTCAGCATTTGTGAGGCTGTTTTTGCCATTTTGTTTTCACCCGAGTCTGTGTTCTCTTGTCCAATCATCGTTGTATCGCTCCTAAAGTGGGCCAGCAGCCCCTGGAAGCTAGGACCTCTCGTGGCCCCCTTCTAACCCCTCAAATGGAGCGGTACTTATCACTGGAAACACCACGTACGCACCTCTCTGTACTGTTCCTGTGGAAACACCCTGTGACTGGTACTGATATTTCATCCTGAAGATTGATTTAGAATAGGCATTTAAGTGGAATGTTCTGCCCCAATCACATTATACAATTGTTGTCTAAAGGTTATTATATAGCCATTGTCTTACACATAATGTAATTAACACTGGCTCAATTGAGTGGGTGTTGTACATATTATAATATACTAATGTGATATTATCATACAGAGCTTTGCATGCACAGGCCAGGGGAGGTGAAGCATGAAATACTGCTTAATATTTTTAAGGCTTCTGCTTCTGGGAACATTTGGAAAATGTGCTGGCTTCACACTTCAGTGAGCAAAAAGTAGCTTTAGCACAGATTCATACAGATTCAGGATGACTCTGAAATTCTTGATATCCAAAAAGGCACCAAGCACATCAATGAGAAGTTTCCTTTTAAAGTGTTGCAATTTATGTGGCGTAGATAACAGCAAATATGTTTTTATTGTATATAGATTGAATAAAACTATAGTTTGAAACGGCGGTTTCCAAAGTGGGAAATCCTTAAGGGGTCGTGAGGCATAAAGCTGGGGGCAGGGAAAGGAAGATGTCATTTTACAAGTATTTTTGTAAAAGTCCAGAAACACAATAAACTATTCAAATGTACTTTTGACGGTGGTTTAGTGGTGTACGACATCGAGTATATGCGGTTGATACCATCTCAGTGCTTAGCCTCTCGTCCACGACCGTTTGCCTCTATTCCTCCCCTTTTCAAAAAACAACATTACCCTGATTGTGCTGGAGTCGCAAGTTGTTTTGTGATTCTGGCCTGAAATGTTTAGGAACCCTTGAAAACGGCAGTGGCCATTTTGAGAGCAGGTCATCTTGAAATGATTATAAGATGTCTTCAATGTCATGGCATCACAGTAAGTCACTGCTGTAGCCACAGCTGCCCTGCCTCACAAATCAACAATATTATGTGGGCAAAGATCCAACATCATATTTCTGTTCCTTCCTCATTACTGGCTCATCACAGTCATAAAAATCAAGTTGCTTTCAATACTCATTTTCACAATTTCATGACTGCATAATATTGCTTCTAATACCTTTCAGGCTTTGTCCTGGTAATTGCTTTGTCTGTTCTCCTAATCTCACAACTTCTTCAAATAAATATGTCAAGCAGTGATGAATCCAAAGAAGCATAAACGTTATAATTAGGGAGGTTCATTTTTGCAGTGTAGTATATGGACTGTGTAAGCAGGCTACTAATAAATAAATATAATGATACAACGTATATAGCACATTTTTCACTATACCAGGTTTTATTCTCCAGTTGAAGGTATGAAAGCTCTGCAAATGGTGAAGAGATGATGGACAGGTGTAATAATCAAACCCTGTCAAGACGAGTCTGAGGTTTGTATCCGCTGTAATAAAGCAGAGGTATGTCAGCCGGTCAGCCCTTCATATCACACACTGGGGATGGTGCAAATTGGCGGTGCACCGATCTGGACCTTTTAGGCCGATACCAATGTTATGGCAAAACCAGCGCTGATATTAGGCCAATATATTCTATATGTTGTTTGGTTTTTTAAACACAAGGATATTTTTAACAAGGAAAAAGCTTGATTTTGATTTATTTAGCACTATGTTTAAAGGTGGTATGGACGATTTTTTTCAGCAAATTTTTTATCATATTTCCTCGTGGCGTGGATAAATCATTTTGTCCTGCCACGTATCAATTATAAAACGCACCTATCACTCACCTGCAGCCGCGTCAGGCTCGTCCCCATGTTTCCGCGTGCCTAAGCGCATGGATCTATCATAATATAGTTCCCTCAGTGTACGGGGCAAAATGAAGACGGAGAAAGACAGTTCGAGCTGACGCAGAAGTGGACAGAAATCTACGGGAGACGAGAGATCTCAAATAAACAAACGCACGTGTGTGTTGTATCAGTCCGCACGGGGGAGTGCACATGCGCACTTCCGCCTGCGTTCTCAAATCGCCGAAAAATCGTCCATACCGCCTTTAAGTATAGTTGGGCTTTAATATAATTAGTCTTTATTAGAGTCGAGCCTTTTCCAGTCCGTATGTCGTATGTCGTCATTGTTTCTCTTCTTCCTCTTCTTCTCTTCCTTTCTTCTCCTTCCAGCAGCAGCAACTCTTCTCTCCCGCTCTCTCTCTCTCTCTCTCTCTCTCTCTCTCTCTCTCTGTCTGTCTGTCTGTGTCTCTCTCTCTCTCTCTCTCTCTCTCTCTCTCTCTGTCTGTCTGTCTGTGTCTCTCTCTCTCTCTCTCTCTCTCTCTCTCTGTCTGTCTGTCTGTGTCTCTCTCTCTCTCTCTCTCTGTCTGTCTGTCTGTGTCTCTCTCTCTCTCTCTCTCTGTCTCTCTCTCTCTCTCTCTCACCAATTGTCTTTCTGACCACATAGTCATACTTTAGTAGCTTGTAAAACTGCATTTTATTTTTCTCATTAACTCAGAAGCATTGGTTGTGACATTTTTTCATTAGCATCAGGTTTATTTGAGAAATCGTACGGTGCAAAAACAACCTTTCTGAAACATTGTCCCACAGGAAGCAGACACACACAGCTCTGACATCACACTCTCCACAAACTAGGCTAAGTCCCATCAGGCATTCAGATAAATTAAGATCAAACGCGCCTCTCGCCTTGAGGTTACCAGCACATGCAATTATCACTGAATAGCTTATTTCCCCCTTCTTTTTCACATGTGTGCTGTGCATTCTGTTGTTTTAATGCCACTTATTACAAAGGGTTTTTAAGCTGACGTCGCATCAAGTGGAGAAAACAAGACTGCCCCACAGTTAGAATGCTATCTTAGTTAGAATCCATGCCGTCTTTGTTCAGTGTCTTAAAAACACCACAATGGGGACGACGTTTGCTACCATTTACCTATTTGCTTGTTAGTGCTGTTTTGATTGTATAATGTGATATTATCTTCCTCTCTTTGTCTTTTTTGTTTGTTTTTGCACATTCGATTAGTTGATTAGTGTTACAGGTTTCGACAAGGCTAATTGAAATGTTTTATCTTATAAGGAAGTCTAATCTCTGCACTTGACACATCTAGGTTTATGGACCAAAAGACGATTTAGTCATTTTATGTTTTATTTATAATATGAGAAAAGTACATTCCACATTAGGGCTTGCAGTATCAACATAAGCTACATTTATATAAACCTCCTTTATCACACAATCTTAATACACTCTTTTTACTTTGCCACTGTTGTTTTTCTTTTAAACTTACCATCTTTTACTTTAATTCACAAAAATGTGGCCTTAAAACAATCTTTCAAACGCACAAATGACTCCCATAACGCAATAACACCCTTAGATAGACCGCTTAGGTCACATTTGTCTTTCTGGTGGGGGCAGGGCAACGTCTTTAGCTCCAAGAAGCTTTGGATCATGTCATTATTATCCGTGCAGAATGCATTTAGCTCCCATTTAGACCCACTGAATTATGAATAAAATCTCATAATGATTATTGGTGTCTTTCATTCTCTTGTCATGTATTCCAGCGACACCAATGTCCCACTTTGACCTCTATGTCCCTTTGGTTTCTCTTAAGGCTGTTTCCATTCCACTGACTCCACATAAAGGAACTTATAAGAGTTATAAGAGAGGTCCGTCAGAAATGATGCAAAGGCGTATGAGGCAGTGTGACCACAGCAGGTGTCAAGGACATCTTATCATGTGGAAGAGACTCTCATGTCAGGGAATTAAGATTAAGAGCAGTTCTTAAGATAAGGAGCAGCTATACTTATTATGGCTTCTTTGACAGGGAGGGGGAGCTGAGTGATAGAGTGCTGAAGACACCAATCTGTCAATAAAGAAGTGCCAATCTCAGTGAGACATTTCAAATGTTTTGTTCTTTCTCACAAGAGAGAGATTAAGTTAAGATTTCATTCATTGATTGAGTCTTTTGAATGCAGATCAATCATTAACCACCTTGCTACCTAATTTTCCAGATGGAGATGGATAGAGAAGCAAATATGATTCATCTGGTGCACTGTATCTACCTGCGTTGCACCAATGAAATTTCCCCATGTGGGACAATAAAGGAATATCTTATCTTATCTTATACATAGGCTCCTCCCCTCTGGGGCCAGGACTCCCCTGAAAAAGAGATGCTAAAGTGCAGTTGGACTTTCCTGGTCAAATCTAGGTCAATAAATAAATAAATAAATTATTACCGTTCTCAGTCTGGTTGAATGTGAAGCATATTTCCAGCAAGGTCATTAAGATTATTTAATGCCCGTTCAATGCGGTTGATGGAGGTAGATGATAAGGACTCCAATATAGCATTTAAAGGAGGCTTCATTTAGATACATTTTTGACAGTGTGTGTCAATTTATTTATTTTCAACTGAACCTTTCCTGTTTTGACATATGCTCCCCCTTCATACTTTATATTCCTATTAATTGACTCCTGATGATGCTCAAAAATGAAAAGTAAATACACATACACTTTCCATTTTTGAGCATCATCTTGTGACTCACAGCTCGTTTGCTGAATGTTTACTGTTGTGGAATTCTCTTTTGAGCCAAGGATTTATTAGCATACGGAAGGGTTTATTGTTGCCTTGCCATAATTTTTACATGCCTTTTACTCAATAGTCATAATGGGACAACAAAGCTACGATATATTACACTACATAATATTCACCTATCATACATCATGTTTCAATGCACACTGTAATTCTACATGTTTCCTCTGAGTAACTAAAGGAACATTTGCTTAATGTGGGGCTACTTAACTTACCTTAGTATTTTTAGTCATTTCTGTTACTTGAATAAGATAGAATACTTAATTCTTCAATACACAATCATTTTAAAAAGCATAATCTCACAAAGACCCATCAGAAAAAATGAAAATAGTATATACATAAACTGTAATACTGTAATAATAACATAATAATTGTATTAAATGCCTATTCCTAAATAGTTTACGTAGCTCACATAATGTTTGGATGTGCCATGTTTCTATTTCTTTCCTATGTAACTGTCAACTTTTTTAGTCTAAGAATTATGTGTAACTGACCCTGCTATTGTAACAACTTCGGGACAGTTAATATGTGGATTTGCTGGGTTAAATTAATTTATGACTTGCTTTTTAGGTTTTGATGCCTACTTCACCTCCCGGACGTTGGAAAATAACAGGAGGAATGTATGGTTCGCAGAATACTGGGAGGAAAACTTCAACTGCAAACTGATGAGCTCCTCTAAGAAGGATGACAGCAGCAGGAAATGTACAGGTAGGTGGAACCATCTGACAATAACTTAACTTATCTTACTCTCCAATCTCATGTGCAAACTGGAAATCACTAGAGGTGGTTCAACGCAGCCACACGGTTCACTGGTCAAGGTCCATATTTATTCAATATTTAACTATTGCTCATCAGTGTTTCAAATAAAATACAGACACGCTTACGTATCCATTAATTATAGAAATGAACATGAAGCACTTAGAACTGAGTTACAGTGGGAAAACTATCCTCATCTCTGAATACTACAGGTTTTGTGTAGTTCAGAAGATAAATCGATGAGGCACGAATATTATATATCTAACTGCTATATCATGATGTGTGTAAAGAATAGATTTTTAAGTTCTTTTGTTTGTGTATTTTTTAACATATCCACCAATATTTGGGTCAAACCATACTATTGAATATAATAATTAGATGACAGTAACTTCCTAAAAAGTCACTGGCATTTCTCTCTTTTGCATACTTTACATTCTTTTACATGGCTCGGTCTGTTGCTGTTTGGAATGTGCTGCTGTTTTGCAATGGTAACACACACTTAAAAGGTTTTCGTCCACAATCAATAATGCATTGCAATTAGTGGCTTGACATTATGCCGTGAACAGACCTTGAACACTAATGAACCTCTTCAATTGCCGTATTGATTGGGAGCCCTTATTACACAAAGGTATTATATTGTCCTTCCAGTTGTGTCCTGTCCTGCTTGATTGCATTAACTTTGTGTAGAACTCTATTCCACCTGTGGTTCTAGTTATCCCTATAATTACTGGCCCATGATATGATGGATGTGTAAATATATGGATTTGCGTCACACTGATACTGTTGTCAAATGCCACAGCCTAATTCATAGCCACCGCTCCGCAACTCGAGTTCTCGTCTCATCTACGACTTCCCTCTTTGCACATCTTAATTCTCACCACGCAGGCAAAGGGATCATCTGTGCCCCCTAGAACCAAACCCTCAATTACATAATGAACATTCCTTCTGTGCTGCTTCAGGATGATTGACTCCCTGGGTTTTCTCCGAGCAGCAAGCAAAGACTGGCGACAATATGCTGACAAAACATTTATACCATGGCTAAACATATTGCTTCTGTAATTACAGTGAATACAAACTGATGTTTCAAACCTGTTTCAAACGGTTCAAATGATTTGCATTCTATAAGCGTTTTCAGCCCAAACAAATGCCCCACAGAATACACAGCTTGTGATTTAATGATTGTGTGTATATATAAGTGAACTTTGCATGTTCTCTCTTTGTCTAAAACAAGGGTGTCAAACTCATTTGGGTCGCGGGCCAAATTTCGACGCTCAGGCTGGGTCGCAGGCCGAACATAAAGTAAAACATAAAACTATTTAAAAATATAAGAAATAAATAGCTTTATATAGCCTACGCTGTTTTGAAGCAATTACTGGATCGATTAAAAAAAAATACAAAACGTTTTTTCTCATAACTGTATTTAGAGAAACAAGTGTAATTTCACCAATACTGTGCTTCAGTTTATGTGCATTACAACTTCAGAGTTGATCCACAGTTCTACACAGAGATAAACATTTGACTTTATCACAAAATAAACTTCTCAAGATCTTTTAAAAGTACTAACTAACATTTCCACGTCTGTGTAGTTATCTGTACACCTGAACTGACACACCACTAAACTTCTGCTCAAAAGTGCACTTCTACCTCGGCAGCTCACACAGCAGTGCAGCAGAGCCCCGTGGGGGAGGGGCTCACTAGATGTAGTTTATAACTTCTCAGAAATATAGCTTTTAATGGTGTGGCCAATGTCCCATACTCTTTCTTCTGCTCCTGGACATGGCTTTAACTTACATTTTCTCTTCACTGTATCTAATGTTTTTACATAAATCCTTCAACTGAAATATTTCTCATTAAACAGTTTTTACGATGTACCGTACTAGTGAATAAATGCTATCAGTAACAGCAAGATATGGCATACTAAATTTAATGTTAACGAGGCCTGGGTGAAATACTCTCTTAACTGTGTTTGTGGCCGTCTGATGGGAAACACTGATCTTCCATTTGAAATCTTCCTCACAGTTTTACAAGCGTGTGAATACAACACCAACATCAAAGCTATTGATTGATTATGTATGTCATGATGCTGATCTTGCAGCAAACATGGCTGTGAACATAATCTGTGAAAGGACAGTCTATCACAGGATATTGCAGTAATAAAGCTGCCATGTGTTGCAACATAAGATATAGACCCTCATCCACCAGGGATCATACAATTATAAGTAAGATGAAACATGACGAAAGATAATGTTTAAAAAAATATGATAATTGATGTGATGTCCCATGTTCAGGTGGAAGAATGGATATAGGTAAGGCAAGGCAAGGCAAGTTTATTTGTAGAGCACATTTCATACACAAGGCAATTCAAAGTGCTTCACACAGCAGGAAAAATGCATTCAAATCACAAAGAAATTACAGAAACAGAAATACAATAAAATTAACAAAATTAAAAGTTATCAATCCAACTGATTGTCTAAACTAATAAAATCACAAACAAAAGAGAAGAGTGCAAAGCAAGTGCAAAAATCCTTTCAGTCATATGCGCAGCTAAACAAAACAGTTTTTAGCTTAGATTTGAACATTGTCAGAGTAGAAGCCTGTCTCACATCTTCAGGAAGAATGTTCCAGATTTTAGCTGCATAAAACTGAAACGCAGATTCCCCATGTTTAGTCCTGACTCTGGGCACCAGCAGGAGGCCGGTCCATGTTTAGTCCTGACTCTGGGCACCAGCAGAGGCCGGTCCATGTTTAGTCCTGACTCTGGCACCAGCAGGAGGCCGGTCCCTGAGGTCCTCAGAGTCCGAGATGGTTCATATGGCAGTAACATATCCAAGATGTACTTTGGTGCTAGGCCATGGAGAGACTTGTACATATAGATAGATAGATACTGTAGATAGATAGATATAGATAGATAGAACATCACTGACAGCTGTTTTTTACACTGCTGTTTTTTCTGCTTTGCATTCACCATGCTCTTATGTGCGGCAGGACTGTGTTTACCTCCTCTGCGCCCTTGTGCACTTACATACTTCACTTTTCAGGGATTGCGTATAGTGTGAGTGTTGGGACAGGGCCTTACACGGTGGCTGCTGTATCCATAGCAATCATAGTTCCTCATGGCACATACGGTGACTGCAGACTAAAGAAACATCTGGTAACTTTTCATGTATTTTTCTTGAAGTAAACAGCTTCAGTTTGCAACCCTCTCCAGGCTTTGATAGACTACTTAAATAGGCATGAGGCAGGTTGTAAAGTGCAGCATTTTACTTATGGGAGAAGAGATTGGGTTTCGGCTAAGAGGACATTTTGGCTCCAAATATGGCCAGGACCACCAAAAATACAGTTGAGTCAGTCTTGGAAGATTTCAGAAAATATTTTGTAACTTATTTTGAGTATTTTTGTGATGTCCGTCTTGAATTTACACCTGTAGCCATTTGCCATTTGAAATAGTTTTCAAGGGCCAAACAATATTTTTCAAGGCCACCATTTGAGCAAACCGTGTGCGTCAAATGTTCTCTGCTCAAGGCATACCCACACACTTTCTGGTTATTATCTGGTGATTGAATTATTATCTTGCCGTCCAATCTTCATAGCCCTTCAAACATAAAAATTAAACATGTTTTTTTTGCAACACGTATTATAGTTCCACTGTCACCTGAATGATGATTTCAGTTTTCAATAAGAAGGCTGGGATCATTTAGTACAGTAGCAGGGGGCAGCGATAAGCACACACTGCACATTGGGACACTATTATATTCTTCAGCATAGCCTCCTGTGTGATATGAGCAGATCATGGAGAAGAGAGCACTTAGAAGATCCTGTTTATGAGATAGCTTTAAACCAGAGTCTCTTTGCTCCAGGCGTAGAAATACAGAGCGTGCAGAGTATTCCGGTGGCCTCTTGAGGTTTACTAAAAAGAGATAGGACTACTGCGATTAATGTCTGTTCAGCTGCGACCGCGAGGAGATACCAAGCTCATAATTGGTGCTGTCAGAACTGAGAGAGGGCTAAGAGCTGAATAGAGAGCAGCCCACCTCTATCCGCTGTCTAAAACAGCAGCTAACAATGTCAAAGTACACACAGGTCAAGAACAGTCACCATTTAAGCACATGATTAATACATTTGCCGTTTGTTCAGTAGATACCTAACATCTGCTTTAGAGGTTGTACTCTCTAAACAATTATTATGAAAATGCCATACAATGAAAACTGAAATGGAGAAGCATATTCAAAAATGATCACAGGAATTGAGCAATGGATAACTGCCCCAGCATGCCTTGTCCTTAGACCCTCTGTCTCTGTGAGGAAAAATTTCAAAGCCCTTTGAGGAAAAAGTAGAAACCTGGGGTCACAGTGAAGGAGAGATCTTACTCCTACGGACGGACAAACTGCAGAAGATAAGAGAGTTTATTGAGGCAGATGTGGATCCATTCTTCCAGCATCCTGGTCGTGAGATGGGACATCTAAGGTGCAGTCATCACTGGAGTAGCATCAGCACTGTCTTAAAAAGTACCACTCCGTTACAGGGGTGGAAGAGGGAGAAAAACATGTGAACAGCAATGAACAGACTATAGGTGATATATTTAGTCTTCTTTTTTAAATTAAATTTTGCAAATGTCAAAAGAGAATGATCAAGAAAATGGATGATGAGCATTCAATACACCCGATGCGATACACATTCTTCTACATTCATAACCTGCAGACAGTTTGTCAGTTAACCACAATACAAGGCTGAGCAAAATAATATGTCTACTAGCCGACTGAAAAAAATGATCAGCATTTTGTCAAAATGACACCAAATTCTTTTATTTTTCTAAAATTTCTCAGACTCACCGAACGTTCTTTTCGAAAGTGCCATGTAGAATAGTTTAATGGCGCTGGTCAACATATTTTTGATCCCAAGGGACAAATAGCGCATTGTGCGACGCATTTGCACCTACATTTTCGGTCCTCCATATGCCTCTGTATTGAACAGACCGTGCAGGGGGAAACCTATATTGCCTTTTACTTGATAGTTTGCCTCTGTCAGCGCCACTGGCCTCGTCACCGCTCATGTCGTTCTGCATCATGGTGTGGCTTCATGTTAAATTTGACCTGCGACATTCTGGAACATAAACACACCCAGCAGCGTAATCACAACAAACATGGCGGCGCCCATGTTCCCCGCATGTTCCCCCCGCTAGCCTTCACTACCAAAATAAAGGATAACTGCGTTCAAAAGGTCGATTGAAATATCTTAAAATCGGGAGATGACGTTTTCCGTCATTGACGGTTGAAGCCTGACCCCTGGCGGTCACTCCGAGTCAAAAATGGCAACAATTTGGATATTTTTTTTTTGCCTTCAAAGTAAAAAAAAATAAGAATTTACCTACCGACCGACCCACTTGAAAAAAATTGTCAGGTTACAGCAAACATACAATTTATTTGGGGCAGCGCAATCTAATATTATTTCTGCAGTGTTGGTACTTCACTTAAATGCCTTCTCTCGAGTGATTGAGGCAGCAGGCAGGGATCTTAACAGACACACCTCAATGTGTGCTGGTCTTATGATATGATCTTGTGTTTATCAATGAACAGGATATGGGTTTTATGTTAGCAGGAACTCTTTCGAGCTCGCCTGCTGGTCCTCACTGATGAGATAATTTGAGGGCCATAATGCTTCACTTATCAGCCCCATTGCCTTTTTCATTGACTTTTGTTTGTTGCTTGCTGTAGGACAACGGATCACAACACAACCATCTGCGCTCAGTTTTGCTCAGATTGTAGAAGGGATGGTTTCTTTAACCTCAGATTGGGGCCAAAAAGTTAAGTTAACATGGTAAGACAATACATTGCATGTGTCCTCATAATCCAGTCAAATGAAATGCATACTAGTGAAAAGGAGGTGAAAAATGCATTATTAACAGAACTTATTAGGCAAAAGCTAGTGAATAGGTTTCTAACAATTTCAATGACAGAAAACATTCAAATACAGGTTTCCAGACTTGCCGTATAAAACCTCCAACAGTGACATAGAAAATATATTGATAATATCTACATCAAGCACAAATAAAACATGTATTAAGTTATTGTAATAATACATTAAATTAGTAATCTATGTAAAAATGTACAACCGAACATCATGGACAAATGTATATTATGTGCTTGTTTGTGCACTTGTATGTTGGTAGGGTATGCAAATACCGTATTTTGCGCACAAAAAGGCGTACCGGATTATTAAGCGCACCATCAGCTATTTGTGTACCATGTGTACTGGTCCATACATAAAGCGCACCGGACGATAAAGCACACAAGATAAACAAAACGGACGGATAAGTCCGAGTCAGTTGAGCGTTATTAAACGCGTTCAACTCCTTCAGATCAACATTGTTCAACATCAAAACACACACTGCTATCGCTAACAAACACGTTAGCATATCCAAATCAATTGTCAGTCAAGATCACTTGTAAACACGCAAAATACAAACACAGAACACAGTCTGATATCGCTAAAAGATGCATGTCCACAACAACTCCCAGCCTCGTTCAGCTGCAACACGTAAAATACAACAGAATACACTCACTTTTTCAGTTCATTCCTCGTCCTCAAATCCTTCAAATGCAGCTGAAGTACATCCCGCATAGCTATGACCAGACGTCCCTATTTACCTGGGACAGTCCCAATTTTTTACGTCCCGTGTCCCGGTGCATTTGTCCTGGATTTGCACAGATTTCGCCCCGTGTGTCTCGGTTCAATGTCTGCTAGGGCGCAAATGGTAAAAGCAGCCAAAGCGCTGATAGTGTTCCGTGCTAAAATCTCTTTGGTCAGTGTGATCCTGCATCTCGGATCCACAAGGCAGTTCAGTGATGATTCTGGCCTCTGACCACAGTTGACTGATCATTTAGCCCGTAAGCGCATTTCTTGCGATTTTATAACAGATCCATGGTCTCTTGGCAGGAGCCATCTTGGGCCAAGTTTCTTGGGGTCCTTTATTTACCGGTAGGTGTCTGCGTTGTGCCTGACTGTAAATGTTGTTTACATTTTGAAAAAAGTGCCGCGTGCGCCGCATGTAGCGGTAGACTACTGTTCCCAGAATGCTTTGCATACATGTTGTTGGGACTTCCGGTTCCGGAGTACTGTAAATCCAGACGTGCATCGGCGTCTCGTGTCTCAAATCTTCTTCATACACAGTGGACCACACAAAATATCTTCGCGGTCAGTAAGCACAACCAGAAATAAACCATATATTAAGCGCACTGGACTATTAAGCGCACGGACGGCTTTTGAGGATGTTAAGGACTTTTACGTGCGCCTTATAGTGCGGAAATTACGGTAGGTAATTATTGTAAACCATATGTGTCCCACACTATGCTATAAGATCAACCACTGTTCCCTTCAGAAGGGAACAGTGGTTGAGAATGTCCTAGTGTTTGATTCATGGGCCAATCGACGTCTTCCAGTGCAGGGTTTGCATGTTCTCCTTATGTCTTTGTAGGAACAAGAAATAATAGTTAAACATGTTTTATATAGTGCCTTTAAAAGATGCTTTGCTCTCCAATAAGGAAAAACTAAAGACTGAAGTTATAGAAAATTAAAACTGAGAATAAAGCAAGCAAAGGCAGTCAGTAGGGATTAGAGGGAGTGGTAAAAGTGAGTTTTGAGTAGACTTTTGAAGGTGTTTAGAGAGTCTGAGTTTCTGATGTAGAGGGTGAGGGAGTTGTAGACGGGTGTAACAGTGATGGTTAAGTCTCAGTCTCCTGCCTGAAACCACAAATATTCTCACAATGGACTCTGAAACACCAGTTTCACCCATCACTGAAGCAAACGCATCTCAGATCATTAATACACTCAGATCGTCCAAGTGCAAATGCAGTGGAAATCTTGTAGCAAAAAAAAAGAATTTCCCTCCATCCTAAGAAGTTTGGCATCAGAGCCAACTACTGAACCTGAAACAGCAACCTGCTATTTCCTAGAACACATCAGAGCGCTACTAGACCCGGATGGGGTGGTTGGTGCTGTGTATCTGGACCTAAAAAAGGCTTTTGACACTGTAAATCACAGGATCTTGCTGTCTAAATTGTATACATTTAACTTTTTACTTAAATGCTTAAATCTAATCCTGGTTAGAACACTCCTGTCTCAAATAAACGCAGCAATAACAGTTACCATGGTTTTCACCAAATCTAACACTCCCCACACTGAACTAGACTTCTTTTTTCAGGAGAGCGACTTCAGATTCTTCCAGAATACAAATATCTTGGCATTACAATAGATTCAAAACTGCCACACACATGCAAATCACACATCAGTAGAATCTGTAACAAAATAAAATGTGATAGCTGCAGTTTCATAAACATCCGTTACTAAAATGTCCACGCAATCCTCTAAAATGTTCATGCACTTACATGTCAGTCCCTATACCCTCCCACAATGTATACCTCCACAGCCGAATACATGCAGCTCACTCACAAAGCAGTATGTAGTCTAAAGCAGCACGTGTCACAGTGTGTACACAAGCTTTAGAAAAAGGTTATATTGTATGCAGCTCACTCGCTTGTTGGACACATCAGAACCTTTCTGCGGGAGCAGATAGAAAACAGATATACAGAATAAAAATGTACTTTACACAAAATATCAGAAAGAAAAAAAGAGATCAGGATCAGAAAAGGTTTATTGTCATTGACAAATATCAGAATTCACAAATCAACTTTGGTGATAGGGTGCAACATAAAACAATGAACAATGATAAAACAACCTATATAAAGGAAAAAAGAAAGACAATTTAAATCTACTATAGTATAAAAGAATCAAAACCTACAATAGAAGGAGCTGAGTTGCTGAGCCAGTTTCCGGTCATCCGCAGCAAGGGGGGCTCTGGGTTTGTAGTTGGTGAAAAGCCGGAGCCCACTCCACACAGAGGCGGGGTTGTTGTTGTTCTAGGTGGTTGTTGTTCTAGATCATGTCTAGAGCAATCATGTATCGATAGACGTTACTTTTATTTGTAGAGTATTATAGTTGTGTGTATGTTGTCATATTATCCAACTTTAATCCATCCAAAGAATAATATCTATAACATAATATATGGTCTGTTATTTTTGGGAGACTGGGTTGAATCCTTAATTCTATTCATGGGATTATGTTTACACATTTTTGGTGTTGGTTAATGATCTCCCAGGTGAGGCTGAACTCTGAACCACAGTTCCTATTTTTGTACGTGCCCCTATTGTCCCTGCATGTGTTTATGTAAACAACAGATGAAGGTGCATTGCAATGAACTTCTAAAAGTTGGGTAATGTCACTTGGCATTTGTAGTCTTCTTGAACGCAAAAGCTTGTCATCTAATAAACCCTTCCAGTGTTTGTAAACAGAACACATGCTTTCCAAAGGAAAGCATGTTACTATTTTATATATTTGTCTGTCTGCCCAGTCGCTGAAACTGATTCAATTATCGTCCCCCATAAGCTAATAAATTCTTGTTGTTTTTGCCACATTTCCAGTGGCATTTGCAATTGCCTTGAAGTACTGTGGGTTTTTTTCGTGAATATTTAGGTAATACTGTGTCTGTGCTCACTAATCGTAGATAGCTGACACATAACATTAGTACTCTATTACCTCTATTTCTTTTTGTAATATGTATTTATATTCCATTAAAAGAACAGGGGTTGGACTTGAAAGTGCAATACTGGTGATTTGCAGCTTTGAGAGAAGAAGCATAGTATGAAGTTAATGTAGTAGATCCAAAATCCCACTGGTCTCATCGCTCTTTTCCACATGCACAAGCCGTAATAATGAAGTCATATATATTGGTCCTGACACTGCTCGCTTCCCGCACAGAAGTTGGACACAAGTTGGCTGTGTTCTCTGCACGCTCCTACCACATTCCTTGGTCTTCTCCTGTTCTCTGTCTGTGCAATGCAAACTATGCTTACTAATTAATCATGAAAGGCCTGTTGGGTTTAGGCAAGCAGCCGGTGCATAGGCATCACCATGGAGACATGAGAGGAGTTGGCACATTCCATGGCTTCACAGGTTCAAGTGCCGACAGGCAGCAGCGAGGTGCATCCACAGGCATTAACTTCTGCTGTGTCCAGGCTGAAGTTAATTTGGTGTCTAACTATTGTGTTTGAGTCATAATGTACAGTATGACAGCCCAATTGTAGTGCGCAATTTATTATACAAGACATTTTAGGTATTTTAAATTGCTATCACAAAACTACTACTACCACTACTACTACTACTACTTTATTTAAAAAAAAAACATTTTTTTAAAGAAGGGCAGTAGGGCTGCAACGATTACTCGAGTAAATAGAGTAATTTGATTACAAAAAAGCTTTGATTATTATTTTATAACCCTCGATGATTCATTTAATTTACATAGTGCGAGGAGCACATGGAATAATCTGTGGCGCTTTTGTTTCACATGTTTTTTTCCGCTCGGACTTGCAGCAACTATAGCACAACAGAGGAGAGAGCGGTGTGTTTTAAACTCACAAGTGTGACTGGGAAGTGTTTGGTTGTGTGAAAGAGCACGGTGTCCCGAGCTGCCACTCTAACCACCGCAACTAACTCCACCCCAGCCCCAGCGTCCTCGGCCCGCCACTGCAGACCCCCAGCCCCACACTCATGGTCCCCCGCGCTCCCCCACACAACATCTCTGCTTCTCAGTCACACGTTCAAAACACACCGCTCTCTCCTCTGTTGTGCTTTGAAACAGCCAATATATCCATGGAAACAGCATGGAGGACCGCGACCATGTTATAATAATCTGTCAGACAGTCCACGACAAAAATCTGAACGGAAAAATGCAAAATACAGCCACCACTTTACAGAATGTTGAAAAAAAATAACCGATTACCCGATTAATCAAAGAATGAATCAATAGATTGCACATTTACTAAAATAATCAATAGCTGCAGCCCTAGAGGGCAGCGACCCGGTTGTGGAGCATAACCTGGTACTGCAAGAGATTTTAAAGGGGCCTCACCTGTTAAAAAAAAAAAACCTCCCTGCAGCGGTATACAATGGGCTTAGGAATATGCTTACTTCAAGAAATGTGATGCATTCTTCCTTTGTCAAAGTGATTTAGAGACCTATGTTGGCGTTTTCTTAGACTTGTTTTATCCATTGCTTCTGTTGCCCACTTTCCTGTTTCTTCCATTTTTGGTTTCCAGTCAAGTATGACTCTTGTCCTCCCATGATGTTCCCTCTTCCAGCACCTCTTCTTCTGTTCCCCATTGCCTGAGACAGTCACTGAGCACATCATTGGTTGGGGCCTGGTCCTTGATGTACTTGTGTATCTTGGCTGTTTCAGTCCTCTGCCCTCTTCCTAACGGCTAGTGTACAGTCTTAGGGTGCTAGATTTGGGATGGAACCCTCCATGCATGGTGAGGAGTTTTTGTGTCTTAACATCTGTGGTCTGTATATCTTCCTTACAGACCTTACATCAAGCATACAGCTTGATGTCATCCATGTAGAGGTGACTGATTGTGGCCCCATTCCTGAGTCGGTATCCATAGCCAGTCTTATTGCTTTTTGGCTGAGGGGAATTCCCTCTGACCCGGCGCCCCAACTCCATTTGTGTTGTACCAGCATTTGTGTTGTACCTTGTCAATCTCAAGCTGTGATAGCAGTTGCAGTTTGTGGATGTTGGAACACTGAGCTAATAGTTGTTTTTCTGTTTGATTTGATTGTGGGTTTTGAAGTAACCATTCATCCCATTCATCTTTGCATGTAGCCCCTTTGACTACGGTCAAACACCTCCAACATCTGTGCAGAGAATGGACTGGAAAACCCAAGGTCAAAGTTGGAACCACCTCCAAAGGTGGCAGAGAATGACCGAGCCAAGATCCTGTGGGACCTTCAGATACAGACTTACAGAATGGTAATGGCAAACCAACAAGACATTGTGGTGATGGACATACAGCAGAGGAAAGCCATTGTGGTTGACGAGGCGATACCAAAGGATGGCAACATCAGGAAAAAGAAACTGGAGAAATACCAAGTGCTCAGAAAAAAGCTGTAGAAGACGTGGAAGGTGAAGGCAAAAGTGGTGTCCGTGGACATCAGAGCACTCGGGGCAGTGACCCCACAAACTGGAGGCTACAACAGATCCCTGGAAAAACATCTCAGTCTTGGAAAGTGCAGTGCAACACATCCAATGTATTGTGTTGTGTGCATGTATATTCATTCCTTTTCTACCGCTTGTTCCAGTTAGGGAACTCTGTTACGCTTTTATTTAGCCTATATATATATATATATATATATATATATATATATATATATATATATATTAAATTTGCATTGAGAACTGTGGGAAAAGTAACGGTATGACTTAATTCATTGCCCTGTGTTTGCTGATGGTCATGTCTGTTGAAGTGAAGCCATTATCTTGGGCTCTGTGTGTTTCTCAGGTCAGGAGCGCATCGGGATTGACTCCAAGTATGAACAGGAGGGGAAGGTGCAGTTTGTGATCGATGCCGTCTATGCCATGGCTCACGCCCTTCACAACATGCAGAGAGACCTGTGTCCAGACAACTCCGGATACTGCCCCGATATGGAGCTGGCAGGGGGCAAGAAACTGCTCAAGTATATCCGCAGTGTCAGCTTTAATGGTGAGTAGACTACAACAAACACTGTTAGCTCTGAACATGTGTCATTCATCTTCATAATCATGTGCATGTGTCATATTCATATAAAATACTTTGACATAATCTTGGTGCCATATTCTCTGTCCATAGTGTATGTCTATGTCTGTTGGCCACTGTCCAGGGTGTACCCCGCCTAAGGCCCAAAGTCACTGGGATAGGTGACCCCTAATATTAATGAATGAGTATAAGTGTTTATAGAGTGTTATAAGAAGTTATAAATTATCTGTTTTTTATTATTTAATTCTGTACCTACTTTGTGTTGCAACACTGGAATTTCTGGGAACACTGGGACAAATAAAGGCTTATCTTATCTAGACGAGTGGCTTCCTCCCATATCTGGACAAAGATAGGCATTGTTACGGATTTTTATTGTTCTTAGCTGGTGACAATGAGTTAAAATATGTCTATAACCAAAAATATGAAGCAAGTTTTGTTTGTCAATTTTAAACATGAATTCATTACCATGAAGACGAATAAATGGATTCCACTATTTCTAATATTGTGGAGTCTTGTGGAGTCTCTAATATTTTACAGTAAGTAGATGCAAATACTTGGTCTGGCATTTTTGTAATATTTATATTAATATGCATGAGGGAAGATGTGCTGACACTGACAGATGGTTTTATCATGTAATTACGAAAACCTGCAATGAGCTCATTTCAGATGAAAAATGTCACTTGAACTTGTGACAGGAAATTTTAGTCTTAATTAATTACACACAAAACATGATCAAGCAACGCCGGGGATCATTTTCAGGGTGTCTGTGGCCTCTGCTCTCAGTCTCTGATTTCTGGGTCCGCTTATTTTGATTAAGATTATTTAAGTCTAAGTCTTTTGGATTTCACAGCCAGTAAGCAAAGAATAATTTGTCTTAACATGAGTGAAGCCAAACACTAACCCAGGTATGAGAGAACATACCAGAGAGAACCTTCCAGTGGTTTTCAAAATGGCTGCAGGTCACACAGGAGATGGGAGACGTGCTTCAGAGAAAAATAGGGAAGGTTTATAGTTATACAGACAATTTAAATTTCAAATAATACATTTCAAAAGTTTCAAACTGGGTCAGTTTTGTAAAATACAATTAAGCCACTAAAACTGAGGGAAAATACTTTTTTGACAAATTGTTCTCCATCCCTTTATATAGTACCAATGAAGATTCCTCTTCATATGGGTCTGTGTTGCTAGTGGTAGCATTTAGCTCAACTATCGATCCAGCGCAGTTGTCCGGGGGATGGAATGACTGATTGCGCTGCTGACACAAAAGAGACAAAAGACAAACGGCCATCGGCACACAGCACTCCAGACACTGTTGTCGGGCATGTCTCCATTCTGACCAGCAACTCATCATCCTGAGAGCATGCCTCTGGTTTGCTCCAAAATACAGACCTGGGGCAGTATAGACCCCTCCCCACATTAAGGACTAAGATACCGTAAGTTACACACAATATGATGAAGAGATGAGCAATGCATGCAATTTGTGTATTTACTGATGTAGAACACATTTGCTTTGCCCGGGGCATGAACAAATAGTTAGTTCAGATATTATGCTACTTGCACATGCTAAATGCTTAGTAATCAGCCATGTACTGAATTCAAAAACATAATGCATATACTGCAGCCCTCTACACAATGATCATTAGATTGTGCATTATATTGATGCATCATTTGGTGTAAATACATATATGTTTGGTCCTATTTTTTGTAATTTAGTAATCTTCCAAATAGTTGAGCAAGCACTGGTATGTGGGCATGCATTCATTTCAAAGTACTCACAAATATATTTACAAATCCCAGATGCAGAAATATCATCTGAAAAAAGGTTTGTATCACAGACTAATTTTAGAAGAAAGTTAGAAGTGCTTGAAGATTTGCCCAAACTTGGGAGTTTCTTAAAGAAGATTTTACCCCGCATGGCTTAATGGACTACTTTATCATCTTAACTACTAATTGAAATGTCTAGTCTCTCAAAGACAAAAGGCGAACCAAGTAAATACCCCATTATTGCCTATTATGTTAGATGTCAAACAAAGCAACACCTGTTTTCTCTGTTCCTTCACCATCTCAGAATCAGAATCAGAACAAGGTTTGTTGCCATTGTCAGTGAACAAAATTCACAAACAAGGAACTTGTTTCAGCGTTAACGTTTTTGTAACGTAATTGTGTGATGGAATAATTAGTCAGAAGCAGAGGATAGTGCTCAAGCTCCCATACTTCCCCCAGCATAGTTGCTCCTGGGGCAGCGTAGCTGGTAAACTGTAGGTTTATATTTCTGTTCCTAACTGATATTGTCCAGTGTGACTATCTGCTCACACAAAGTGTCTCGTAGATGTTTAGGGCCTAGTACAATGACCTAGTTTTTTTCAGGGTTAAGAAGCAGATAATTAAGTGTCATTCAGGTTTTTCTATCCTTCACACAAACACTTGATCGGTGTCTACTTGATCGGTCTAATCGTGTTTCATTGATAAATACCTAACGGCAGCATATAAAGAATAAACAGAAGTGGACCGAGTACTGAATCCTGAGGCACACCATAAGTTACTTTAGAACAAGGTGAGGAGCTCTGGTTTACTTTAACAAATTTGTACCAATCTGAAAAATAGGATTTAAACCTGCTGCGGCTGTCCCTCCGACATCTACATCACATTCTAACCTGTGCAGTAGAACGTTGTGGTCAATGGTGTCAAACTGCACTGAGGTCCAACAGAACCAGCAGTTACTGCTTTGTACTTACTGTATTTAGTTCTTACTGTGTTTAGTGTCATATTTATGATTGGTTTCTATTAGTTATTATTCAATGTGCATTGTTGTATAGTTGATATATATTCGTTATATCTCTATTTCTTATAGAATCGCACTTCTTCAGTACAGCTTGTTCAATAAACATTCTGAAAAACATCTGGCTCTTTCCAGAACACCCGGCAGTGGATTTTTCAGAACCTTTATCATAAAAATGTTTGAAGCGATACTCTGGCCTTGCTCTTCGACCAGCGAGACACTGCCTCAGAAGAATGAAACACTGTGGGAGGAAATCAAGGGAAATGTGGCAGTTAATCCATAGAGTTAAGGGTTTAACCTGAACTTGAAGTCAGTTGGTCATGGAATTACATTTTCAATAAAATAATACATATTTTATTCCAACTGGAATTAGACTCTTCACCAAAATTACATAAATATTTATAAACCTGTTAAAAAAGTGTGTGCAGCAGCTAGTGCAATGCCACATATGTTAATCGACCGTATCATTAATAGCATTTACAGTAATAACTTGCCATTGGCAGAGAATTTGAGATGAGTTGCCAAGAAAATGCATTTTTAAAATCTATGAACAATCAGTGTTTAAAAGGAACTGCATGTTTGTAGTAGACATTGTAGTTAATGACATTGTATAATCTTGCCATCGATTGTGTGGCATGACTAATTCCAAAACCAGGATTGAGACCAGTCCATCAGCAGCAGCTAAAGTCACAAATGACTTGCTATTAACTTGTGCAGTTTCAGTGCTGTGGAGGGATCTGAACCCTGACTTTCCTTAAGTCCACCATTATCTCCACTGTCTTCTGGGCGTTGAACTCCAGCTTGTTACCACTACACCAGGACACCAGCCGGCCCTCCTGTAGACACACTCATCCTCGTCCGAGATGACCCCAATGAGGGTGGTGGAAAACTTGATTAGTTTTATGTAATCGTGGCTGGAGGTTCAGCAGTTTGTCCAGGAAGTACAGAGCAGAGTGTCTGAGACATTCTCCCCCAGCTGCACGCACTGCCTCTGATCCGTCAGGAAGTCAGTGCTCCACCTGCAGGTGGAGTCAGGCACGCTGAGCTGGGAGAGCTTGTCCTGGAGGAGAGCGGGGAGGATGGTGTTGAATGCAAAGCTGAAGTCCACAAACAGGATCCTGGTGTAGGTTCCTGGGGAGTCCAGATGATGTAGGATGGAGTAGAGGGCCAGGTTGATATTGTTGGCTAGAGACCTGTTTGGCTCCTAGCGCTTTGTTTTCATTTTAGCCATTTTTGTCCAAAATATTAAATTCAGGTATTAAAATAAATATATACTGGGCCTATAGCCTTATCATTCTGTACTTTAGACTTTGAATCATATTTCAGTTACTCATTACTACTTTCACCCCACAACATTTGAAAACTAAATACTACTTTCTACTCCACTACATTTCTAAAAGGGGTACTCACTCCAGATATTTGATTTATGTTGTTACATACTCACAACAAAGAAGGTTTGCCCCTCTACAGATTATGAGCGTGATGTCACTGATGTGCCAGTTTGTTGTGACTTGGCTTGAATCTGTTTTAAGAGCATTAAACAATATCGTCTCTTCTAACGAGCTTTGATTTGGCTTAGTCTTGCTTTTGTTTTGGAAATTGTAAAAATATCACTCCAACTAAACATGTCTCTTGACATTTACATAATTTATACAAGCCGCATCTTGTCTTTAGAAGTAACCGACTGTGTTTTATTATTTTTTTATTACAAATAATTTCTTCAGCAAATACTTAAGTAACTTAAATATTATTTGACTGTTTTCTAAACATAAAAAGGAATAAAACTGCAGTTGGGAGGTATTGTCTAACAGAGAGTTGATGGAGCATCTGCTGTGCCTTGACAAGTCCAATTTCAATGTTAAAGACAATATATTTAAAACATATATATATATATATATATATATATATATATATATATATATATATATATATATATATATATATATATATATATATATCTTTATGGATGTGTTAATCAAGCACAAAAGAAATTAAAAATAAATGCATTATAAATAGGTCATATTAGACCTGTGTGACCTTTGTGGGTTTACATGCCCAGGAAGCGTGATAGTTTCCTTTTGCCAAATGGTTGACAAAAGAGAATAAATAAATCAACTTATTTCAGAATTAGAAGAGTAAAGAGTTACAGAAAACAAAATCAGTTTTTTTTAGCTAAGTAGAGACATCAGGGTGTCGAGAAAAGCCTATGTCCGTTTTGAGTCAAAATAGAACTCATGAGTCGAGAGAACAGCTTGTACTATAGTAATTTCAAATGGATCTGTGATTTCAAATGGCATGGTATAGCTGTCATGCCACTTAAAAATCGTATTCAAAGCTGAAGAAGATGGTTACATAGGTAGAATCATAGTTAAATAGCAGTGTTAGAGCTCTCGCCTCCCGATAAAGAGATCATGGGTTCAATCCCCGGGCTAGACAACAGCACATGATCTCTCTGGGTGGAGTCTGCATTTTCTTCCTGTGTTACCGTGGTTTCTCTCCAGGTTCTCCGGCTCCTCCCACCGTCCAAAGACATGTTAGGTGTTAGGTAACTAGTGGATGAATGTGAGAGTGTATGTTCGTCTGTGTGACTATGTCTTTGTGTTAACACTGAGACGAGCTGGCCCCTGCCCAGAGTGTACCCCGCATAAGGACCCAAGTCACTGGGATAGGCTCCAGTCATCCGCGACCCCATAATGGGAACAAGCGGTAGAAAATGAAATGTTTAAGTATATTTGATCACTTCTCCCAAGTCTATGAGTCTTTGAAGTAGAAAGTAGAAAGTTCTCATCCTGTGACCTTATCTGTGTGTTTACAGGAAGTGCTGGTACTTCAGTGACGTTCAACAGAAACGGCGATGCCCCGGGACGCTACGACCTGTTCCAGTATCAGTGGAACAATATCACGGGGAACGGCTACAAGATGATTGGGCAGTGGACTGAATCCTTGCAGCTCAGTGTAAGTCTATTCTTAATAACGCCTTTTTCTAACACCCCAGATTTATATGTGAAACACTCGGAATTGCGTTCTATACATTTATCTGGATAGGCAAGTTGGACTGGACTCTGATTGGTCCAAGCGTCAAAAAAATGACAAGCTGAGAAATCTAAAATATTTTTAGATTTAGTTGAGAGAAAAGTACATACATATTTCCCATTCACAAATGTACAAAGTGTTTCCTCTGTGTGTTTTCTGCACCGTTTGTCGTCATCGCCATGTGTGTTTAGGGTTGTTTGGTTCCTCCCAAAGCACAATGCTGCCCTGTGATTGGCCCAGTCTCTGCAGCACTGGTGGTCCGGAGACTCCTAGTTGCCCACAACAGCAGGAGCTGTTGGATTAAATGACCATATATAATATTTTGCAAAGCAGTAACAGATTATGGAATTTTAACTCTTAAAAAAACAGGGTTTAGCAGGTAGTAGCAGGGTTTTCTCTTTTGATTTTACTTTTTTCCCCTTTAATTTTATAATTGAAACAAAAATACTTACTTCTGTGCTATTCCTTTGGATAACTGTTTGAGAATAGATGGATACAGAGGGCTGGAGGGGTGAAGGAAGAAACGAGTTGTTTGGGACGTAAACACTATTACTTAAATGTGCATGTATTAACTGAAACACCATATAAGCTCACTATGGATTATAAGTAGGAATATAGCCGCAAGCGGCAATGATCGGCCCTCGCCACGCCGCAAGAGGAATGGGCGCTAACGCGCCCCAATTGTCCTTTTATTACGCCTACTGCTGAATCTGTGAGGCAGTCACATCTTCTCCCCTTTGTTTTACCATCAAAAAGCAATTTTATTTTGAATTCTTGGCAAAATGTGCAGCTTTGCCGCACAGACACCGTGACTCTTTGAATAAAAATGTGAATAACTTTTGACGGTTCACCCCTGAAGATGAGTCTCACCAAATTTCAGGTTAATAGGGCTAATGCCCTGGGAGGAGTTTGTGAAAGTCTAAAGTGTAAACATGTTCTGGCGATTTCCCCATTGGAATAACATGGGAGGTTTTGGTCATCGCTACGGCAAAACCATAACAATTATGACATGGGTCTCATTGACTTTTTTGATGGGGATGCCAAAATTGAGTTGTGTGTCAAATTTCATAAAATTTCGCAAAACTAAACATTTAACCTCCATATAAAATCTGTAGGGGGCGCTGTGGTGCCAAATTAATTTATTTCACTTCAAGTATGTTTAGCGCAAAGAGTTTAATAACTGATTCTAATTTGACGCAATTCGGACTTTATCTGCGCAAACGCCAGAAATGTTAAATTTGGGAGATTTCTGAAATTCTAGCTAAAGTTTGCGGCTTCGCCGCACAGAGACCGTGACAGGTATCAATGTAATTTGAATAACTTTTGATGTCCCACTCCTCAGTAGCATTTTCACCAAATTTCAGCTTTTTAGAGCCAACGCCCTGGGAGTTCGTAAAAGTACGACGTTTGGAAAAACTCCCGAGTCCTGCTTAGCCATTTTTGAACCAATATGGCCGACATTTGGTGGGTGGACGGCGTTGCCGTAATAATATTTTTTACTTCTCTTGTCACCATCTACCTCTGCGCCAAATTTCATGATTCTACGATCAGATTTTTTTTGGGTCGTTTCCTATCTCTCAATGCATTTTTGGTACATTTGGGGGCGCTGACGCGCCAATTTTTTTTATTTTAGAAAAAGGAAATAGCCAGAATGTAGAGAGGCACGATTTTTAGAGGTGTGCAAATTTTTGTGACTTTTCGTCAATGTTCACTGGGTGAAAAATAGGGGGGTTGATAAACTATACATTTTCGGAAAGCGCTCGCGCTTTCCTACCTCATGGTGTGGGTCCCTGGTCACTGACGGGTACTTTCGTTAATTTTGAGTGGGCTCCGCCCACTTTGTGTTTTTGGCCCTCTATACAGTAATAATGTTCAATTTTTGCATTACATGCTTATATGCACGGAACATGCAAGAGATGGGGAACGTATTCGTGAGCTACTTAGGGCAAATGAGTGCTTTACATTGGGAATGTAAAGTGCTCGTTTAGTGCGCACTTTTGCACGAGCGAAGCCCGTTTACAACGGTAATGTTCCATTTTCCTACTACTAATTAGCATGCACGGGGCGTGCATGAGTGGAGGAGTGCGTTAGTGAGTGTTTGGAAGTGGGCGAGCGCTTCGCGCTCGATTTCGTGCGCACTACGTGCGCACTTTCGCAGCCGTGCTTCGCAAGGCCTTACGAGATTAATAGGCCTCTCGCCAGCTTGTGGCGCTCGGGCCTAATTAAATAAAAAAATATATACAATAAGAGTGTGCATGTAACCAGCCACTATCAAAGAGATTATGTAATTGTCTATTGTTTATGGGCCATGTTCACCAGGATTATGATGATATCATTAGTCTAAATAAACTCTCATAGCATCATCATGCCATTTGGATTTTGTTTTGTCATTTCCTTAGAGTTTTACTGTGTCATAAACATTAGCTTCCATTTTATAAATGAAATTGTTTATCCCATGTCATGGATATGATTATGTCTCAGGGGTTATAGTGCAACATTAAATCAGATTATAAAACCTGAGCCATCTCATGGGAATATCAAGTAAAAACTCATTAATGATTCTACGTGGACACAGACACAGCAGAATATATTCAGGTTCTTTTTCGGACTGAGAAGAATGTGGAAAAGCAGTGCTTATAGGAAAGAAAAGTCTACTGGACAACTGGCCAGATTTAGATTACATCTATTTATTATCGCTGCCAGACAAGGCTAACAAAGACAAAATAAGAGTAGGAAAGAGAAAAAGAACAATGCAAAGTACTGACTTCGGCCAAAGAATACAATAAAAATGAAAAACCTTTGAAAAATGGCTGTAAAATTCTACCCGATGCATCTATTCCTCCTGATCTGAATATGACTGTGACCATGGGTTTGTAAGTGTCAGCATAGTTCATAATATGACTCTTGTATAGTACATCTTCTTTATTTACAACAATGTAAACGGTACATGGCCTCGTATGGAACGAAAGGTGACAGGACATTTGTTCTGCTGCGTGACACAGACCTTGAACACAGCCCAGGTTTATCTCACAGGTGGAGGCTGATAAATGGGTTCCCTGTCACCCACCATCCAGTGTACGGATCTCCATATACTCCCCGTTTAACAAGTGTGTCAATATTTATGGAGGAGATCAGGGCAGGTTCAATATAACCTCATCTCTGTGTTGGGCATGTCATGGAGCGCTCACATTTTGAGCAGTTCATGATGAAACCGTGCACTGAGCAGTTCTGTCTTTAAGCCTTAGGGATAATCCTGGGCCTGTGTGCCATTATGTGAATGTGTGGGTGTGTTCGGATGTAAACCCGGAAATTTTCACAGTTCATATTGTATCTGTTACAGCAGCTTGAAAAGCATTCAACCAAATCTATGGATAACCGTTATGAGGCTTAAATATGGGATATATATATATATATATATATATATATATATATATATATATATATATATATATATATGACAAGTGTGACCAGTGTGGTTAATTTTACCACATAATTTCTGTTGATTGTGTTGAATTTTCTGACCACAGAAAATGATAAGCTGTTTTTTGCACATTTACTCACAAAAAAACTTTTGTAGAATCAAATGACAAACTGTAAGGACACAATATGTGAGGTGTATGTTACCACTATTGCTCCAAAAGGTACCACATAGTTAGGCCAAAAAAAAAAAAAACATGATTTAAATTGACTTAGTCCTCTCACTACTGGTCAGCGAGAGGACTAATACAGGTGTGTGAGCCGGGCAGTGCAAAACCCTCTAAACCCCAAACCCTGACTGAGAGCTATCAAACTGAAACGCTGTTTGATTGACCCATTAAGCCCTTCACCAGCAGGAACCAGAGACTAAAGAGAGGCAAACTCCTATTAACACTCCACTCCAATCCTGCTCCAATTATCTGCAGGTCTTTCAAGGCAGACCTTTGCAAATAAATCTGCTTTATTTTGCTCATTCAAATCCCAGCAGCTACCAAATCCAACATGGAGGGCAGATCCTGCATGTCAGAGTAGCACATTAGGGTAATTCATCCATACATAACATCCCCGACATCACCCAGGGGCGTACATTTTCTCCATTTCACCCCTTCGACGCAGACAATGCTTCTAATTCACAGTCAGGTTTAATAAGGAGTTTCTCTGTCAGCATTTGAAGACATAAGCTAAATCCTATTAGGCTTTGTCTTTCATGTTCACACATACTACTTTCACCTGTAGCCTAATGAGGAGGAGACAGAAGAAACATCAGAATTATAGAATAATGGCAGACATAATAGCAGTAGCCACGCCACATCTGGCTCAACACAAGCTGTTGATGTGAATAATTTAGTTTTGTGAGGTAGTCGAGACGTGGTCTGGAATGCACAAGTAGAAGAATGTGCAAGGAATTTTTCTGATGGTGTAAGCTTGCATACTCACTTTACGGTGTACACACAAGCACTACGAGCTGGCTCAGTGTACATAAAGTCTATAGCAGTGGTTCTCAAACTGTGGTACCACCTGTGCTATGTAAGCTTCTTTATGTGTACACAGATTCCTTTGCAGTTCAACTAGTTGCTGAATTTAAAGTAAAACTAATCAAAACGTTTTAACCTAAAATATTCCTTGGTTTAGATCTGGTGATACTTATAAATATGTTCTTAGGTTGTACTTGGTGTGAAAAGGTTGAGAACCACAGGTCAATTCAACGCTTGGATTATCAAGCATCATATTTTATTGTATTTTACTTATATTAACCAAGAACTACTGCAGTGTTTCTAAATAAGAAATATAAGATAAAATATAAGCAAAAATAAGACAATGGGAAATGGAAAACAGACATAATATGTTTACTAAGATACCTAATATTCAACTATAACAAAAGTTGATAATCATTTTATATTTCGCTCATCGTAAACTGCAATATTGATCTAAAATTGTTTACCGTAGTAATCGAAACAGGTTCATTGACTTCATGTTTTTTACTTCATAGTAAAATTTCACCATAGAAAGAGACTTTTCATTTGTGTGTTTTTATTTTTGAGTGGCTGTGACATTATAGAATCTTACATGTATCACCCAGAGTCTTTTGTCAAATAATCACAAATAAGGGGGTAAATTTCATTGGGTAGGTGAAAACATTAATGCTCAGAGGACTCAAACTTCCATCGCAGGACAATATAGGTTAGGATTACTCAAACTTGTATTAATCAAAATACAACTTTGAATAAACTAATCATATTTTTTAACCACAAGGTTAAAAGTGCATTCAAGTTGATTTTGATCTGCACCCAACTCCCATAAGTTCTGTTTGCATATGAATGATGTTTTAAATGTATGACTTCTGAAAATTCTTAGCAGACTCTTATTCCCACTGTGCTGTACAAGCTGGCTGTTACTAAAGGATAAAGCTGGAGCATAATTAATCATCACTTTGCATAGGAGTGGACAGGCACGCCGAACATCATGCTCTCAATCAAATACAGCTGCAATGAGCATATGCTGGCTACATATTGCATTCAACACAACACATTTCTTATTCATACACCCTGAACATAATATGTTCAGGGTGTATGAATGTGGATGAAGTATGTGAAAAGACAGATTTAATTCTAATATTAACTTATTCCTCTTAAATTATTTGCAGGTCCATGTTATATTTTTGAACATTCTCCATATTCCATATAGCCATCTTAAACTACGAACTTGATGAAAATTATGTATATGATGCTATATTTAGGCCCGAGCGCCACAAGCTGGCGAGAGGCCTATTAATCTCGTAAGGCCGTGCGAAGCACGGCTGTGTAAGTGCGCACGTAGTGCGCACGAAATCGAGCACGAAGCGCTCGCCCACTTCCAAACACTCACTAACGCACTCCTTCACTCATGCACGCCCCGTGCATGCTAATTAGTAGTAGGAAAATGGAACATTACCGTTGTAAACGGGCGAAGCCCGTGCAAAAGTGCGCACTAAACAAGCACTTTACATTGGGATGACGACCGCTTCGTCGTCATCCCCATATAAAGCACTCATTTGCCCTAAGTAGCTCACGAATACGTTCCCCATCTCTTGCATGTTCCGTGCATATAAGCATGTAATGCAAAAATTGAACATTATTACTGTATAGAGGGCCAAAAACACAAAGTGGGCGGAGCCCACTCAAAATTATCGAAAGTACCCGTCAGTGACCAGGGACCCACACCATGAGGTAGGAAAGCGCGAGCGCTTTCCGAAAATGTATAGTTTATGATATTTGAAAAATGGGAAACATTGTTTTCGCATCGGAATATTATTCTTTCTTCTTTCTTCTTGAAAAGTCACAAAAATGTTCACACCTCTAAAAATCGTGCCTCTCTACATTCTGGCTATTTCCCTTTTCTAAAATAAAAAAAATTGGCGCGTCAGCGCCCCCAAATGTACCAAAAATGCATTGAGAGATGGGAAATGACCCAAAAAAAATCTGATCGTAGAATCATGAAATTTGGCGCCGAGGTAGATGGTGACAAGAGAAGTAAAAAATATTATTACGGCAACGCCGTCCGCCCAACCAAATGTCGGCCATATTGCTTCAAAAATGGCTAAACATGACTTCGGAGTTTTTCCAAACGTCGTACTTTTACGAACTCCTCCCAGGGCGTTGGCCCTAAAAAGCTGAAATTTGGTGAAAATGCTACTGAGGAGTCATCAAAAGTCATCCAAATTACATTGATACCTCTCACGGTCTCTGTGCGGCGAAGCCGCAAACTGTAGCTAGAATTTCAGAAATCTCCCATATTTAAAATTTCTGCCGTTTGCGCAGATAAAGTCCGAATTGCGTCAAATTAGAATCAGTTGTTAAACTCTTTGCCCTAAACCTACTTGAAGTGAAATAAATTCATTTGGCGCTACAGCGCCCCCTACAGATTTTATATGGAGGTTAAATGTTAAGTTTTGCGAAATTATATGAAATTTGACACACAACTCAATTTTGGCATCCCCATCAAAAAAGTCAATGAGACCCATGTCATAATTGTTATGGCGTTGCCGTAACGATGACCGAAACCTTTCATGTTATTCCAATGGGGAAATCGCCAGAACATGTTTACACTTTAGACTTTCACAAACTCCTCCCAGGGCGTTAGACATATTAACCTGAAATTTGGCGAGACTCATCTTCAGGATCATCAAAAGTTATCCACATTTTCATTCAAAGAGTCACGGTGTCTGTGCGGCAAAGCCGCACATTTTGCCAAGAATTCAAAATAAAATAGCTTTTTGATGGTAAAACAAAGGGGAGAAGATGTGACAGCGTCACAGATTCAGCAGTAGGCGTAATAAAAGGACAATTGGGGCGCGTTAGCGCCCCCTCCTCTTGCGGCGTGGCGGCGGTGTGGCGGCGGCGTGGCGAGGGCCGATCATTGCCGCTTGCGGCTATATTTCTTTCTTCTTCTTCTTCTTCTTCTTCTCGGGACCAACCCCCCCATTTTTCACCCAGTGAACATTGACGAAAAGTCACAAAAATTTGCACACATCTAAAAACAATTAGTGAATGGGCGTAGCCCATTCACTAATTGTTGACAACAGCAGCGCGATACCCTCCTGGCATCGTCCTGTACGCGAGAATCCATGCCGCAGGCATGGGCCATGCTTGTATCTGCTCAAATCAATGGAAGTCTATGGGGAGTGGGCGGGGCATCCCGACGGAATAGGGAGTGACGAGCGCGTAAGCGCTCGTAATGATGATTCCACCCCATGGCGGCATCGGGAAGGCTTAGAGCTTTCAAACGATGTATAATTTGTTGTTATAGTGGAAACGGCTATATTGTTTTTGCTAAAAATATTATTATTTTTTTATTTTTTTTCTTGTTCTTCTGCTTTTTGAGCTCTAATTTGACCCCCTGAACATGCTCAAAAACTCACCAAACTTTACCCAAAATTAAAAATCGGCGAAAAATTTTGTTTTTTCTGGGCCATTTTTTTTTTGTTAAAAAATGGCGCGATAGCGCCACCGACAAAAGTCAAAATACATTGCGCCTATGGGAGACGCCCCGAGGTCAACTTTGTCGTAGAGCTACGAAATTCGGAACACGCATTCCTCTTGTGAGGACAAAAAACAAATATTATTGTGGCCACGCCCCCAGACTTACCCTATGGCCGCCATCTTCCTTTGAAAATGAAAACACGCTGTGTTAGCCATTTTGTTCACGTCAAACTTTGACGAACTCCTCCTAGGGCGTTTTGCCCACCAACTTCAAAATCGGCGGACGTCCTCTGGACAAGTGGGGCATCTAAAGTTATCCAATTTTTTGAGATACCTTTTACGGTCTGTGTGCGGCGCAGCCGCAAAGTTGGACAACTTATTTTGGGATATTGCAGATCTAAAAATTGTTCCCATTTGATCAAAACAAGTCCGATTAGGACCAAATTTGAATCAGTTGTTCAACTTTCTAGTTTGGACCAGTTTATGATGACAAAATTGAAATGGGCGCGATAGCGCCCCCTACAGAGTGACCTTTAAATTAACATTGAAGGTCAAAAATTTGTTTTACCAAAATTGTCTAAACTTTACCCAAAATTCTATTTTGGCGTCCCGATCAAAAAAGCCAATCAGACAAATGCCTTAATTTTTACGGCGTAGTCGTAGCGATGACATAAACCTCCCATGTTATCCCTATGGGAAAACCGATAAATCTCTCGAATATCCACATTTTTCTGTTTCACACTTTAACAAACTCCTCCTAGTGCGTTTTGCCCACCGACCTCAAAATCGGTGTACGTCCTCTAGACAAGTGGGGCATCTAAAGTTATCCAAATTTTAAGGATAGCTTTTACGGTCTCTGTGCGACGGAGCCGCAAACGTTTCCCAGAATTCTGACTATTTGGCCTTCAGAGTGGCCTATAAACAATAGAGTTTTTCCAAATGACATGATATTTTGAACAAAATTCTTATTTGCCATCCTGATCATAAAAGTATGAGAGCCAAAGTCATATTTTGTACGGCGTAACCGTAGCGATGACAGAAACATCCCATGTTATCCTTATGGGAAAATCGTAGAATCGCTCAAATCACCACATTTTTACGCTTCACACTTTAACGAACTCCTCCTAGGGCGATTGTCCGATCAAGTTCATATTTGGAGAATATCATCTACACAAGCGGGGCATCAAAAATTATCCATATTTTGATTCTAAGTGCTACGGTCTCTGTGTGGCGGACCCGCAAATATATGTCAGAAATGGGAAAACAGCGAAAGCTCTAAAATGACCACATTTTTACGCTTCACACTTTAACGAACTCCTCCTAGGGCGATTGCCCGATCAAGCTCATATTTGGGGAAAATCATCTACACAAGCGGGGAATCCAAAGTTAGTCATATTTTGATTTTAAATGCTACGGTCTCTGTGCCGTGGAGCTGCAAATATACTGTCACAAATGGGAAAACGCCAAATCTTTGAAATGTTCACATTTACGCTTCACACTTTAACCTGTTACCATCCACCTATTTTCGCCCTGTGCACAATGGTTGGACATACCCAAATGGCATTGCTTATTAAAAGAGGATCTTATGTTCCACATGCAAGTGTGATGCATCATTAGAAAGCTTAGGCCTTCTAGTTTCTGCAGATGTGCACATGAACACTGTCAGGGCTTCAGAACTTACACTACAGAGGCCCAAACATAAACAAAACATCCTTTTTTAGTCTCGCCTGAATATTGTTAATTTGTAATGATCCTGAGCAGGACATACTTCATTGTGTGCATATGCTGTTCACTGTACATGATGTTTATCTTGTTGACAACAACTGTGTAAAGTTTTAGATCTCTAGGAACAGGCATTTTGGTGCTGTTGACCTTTTTGTATCAAAAAGTATATTCGGAACAAGTGATCCAAATATGTGCCAACTGTGCCAAACTGTTTTATTACAATTTTAGCTCCTCTATGATCATAAAACATACATTTTGATGTTTTGTAGGCTACTAATAGCAATTATAACTGCTAAAAAAAAAATATGTGAAAATGTGTAAACATGAGTTTACCCATGAATTTCCCATATAGAGGTTAAAAAAAAAAAAAAAAAATATATATATATATATATATATATATATAATATTTTTATTTCATTTTTGTATTGGTATAATAATACATATATCTAACAATATACACGTCCAAAAGGCTAATAAAATCAGAAAACGTTATGCGCAAAATCCTGCCGAGAAATCTGGCTCTTTACAGCCTTCCCGGAGCCTTACGCACGATAATACAGAAGATTCTGTATCAATAAGCCCTTTGTCCCACCTCTCTTTCTAAAGCTATTTTCATTGGCTAGAATAATATGTCAATCAATCTCAGCTACGTCATTGGCACGCGGCGCTATTTAGATGTAAACAGACTAATCCATGTGCGTCGCAAGCGGCGCATTTTTTTTTGCGGAGGCTGTAGCAAACAAACCCGTGGACAGAAAAAATCGTGGATGGTCTCATTCTGTAGGTAACAGTCTGAAGAAAAGAAGGATATCCAACATTATTTTATAGGTCAAACAGGTCATTTGTTATGGACGGAGAAATGCGCCGGACAAGCGCATTCTCGTCCGGCGAGAAACAAAGAAAAGTTTGTTTACTTGACAATATCTCGAAATCGGATAACTTCAGGAAAAATACAAGTGGATATTGTTTTTCAATGGTTCCTTACGGACGGACTGAGTACAAGGATGTACAGAATTAAAGCCGTTTCGTCCATCATAAACAGCAAACAGGTAGGACATGCGTTTGTAAAAGTTGAGACTTTCTCACAAACTATTGGCAATTGCTTCTTGGGGCATATTATTCAATGTAAATCAACGACATATTCGTTTTGTTGAGAAAATAAGCTTTAAAATGATGTATAGCTTGCTGGTATTGACCACGGAAATAAAAGTGATGATGTAAGAGAATATTTGAGATATAGAAAATGTTCGCCGGCGGACAGGTGGGTGGTAACAGGTTTTAACGAACTCCTCCGTGGGCAATAGCCCGATCAAGCTTTACTTTGGGGAATATCATTTACACAAGCGGGGCATCAAAAGTTATCCATATTTATATTCTAAGTGTTACGGTCTCTGTGCGGCGGAGAAGCAAATTTGACTGACACTTGTGTTCATTTGCACTGGATTGGCCATGTCCAATGTGTCGCCGTCTGTCAAGTTCTTTTTTAATTCAACACACAATAAGGGCGCCATCTTTATCAAGTCGAAAGTGCAGAGTCGGAAGGCCGGCGGCCCGCGAGGGCCGTTGGATGCCGCTTGCGGCTTTAATTTTATTTTTCTTCTCTCTATTCCCTATTAAGAATATGAGAGGTTATGTACATAGGAGTTTTGTTTATAAGGGTTTTTTTTTCGATTAAGAGTGTTATCTGTTCCTTTCTTCTGTATCTACTTGTGTTGCAACATTTCCCCATGTGTGGACAAATAAAGGCATATCTTATCTTATCTTAAAGGCGCAATGGACGATATTTCCAGCGATTTGAGAACGCAGGCGGAAGTTCATTTTGTCCCGTACACTGAGGGAACTATATTATGATAGATCAATGCGCTTAGACACGCGGAACCGTGCTGCTCTCAGGGGACGAGCCGACGAGGCTGCAGGTGAGCGGTAGGTGCGTTTTATGATTGATACGTGGCAGGACTAATCGGCAGTCCACGCCACGAGGAAATAAGACTAAAATTTGGGCCAAAGAAAATCGTCCATTCAACCTTTAAATGACTGTGCAGTATCACGATTTAGGTGAATCGAGTTTTTCTAACACCCCTATTGTCAATTCAAATGCACACAAAGTATTTAATGACCGATGTATGTTTCTTCTTTTGGAATCACTTTCAGCTTTGACAGTCCAAGCCAACCACCAACCACCAACCACCAAACACATCTAATGTACTCTGACTCCCCTGAACACACCAAAAGCTAAATCCATGTTTATTTCATGTGAATAATTCTCAACCCCGTCTAAGTGCATTTCAGGTTTTATGGGAGTTGAAATTGACGGAGAGGTAGGCACATAAAAAATAGATACAAAAGGAATAGTGAAGAATCAGCCTGGAAAACTGCTCCCTGCTGTCTCGCCGTCCTCCAGCCCTGCTACGCTCGTTTGAAATCCGCTTCTCCATTCACCAGTTCAGCTCACACAGTCCTCCTCTATCTCTTTGCAAAAGAATAGTTTCATTTTCTTTTAGGTTTTTGTTTGAGCACCACCAGTGTCTAAGCTCCGGGAGGAAGATTCCCAGCTCATATTGTGCCTGGGCATAAGCGCCAAACCTATTATACAATTATTCATTCATTATCTTCTAAAACATATTATATAAATGTTGAATATTATCTATACTGTATTTCGCAATTCAAATGTTCTGCTGGTATCTTGAAAAATACAGTAATATCTGCAAATATGCGGTGTCTTGAAGTAGTGCTTCAACTAAATATCTTAAAATCATCTCAAATTAGAATTTTCCCACAAAGTCAAACATACATATAAAATTAATTTAGTTAGACTGAGCTATTCACGCCACCACACCACAGCAGCACTGTCCCTTTTAAACAGCATGTTTTCACTTAGTATGTTAATGCCTCTGTATATGTTTCCTGGTCCCAGACAACCATGATTGTCAAGAAAGACACCATATAAATTAAATGTATTATTATTATTAGGCCCGAGCCCCAGCAGGGGGAGGGCCTATTGCTCCCGCAACGCTGCCGAAGGCAGCGTTGCAACTGTCTGACCAAACATGCGGGCGCAGCCCGCATGTTTGGTACCCCGTCGCCCCTGGCAAGTACAGTGAACTAGCCCATGCCGAAGGCATGGATCATGCATACTTACTCCTGCTATGACAGAAATAGTCAACAATTAGTGAATGGGCGTAGCCCATTCACTAATTGTTGACAACAGCAGCGCGAAGCGCTGCATTCCTCCAAAAACCCTCCTGGCATCGTCCCGTATGCGAGAATCCATGCCGCAGGCATGGGCCATGCTTGTATCTGCTCAAATCAATGGAAGTCTATGGGGAGTGGGCGGGGCATCCCGACGGAATAGGGAGTGACGAGCGCGTAAGCGCTCGTAATGATAATTCCACCCCATGGCGGCATCGGGAAGGCTTAGAGCTTTCAAACGATGTATCATTTGTTGTTATAGTAAAAACGGCTATATTGTTTTTGCTAAAAATATTATTATTATTATTATTATTATTATTTTTCTTGTTCTTCTTCAGCGCTTTGATCTCTAATTTGACCCCCTGAACATGCTCAAAAACTCACCAAACTTTGCCCAAAATTCAGAATCGGCGAAAAATTTTATTTTTTCTGGGCCATTTTTTTTTTCGTTAAAAAATGGCGCGACAGCGCCACCGACAAAAGTCAAAAGACATTGCGCCTATGGGAGACGCCCCGAGGTCAACTTTGGCGTAAAGCTACGAAATTCGGGACACGCATTCCTCTCGTGAGGATAAACAAAAAAAATCATTGTGGCCACGCCCCCAAACTTACCCTATGGCCGCCATCTTCCTTTGAAAATGAAAACAAGCTGAGTTAGCCATTTTGTTTACGTCAAACTTTGACGAACTCCTCCTAGGGCGTTTTGCCCACCGACTTCAAAATCGGCGTACGTCCTCTGGACAAGTGGGGCATCTAAAGTTATTCAATTTTTTGAGATACCTTTTACGGTCTGTGTGCGGCGCAGCCGCAAAGTTGGACAACTTATTTTGGAATATTGCAGGTCTAAAAATTGCTCCCATTTGATCAAAACCAGTCCGATTAGGACCAAATTTGAATCAGTTGTTAAACTTTCTAGTTTGGACCAGTTTAGGCTGACAAAATTGAAATGGCAGTGATAGCGCCCCCTACAGAGTGACCTTTAAATTAACATTGAAGGTCAAAAATTAGTTTTACCAAAATTGTCTAAACTTTACCCAAAATTCTATTTTGCCGTCCCGATCACAAAAGCCAATCACAAAAATGCCTAAATTTTTACGCCGTAGTCGTAGCGATGACAGAAACCTCCCATGTTATCCCTATGGGAAAACCACAAAATCTCTCAAATTACCACATTTTTATGTTTTACACTTTAACGAAGTCCTCCTAGTGCGTTTTGCCCACCAACCTCAAAATCGGTGTACGTCCTCTAGACAAGTGGTGTATCTAAAGTTATCCAAATTTTAAGGATAACTTTTACGGTCTTTGTGCGACGGAGCCGCAAACGTTTCCCAGAATTCTGACTATTTGGCCTTCAGAGTGGCCTATAAACAATAGAGTTTTTCCAAATGACATGATATTTTGAACGAAATTCTAATTTGCCATCCTGATCATACAAGTATGAGAGCCAAAGTCATATTTTATACGGCGTAACCGTAGCGTTGACAGAAACATCCCATGTTATCCTTATGGGAAAATCGTAGAATCGCTCAAATCACCACATTTTTACGCTTCACACTTTAACAAACTCCTCCTAGGGCGATTGTCCGATCAAGTTCATATTTGGAGAATATCATCTACACAAGCGGGGCATCAAAACTTACCCATATTTTGATTCTAAGTGCTACGGTCTCTGTGTGGCGGACCCGCAAATATATGTCAGAAATGGGAAAACAGCGAAATCTCTAAAATCACCACATTTTTACGCTTCACACTTTAACGAACTCCTCCTAGGCCGATTGCCCGATCAAGCTCATATTTGGGGAAAATCATCTACACAAACGGGGCATCAAAAGTTATCCATATTTTGATTTTAAGTGGTACGGTCTCTGTGCCGTGGAGCTGCAAATATACTGTCACAAATGGGAAAAACGCCAAATCCTTGAAATGTTCACATTTACGCTTCACACTTTAACAAACTCCTCCGTGGGCAATAGCTCGATCAAGCTTTACTTTGGGAAAAATTATCTACACAAGCGCGGCATCAAAAGTTATCCATATTTTTATTCCAAGTGCTACGGTCTCTGTGCGGCGGCGCAGCAAATTTGACTGACACTTGTGTTCATTTGCACTGGATTGGCCATGTCCAATGTGTCGCCGTCTGTCAAGTTCTTTTTTTATTCAACACACAATAAGGGCGCCATCTTTATCAAGTCGAAAGCGCAGAGTCGGAAGGCCGGCGGCCCGCGAGGGCCGTTGGATGCCGCTTGCGGCTTTAATTTTTCTTGTTCTTCTTCAGCGCTTTGATCTCTAATTTGACCCCCTGAACATGCTCAAAAACTCACCAAACTTTGCCCAAAATTCAGAATCGGTGAAAAATTTTATTTTTTCTGGGCCATTTTTTTTTTCGTTAAAAAATGGCGCGACAGCGCCACCGACAAAAGTCAAAATACATTGCGCCTATGGGAGACGCCCCGAGGTCAACTTTGGCGTAAAGCTACGAAATTCGGGACACGCATTCCTCTCGTGAGGATAAACAAAAAAAAACATTGTGGCCACGCCCCCAAACTTACCCTATGGCCGCCATCTTCCTTTGAAAATGAAAACAAGCTGAGTTAGCCATTTTGTTTACGTCAAACTTTGACGAACTCCTCCTAGGGCGTTTTGCCCACCGACTTCAAAATCGGCGTACGTCCTCTGGACAAGTGGGGCATCTAAAGTTATTCAATTTTTTGAGATACCTTTTACGGTCTGTGTGCGGCGCAGCCGCAAAGTTGGACAACTTATTTTGGAATATTGCAGGTCTAAAAATTGCTCCCATTTGATCAAAACCAGTCCGATTAGGACCAAATTTGAATCAGTTGTTAAACTTTCTAGTTTGGACCAGTTTAGGCTGACAAAATTGAAATGGCAGTGATAGCGCCCCCTACAGAGTGACCTTTAAATTAACATTGAAGGTCAAAAATTAGTTTTACCAAAATTGTCTAAACTTTACCCAAAATTCTATTTTGCCGTCCCGATCACAAAAGCCAATCACAAAAATGCCTAAATTTTTACGCCGTAGTCGTAGCGATGACAGAAACCTCCCATGTTATCCCTATGGGAAAACCACAAAATCTCTCAAATTACCACATTTTTATGTTTTACACTTTAACGAAGTCCTCCTAGTGCGTTTTGCCCACCAACCTCAAAATCGGTGTACGTCCTCTAGACAAGTGGTGTATCTAAAGTTATCCAAATTTTAAGGATAACTTTTACGGTCTTTGTGCGACGGAGCCGCAAACGTTTCCCAGAATTCTGACTATTTGGCCTTCAGAGTGGCCTATAAACAATAGAGTTTTTCCAAATGACATGATATTTTGAACGAAATTCTAATTTGCCATCCTGATCATACAAGTATGAGAGCCAAAGTCATATTTTATACGGCGTAACCGTAGCGTTGACAGAAACATCCCATGTTATCCTTATGGGAAAATCGTAGAATCGCTCAAATCACCACATTTTTACGCTTCACACTTTAACAAACTCCTCCTAGGGCGATTGTCCGATCAAGTTCATATTTGGAGAATATCATCTACACAAGCGGGGCATCAAAACTTACCCATATTTTGATTCTAAGTGCTACGGTCTCTGTGTGGCGGACCCGCAAATATATGTCAGAAATGGGAAAACAGCGAAATCTCTAAAATCACCACATTTTTACGCTTCACACTTTAACGAACTCCTCCTAGGCCGATTGCCCGATCAAGCTCATATTTGGGGAAAATCATCTACACAAACGGGGCATCAAAAGTTATCCATATTTTGATTTTAAGTGGTACGGTCTCTGTGCCGTGGAGCTGCAAATATACTGTCACAAATGGGAAAAACGCCAAATCCTTGAAATGTTCACATTTACGCTTCACACTTTAACAAACTCCTCCGTGGGCAATAGCTCGATCAAGCTTTACTTTGGGAAAAATTATCTACACAAGCGCGGCATCAAAAGTTATCCATATTTTTATTCCAAGTGCTACGGTCTCTGTGCGGCGGCGCAGCAAATTTGACTGACACTTGTGTTCATTTGCACTGGATTGGCCATGTCCAATGTGTCGCCGTCTGTCAAGTTCTTTTTTTATTCAACACACAATAAGGGCGCCATCTTTATCAAGTCGAAAGCGCAGAGTCGGAAGGCCGGCGGCCCGCGAGGGCCGTTGGATGCCGCTTGCGGCTTTAATTTTTCTTGTTCTTCTTCAGCGCTTTGATCTCTAATTTGACCCCCTGAACATGCTCAAAAACTCACCAAACTTTGCCCAAAATTCAGAATCGGTGAAAAATTTTATTTTTTCTGGGCCATTTTTTTTTTCGTTAAAAAATGGCGCGACAGCGCCACCGACAAAAGTCAAAATACATTGCGCCTATGGGAGACGCCCCGAGGTCAACTTTGGCGTAAAGCTACGAAATTCGGGACACGCATTCCTCTCGTGAGGATAAACAAAAAAAAACATTGTGGCCACGCCCCCAAACTTACCCTATGGCCGCCATCTTCCTTTGAAAATGAAAACAAGCTGAGTTAGCCATTTTGTTTACGTCAAACTTTGACGAACTCCTCCTAGGGCGTTTTGCCCACCGACTTCAAAATCGGCGTACGTCCTCTGGACAAGTGGGGCATCTAAAGTTATTCAATTTTTTGAGATACCTTTTACGGTCTGTGTGCGGCGCAGCCGCAAAGTTGGACAACTTATTTTGGAATATTGCAGGTCTAAAAATTGCTCCCATTTGATCAAAACCAGTCCGATTAGGACCAAATTTGAATCAGTTGTTAAACTTTCTAGTTTGGACCAGTTTAGGCTGACAAAATTGAAATGGCAGTGATAGCGCCCCCTACAGAGTGACCTTTAAATTAACATTGAAGGTCAAAAATTAGTTTTACCAAAATTGTCTAAACTTTACCCAAAATTCTATTTTGCCGTCCCGATCACAAAAGCCAATCACAAAAATGCCTAAATTTTTACGCCGTAGTCGTAGCGATGACAGAAACCTCCCATGTTATCCCTATGGGAAAACCACAAAATCTCTCAAATTACCACATTTTTATGTTTTACACTTTAACGAAGTCCTCCTAGTGCGTTTTGCCCACCAACCTCAAAATCGGTGTACGTCCTCTAGACAAGTGGTGTATCTAAAGTTATCCAAATTTTAAGGATAACTTTTACGGTCTTTGTGCGACGGAGCCGCAAACGTTTCCCAGAATTCTGACTATTTGGCCTTCAGAGTGGCCTATAAACAATAGAGTTTTTCCAAATGACATGATATTTTGAACAAAATTCTAATTTGCCATCCTGATCATAAAAGTATGAGAGCCAAAGTCATATTTTGTACGGCGTAACCGTAGCGTTGACAGAAACATCCCATGTTATCCTTATGGGAAAATCGTAGAATCGCTCAAATCACCACATTTTTACGCTTCACACTTTAATGAACTCCTCCTAGGGCGATTGTCCGATCAAGTTCATATTTGGAGAATATCATCTACACAAGCGGGGCATCAAAACTTACCCATATTTTGATTCTAAGTGCTACGGTCTCTGTGTGGCGGACCCGCAAATATATGTCAGAAATGGGAAAACAGCGAAATCTCTAAAATCACCACATTTTTACGCTTCACACTTTAACGAACTCCTCCTAGGGCGATTGCCCGATCAAGCTCATATTTGGGGAAAATCATCTACACAAACGGGGCATCAAAAGTTATCCATATTTTGATTTTAAGTGGTACGGTCTCTGTGCCGTGGAGCTGCAAATATACTGTCACAAATGGGAAAAACGCCAAATCCTTGAAATGTTCACATTTACGCTTCACACTTTAACAAACTCCTCCGTGGGCAATAGCTCGATCAAGCTTTACTTTGGGAAAAATCATCTACACAAGCGGGGCATCAAAAGGTATCCATATTTTTATTCCAAGTGCTACGGTCTCTGTGCGGCGGCGCAGCAAATTTGACTGACACTTGTGTTCATTTGCACTGGATTGGCCATGTCCAATGTGTCGCCGTCTGTCAAGTTCTTTTTTTATTCAAGACACAATAAGGGCGCCATCTTTATCAAGTCAAAAGCGCAGAGTCGGAAGGCCGGCGGCCCGCGAGGGCCGTTGGATGCCGCTTGCGGCTTTAATTATTATTATTATTGCATGATCCGTGCACATCCTTCCCATTAATATACATCAGTCAATACTCAGCCACAGCAGATTAGTATTTAATTGATTCATTAAATGGAAGAGGAAATAGCTCTGGCAGATTCCTAGTGTAGGGGCTGAGTGCATGTACATAGTTAGCAGATTAGCCACATGCCCTTGTGACAGCTACAAAATGAGAAAAGAAAAAGAGCTTGGCAGCCTAATCAGACAACGATTACTGCTGCAACAGGATCTCGCTGATCAAGGCAGCACTTACATGGAACAAGCACGATTTATTACACTGTCTGCCAAAGTGTACAGGCATTTAGTGTATATAAGGTCTACCACTGATAACGTCACATTATAGAAACATTTAACCTGATCAACAATGACTGTTGGCTAATAAGTGTGATTGTGATATCTTTGGATATGTCAATGCCAGCTATGTGTACAAAATACACCATATTCACTGATACCATAACGCTGTACTTTTCAGTATTTTTTCTCTTTTTTTATAAGATAGCTTTGTTGTTTATAACATTTCAGAAATATAATGTACATTTAGTTATGTTATCCTTGTATTATTTTTCTATTAAAAGTCAGTTGGAAAACCTTTTGACCATTGTATGTTGTTTTGTGCGCCATTATGATCAGGTTTTAAATTGGTGCATGAATTTACAACACAACTACATATTGCATTAAATATTTATTAAAACATTTATTAAAGGCCAATTCTGGTCTCCAAATGCTAAAATTCAAATTAATAAATTAGTTTCTGATCCATTTAGTCTAGGAGTTACTAACTTTCTATTTGCAAACTTTACATCCTAGAATCTTATTAATGCAAAATTTAGACTGTAATATTTGCAAGTTATACATTTGATGACTTATATCTGCTGGCAACTCCTCAGAAGTTAGGGAACATTCAACGTTTTTTCAAAGATTTACATTTGGCACAGTGGTGACAGACAAGTCAATGATGTATGGTTATGTATTTATTATTTGCCTCTAAGTAGAAATTAAAACATATTCTCATCCCTTCAGGGCAAAATGCAGTTTATTGGTAACATTGGAACATTACACACTTACATATGCAATGGAGAAATTGACTTTCTTTGCTCTCCCATTTTTGTTGTGAATAAATCTGAATAAAGTGTGATCAACACATTTCTTCTAAACAAAGGTACAGTCAAGGGGAAAATACTCATATTTGAATAATTATATTGCTTTAGGCTCAAATCCCAGGACACAACACAAGTCTGCAGCGCAACACTCTGCAATGGTAGGACCCTATTAGCTGGATGCAAACTGCCACGGCATACATCACACGGAGCAGGCGCTGGCAAGAGTAAACAATTCCTGTTCAATTTATCTTCCAAACAAACGCTTCTCTCTGTGTTCATAGGCAGCGAATGGGGGTACATTTACATTTACAGGGCCAATAACGTTGTTAGCCAGCTGGACTGAAGCCATCTATCAGAACGCAGCGGCTTTACATAGATCTTACAATGCATTTATCATACAATAAAAATCCATAATACAGTGAGTACCAGCCACTAGCCTCACATAGATAAATAACATAGGTGCAGATGAAAACTTAATAATTTGAGCAGCTAAATTGTTCAGTCAATTGGCAATATTAGGTAAACAATGTCACTTTTGTGGTGGAGGGCTCGCCAGCTTTTCTAAAATGGAGATGTTATTGCTTTTCCAAGAATGTCTCGCAGTATGGACTTAAACATATCGCTCTCATGGAAACAAATGTAAATAGGGGGAGCAGGGTAATTTGGGTGGAGGTTAGAAGACCCATTAAATGAAACTCTAATCACGCCAAAAATAAGGGTGCCTTCTTTGAATTTGTACATGCAAAAACGTATTGCTAAAAAAGCTAATGCTGGTTCTTTTTGTTCATAACACAAAATATAATGCACAGAGAGAGATTGGAATCTACTTTTCCCCCTGAGCTGACTTTCTCAACAATTAGAAGCCTGTCTTCAAGTGTTGTTTACTCTCACACAGGCCTGTAATCAGTGTAAGATTGGAACCAGCAACACAGCACTTTTAAATTGGCTTCATTAACCCCATGGCTACGCACGGCTCCGTTCACCAGTGATGGGCAGTGCTTATAAGCTGCTCGTGTGTGCTAAAGGGCCTTCTTTATGCTCTAAATCTCCCAGTGACGCATAATAGTGTTGGAAAGGCCTGCAAGGCTTTTCAGGATTGCTCTTCCAGAGATCAAGGTCAAATTTCATTACTCCTAATGAGGCTTAGCACCCATCAGGATCTCTTGTCTCCATCTCGTGCTAGCTTTTTTCCCACATGAAAGACAAGTCAAAGCCGGCTGACATGAGGAGAGTTGGAGAGATTTTTTGAGCTCCTATGGCAGTATCTTTTGGCTAGCTGCAGTGTTATAAGCCTAAAGTCTCTCCTGCAAAGCCAAAGAGGTAAATAACTATTGGAAATAATAATAATAATATTAAAAAATACAGTTCTAGTACTGCTGAAACTGATATTATTTAAATTGACTTTCAGTGAAATAAATGTTGTTTGACAAGCTCAGACAGGAGCAGCAAATATGGTGACAACAAACAATGTTGTGGTGCAACTTAAAGTGCACTTCGTTATTTTTCCTGCTGATCTCTTATGAGATGTTATTCTTTTGAATAAAATGTTCCATAATATGGCAACTTCTCCATCTCCATGGAGAAAACCATGTGAGGAACAGGTCAAATCCATGGAGAGGCGATCCTGCTTGTATTAACATGTGTAATAAAAGGAAAGTTTTTCCTGTTCTGCATTATCTGATAGCTTATTCTTAACATGTCGCTGCTCCTAATATCAAGGAGAACACAGTTTACCAATAATACAGCATGTATTGACAAAAAACACAACACACTGCCCAAAATCTGACTGAAATAGTAAATGTTCTTTTAGATTTAAAATGACGACTCTCTGTTAGACTGTAATCTAATGATTACAATAACTGCCTCTAAACCCATATGCTGATGCCTGTGTATTGTCAGGCCTAGAGGCATGTTTGCTGTTTACCTGCCTGTGCAGCTCTCATGCATATTATTTGTGCAATGTTCACTTTGATAGATGCTACAGCTATAGGTGTCTACGTAAGATACATGCTGTAATCATCCTGTCAGAACGCCCAGCCTACACTTCATGTATTTTTGAACAGCAGGAGACCAGGTGGTTCTCATTATACAATGATATAGGAGAGTTGTATATAGAGGCAGCTACAATACAAACACAATTATGATTTGTATTACTTACTTAGTTAGTTTGAAACCTCTCACAACTGTGCTTTTGTGCTTACATCTTGTGTAAATGTTGTGCTTTAAGAATGATGCTCTATTACGTTCTATATTAATTCATTGATTAATCTGACCTTGTATCTTGAAGGCAAGCTGCTTCGTGCCAGAATACAGTCCTCACTGTTTTTGAAAGTCTGTGATATCAGAATAATCCATTTTGTTGGATTGTTTGAAAAAATGACACGTTAGCACACATGATGTAATCACAGGAAGTATTGCTGTCCATTTAAATCCTGTTTTATTGCAGAAAGTTGCATCTGATGAGCAGTTCTCACAGAAATATGGTTGTCTTGGATATTTAGGATCATAGAAAAGCTAGATTTGTTTTTGGTCAAATAAATGGAAGTGACGGTTGCATCACATCGTCAATCTGCCTCTCACTCTAAAACATTCAGACAGACATGGCCATTTTGGACAATAGGGTTACTCTTTCCCATTTCAATCTGTCTCTCTACTCGTCTCACTTTTATGCAGTTATAGTCGGACTTTATACTCTGTCATTGTAAAGTTTCAAGCACAGAAAATAATCTAAAAAGTCAACTTGTACTATATAGCCTCTAAGGAAAACTGAGCATTTCCGGTCCATTGTCCACTCAAATAATCATGATCAGCTCAAGCCATTCAGATAAAAACACTCTTTCCCTCCCCGCAGTTTATGCTGTGCATCTCAATCCTACATCACCCTGTAGCTGCAGCCTCTTCAGCCTTTCCAACTCCTTCTCTTCAACAGGAATGTTCACATGCACACCAAAATCTGATTATGCTCTTGTTTCTAGACATTTAAATGTCATGCAAACCTCAAACCCTGATGTGAGTAATTGGAGGATCCCTGATCAGAAATGTCATTTTAATAATCCTATAATAAAAAATAATATGATAATGGTTTGAATTGCCATTGTTAGTGAACAAAATTCACACACAAAAAATGCACTAGATGTGCAACATCTAGCAATGAATAATAAGAATAAGAATGAAAATATAGACTGCCGGTATGCTAAAATAAGGGCATGCAAAATAAAATGAAATATAGCCGCAAGCGGCAATGATCGGCCCTCGCTACGCCGCCGCCACGCCGCAAGAGGAGGGGGCGCTAACGCACCCCAATTGTCCTTTTATTACGCCTACTGCTGAATCTGTGACGCTGTCACATCTTCTCCCCTTTGTTTTACCATCAAAAAGCAATTTTATTTTGAATTCTTGGCAAAATGTGCGGACACCGTGACTCTTTGAATAAAAATGTGGATAACTTTTGATGGTCCACCCCTGAAGATGAGTCTCACCAAATTTCAGGTTAATAGGGCTGACGCCCTAAGAGGAGTTTGTGAAAGTCTAAAGTGTAAACATGTTCTGGCGATTTCCCCATTGGAATAACATGGAAGGTTTCGGTCATCGTTACGGCAACGCCATAACAATTATGACATGGGTCTCATTGACTTTTTTGATGGGGATTCTAAAATTGAGTTGTGTGTCAAATTTCATATAATTTCGCAAAACTAAACATTTAACCTCCATATAAAATCTGTAGGGGGCGCTGTGGCTCCAAATTAATTTATTTCACTTCAAGTAGGTTTAGGGCAAAGAGTTTAACAATTGATTCTAACTTGACGCAATTCGGACTTTATCTGCGCAAACGGCAGAAATGTAAAATTTGGGAGATTTATGAAATTCTTGCTACAGTTTGCGGCTTCGCCGCACAGAGACCGTGACAGGTATCAATGTAATTTGGATAACTTTTGATGTCCCACTCCTCAGTAGCATTTTCACCAAATTTCAGCTTTTTAGGGCCAACGCCCTGGGAGGAGTTCGTAAAAGTACGACGTTTGGAAAAACTCCGAAGTCATGTTTAGCCATTTTTGAAGCAATATGGCCGACATTTGGTTGGGCGGACGGCGTTGCCGTAATAATATTTTTTACTTCTCTTGTCACCATCTACATCTGCGCCAAATTTCATAATTCTACGATCAGATTTTTTTTGGGTCATTTCCCATCTCTCAATGCATTTTTGGTACATTTGGGGGCGCTGACGCGCCAATTTTTTTTATTTTAGAAAAGGGAAATAGCCAGAATGTAGAGAGGCACGATTTTTAGAGGTGTGCAAATTTTTGTGACTTTTCGTCAATGTTCACTGGGTGAAAAATAGTGGGGTTGGTCCCGAGAAGAAAGAAAGAAAGAAAGAAAGAAAGAAAGAAGAATATTAAAGCCGCAAGCGGCATCCAACGGCCCTCGTGGACCGCCGGCCTTCCGACTCTGCTCTCTGCATTTTACAGAGATGGCGCTAACGCAATTGTCTAAGAACTAAGACAGCGACACATTGTACATGTACAATGCTGTGCTTAACCAGTGCAAATGAACACAAATGTTGGTCAAATGTGTAGCTCCAGCGCACATTTGAGACCGTGACACTTGGAATAAAAATATGGATAACTTTTGATGCTCTGCTTGTGTAGATTATTTTCCCCAAATATGAGCTTGATCGAGCTATTGCCCACAGAGGAGTTCATTAAAGTGTGAAGCATAAATGTGAACATTTCAAGGATTTGGCGTTTTTCCCATTTGTGACATATATTTGCGGCTCTACCGCACAGAGACCCTAGTACTTAAAATCAAAATATGCATAACTTTTGATGCCCCGCTTGTGTAGATGATTCTCCCCAAAAATGAACTTGATCGGGTAATCGCCCTAGGAGGAGTTTGTTAAAGTGTGAAGTGTAAAAATGTGGTCATTTGAGAGATTTTGCGGTTTCCCCATAGGGATAACATGGGATTTTTCTGTCATCGCTACGGCTACGCTTTACCAAATATGACTTTGGCTCCCATACTTTTATTTTGGGGATGGCAAATGAGAATTGTGTGCAAAATGTCATGTCATTTGGAAAAACTCTTGTTTATAGGCCACTCTGAAGGCCAAATAGTCCAAATTCTGCGAAAAGTTTGCGGCTCAGCTGCACAGAGACCGTAAATGTTATCCATTAAATTTGAATAACTTTAGATGCCCCACTTGTCTAGAGGAGGTACACCGATTTTGAGATTGGTGGGCCAAACGCACTAGGAGGAGTTTGTTAAAGTGTGAAGCGTAAATGTGAACATTTCAAGGATTTGGCGTTTTTCCCATTTCCGACATATATTTGCAGCTCCACGGCACAGAGACCGTACCACTTAAAATCAAAATATGGATATCTTTTGATGCCCCGTTTGTGTAGATGATTTTCCCCAAATATGAGTTTGATCGGACAATCGCCCTAGGAGGAGTTTGTTAAAGTGTGAAGTGTAAAAATGTGGTGATTTGAGCGATTTTGCGATTTTCCCATAAGGATAACATGGGATGTTTCTGTCATCGCTACGGTTATGCCATACAAAATATGACTTTGGCTCTCATACTTGTATCAGGATCAGGATGGAAAATTAGAATTTAGTGCAAAATGTCATGTCATTTGGAAAAAACTCTATTGTTTATAGGCCACTCTGAAGGCCAAATAGTCAGAATTCTGGGAAACGTTTGCGGCTCCGTCGCACAGAGACCGTGAAAGTTATCCTTAAAATTTGGATAACTTTAGATGCACCACTTGTCTAGGGGACGTACACCGATTTTGAGGTTGGTGGGCAAAACGCACTAGGAGGACTTCGTTAAAGTGTAAAACATAAAAATGTGGTAATTTGAGAGATTTTGTGGTTTTCCCATAGGGATAACATGGGAGGTTTCTGTCATCGCTACGACTACGCCGTAAAAATGTAGGCATTTTTGTGATTGGCTTTTGTGATCGGGACGGCAAAATAGAATTTTGGGTAAAGTTTAGACAATTTTGGTAAAACTATTTTTTGACCTTCAATGTTAATTTAAAGGTCACTCTGTAGGGGGCGCTATCGTGGCCATTTCAATTTTGTCAGCCTAAACTGGTCCAAACTAGAAAGTTTAACAACTGATTCAAATTTGGTCCTAATCGGACTGGTTTTGATCAAATGGGAGCAATTTTTAGATCTGCAATATTCCAAAATAAGTTGTCCAACTTTGCGGCTGCGCCGCACACAGACCGTGAAAGGTATCTCAAAAAATTGGATAACTTTAGATGCCCCACTTGTTCAGAGGACGTACGCCGATTTTGAAGTCGGTGGGCAAAACGCCCTAGGAGGAGTTCGTCAAAGTTTGACGTAAACAAAATGGCTAACTCAGCTTGTTTTCATTTTCAAAGGAAGATGGCGGCCATAGGGTAAGTCTGGGGGCGTGGCCACAATAATATTTTTTTTTGTCCTCAAGAGAGGAATGCGTGTCCCGAATTTCGTAGCTTTACGCCAAAGTTGACCTCGGGGCGTCTCCCATAGGCGCAATGTATTTTGACTTTTGTCGGTGGCGCTGTCGCGCCATTTTTTAACGAAAAAAAAAATGGCCCAGAAAAAATTAAATTTTTCGCCGATTCTGAATTTTGGGCAAAGTTTGGTGAGTTTTTGAGCATGTTCAGGGGGTCAAATTAGAGTTCAAAGCGCTGAAGAAGAACAATAAAAAATATAGCCGCAAGCGGCAATGATCGGCCCTCGCCACGCCGCCGCCACGCCGCAAGAGGAGGGGGCGCTAACGCGCCCCAATTGTCCTTTTATTACATCTACTGCTGAATCTGTGACGCTGTCACATCTTCTCCCCTTTGTTTTACCATCAAAAAGCAATTTTATTTTGAATTCTTGGCAAAATGTGCGGCTTCACTGCTCAGAGACCGTGACTCTTAGAATAAAAATGTGGATAACTTTTGATGGTCCTGAAGATGAGTCTCACCAAATTTCAGGTTAATAGGGCTGACGCCCTGAGGGGGAGGAGTTTGTGAAAGTCTAAAGTGTAAACATGTTCTGGCGATTTCCCCATTGGAATAACATGAAAGGTTTCGGTCATCGTTACGGCAACGCCATAACAATTATGACATGGGTCTCATTGACTTTTTTGATGGGGATGCTAAAATTGAGTTGTGTGTCAAATTTCATATAATTTCGCAAAACTAAACATTTAACCTCCATATAAAATCTGTAGGGGGCGCTGTGGCGCCAAATGAATTTATTTCACTTCAAGTAGGTTTAGGGCAAAGAGTTTAACAACTGATTCTAATTTGACGCAATTCGGACTTTATCTGCGCAAACGGCAGAAATTTTAAATATGGGAGATTTCTGAAATTCTAGCTACAGTTTGCGGCTTCGCCGCACAGAGACCGTGAGAGGTATCAATGTAATTTGGATAACTTTTGATGTCCCACTCCTCAGTAGCATTTTCACCAAATTTCAGCTTTTTAGGGCCAACGCCCTGGGAGGAGTTCGTAAAAGTACGACGTTTGGAAAAACTCCGAAGTCATGTTTAGCCATTTTTGAAGCAATATGGCCGACATTTGGTTGGGCGGACGGCGTTGCCGTAATAATATTTTTTACTTCTCTTGTCACCATCTACCTCTGCGCCAAATTTCATGATTCTACGATCAGATTTTTTTTGGGTCATTTCCCATCTCTCAATGCATTTTTGGTACATTTGGGGGCGCTTACGCGCCATTTTTTTTTATTTTAGAAAAGGGAAATAGCCAGAATGTAGAGAGGCACGATTTTTAGAGGTGTGCAAATTTTTGTGACTTTTCGTCAATGTTCACTGGGTGAAAAATAGGGGGGTTGGTCCCGAGAAGAAGAAAGAATAATATTCCGATGCAAAAACAATGTTTCCCATTTTTCAAATATCATAAACTATACATTTTCGGAAAGCGCTCGCGCTTTCCTACCTCATGGTGTGGGTCCCTGGTCACTGACGGGTACTTTCGTTAATTTTGAGTGGGCTCCGCCCACTTTGTGTTTTTGGCCCTCTATACAGTAATAATCATTTTTTGCATTACATGCTTATATGCACGGAACATGCAAGAGATGGGGAACGTATTCGTGAGGTACTTCGCGCAAATGAGTGCTTTATATGGGGATGACGACCGCTTCGCGGTCTTCATATCAATGTAAAGTGCTCGTTTAGTGCGCACTTTTGCACGGGCTTCGCCCGTTTACAACGGTAATGTTCCATTTTCCTACTACTAATTAGTATGCACGGGGCGTGCATGAGCGAAGGAGTGCGTTAGTGAGTGTTTGGAAGTGGGCGAGCGCTTCGCGCTCGATTTCGTGCGCACTACGTGCGCACTTTCGCAGCCGTGCTTCGCACGGCCTTACGAGATTAATAGGCCTCTCGCCAGCTTGTGGCGCTCGGGCCTAAAAATAATAATATTTTTAGCAAAAACAATATAGCCGTTTCCACTATAACAACAAATTATACATCGTTTGAAAGCTCTAAGCCTTCCCGATGCCGCCATGGGGTGGAATCATCATTACGAGCGCTTACGCGCTCGTCACTCCCTATTCCGTCGGGATGCCCCGCCCACTCCCCATAGACTTCCATTGATTTGAGCAGATACAAGCATGGCCCATGCCTGCGGCATGGATTCTCGCGTACGGGACGATGCCAGGAGGGTTTTTGGAGGAATGCAGCGCTTCGCGCTGCTGTTGTCAACATTTAGTGAATGGGCTACGCCCATTCACTAATTGTTGACTATTTCTGTCATAGCAGGAGTAAGTATGCATGATCCATGCTTTCGGCATGGGCTAGTTCACTGTACTTGCCAGGGGCGACGGGGTACCAAACATGCGGGCACAGCCCGCATGTCAGACAGTTGCAACGCTGCCTTCGGCAGCGTTGCGGGAGCAATAGGCCCTCCGCCCTGCTGGGGCTCGGGCCTAAAAATAAAAATAATAATATTTTTAGCAAAAACAATATAGCCATTTCCACTATAACAACAAATTATACATCGTTTGAAAGCTCTAAGCCTTCCCGATGCCGCCATGGGGTGGAATCATCATTACGAGCGCTTACGCGCTCGTCACTCCCTATTCCGTCGGGATGCCCCGCCCACTCCCCATAGACTTCCATTGATTTGAGCAGATACAAGCATGGCCCATGCCTGCGGCATAGATTCTCGCGTACGGGACGATGCCAGGAGGGTTTTTGGAGGAATGCTTCGCGCTGCTGTTGTCAACAATTAGTGAATGGGCTACGCCCATTCACTAATTGTTGACTATTTCTGTCATAGCAGGAGTAAGTATGCATGATCCATGCTTTCGGCATGGGCTAGTTCACTGTACTTGCCAGGGGCGACGGGGTACCAAACATGCGGGCGCAGCCCGCATGTCAGACAGTTGCAACGCTACATTCGGCAGCGTTGCGGGAGCAATAGGCCCTCCGCCCTGCTGGGGCTCGGGCCTAAATATTCCGATGCGAAAACAATGTTTCCCATTTTTCAAATATCATAAACTATACATTTTCGGAAAGCGCTCGCGCTTTCCTACCTCATGGTGTGGGTCCCTGGTCACTGACGGGTACTTTCGTTAATTTTGAGTGGGCTCCGCCCACTTTGTGTTTTTGGCCCTCTATACAGTAATAATGTTCAATTTTTGCATTACATGCTTATATGCACGGAACATGCAAGAGATGGGGAACGTATTCGTGAGGTACTTAGCGCAAATGAGTGCTTTATATGGGGATGACGACCGCTTTGCGGTCGTCATCTCAATGTAAAGTGCTCGTTTAGTGCGCACTTTTGCACGGGCTTCGCCCGTTTACAACGGTAATGTTCCATTTTCCTACTACTAATTAGTATGCACGGGGCGTGCATGAGTGAAGGAGTGCGTTAGTGAGTGTTTGGAAGTGGGCGAGCGCTTCGCGCTCGATTTCGTGCGCACTGCGTGCGCACTTTCGCAGCCGTGCTTCGCACGGCCTTGCGAGATTAATAGGCCTCTCGCCAGCTTGTGGCGCTCGGGCCTAATAATAATATTTTTAGCAAAAACAATATAGCCGTTTCCACTATAACAACAAATCATACATCGTTTGAAAGCTCTAAGCCTTCCCGATGCCGCCATGGGGTGGAATCATCATTACGAGCGCTTACGCGCTCGTCACTCCCTATTCCGTCGGGATGCCCCGCCCACTCCCCATAGACGTCCATTGATTTGAGCAGATACAAGCATGGCCCATGCCTGCGGCATGGATTCTCGCGTACAGGACGATGCCAGGAGGGTTTTTGGAGGAATGCAGCGCTTCGCGCTGCTGTTGTCAACAATGAGTGAATGGGCGTAGCCCATTCACTCATTGTTGACTTTTTCTGTCATAGCAGGAGTAAGTATGCATGATCCATGCCTTCGGCATGGGCTAGTTCACTGTACTTGCCAGGGGCGACGGGGTACCAAACATGCGGGCTGTGCCCGCATGTTTGGTCAGGGTGATGGGTCATGTTTTGGCTCGGGCCTAATAATATTCCGATGCTAAAACAATGTTTCCCATTTTTCAAATATCATAAACTTTACATTTTCAGAAAGCGCTCGCGCTTTCCTACCTCATGGTGTGGGTCTCTGGTCACTGACGGGTACTTTCGTTAATTTTGAGTGGGCTCCGCCCACTTTGTGTTTTTGGCCCTCTATACAGTAATAATGTTCAATTTTTGCATTACATGCTTATATGCACGGAACATGCAAGAGATGGGGAACATATTCGTGAGCTACTTAGGGCAAATGAGTGCTTTATATGGGGATGACGACGGCTTCGCGGTCGTCATCCCAATGTAAAGTGCTTGTTTAGTGCGCACTTTTGCACGGGCTTCGCCCGTTTACAGCGGTAATGTTCCATTTTCCTACTACTAATTAGTATGCACGGGGCGTTCATGAGTGGAGGAGTGCGTTAGTGAGTGTTTGGAAGTGGGCGAGCGCTTCGCGCTCGATTTCGTGCGCACTACGTGCGCACTTTCGCAGCCGTGCTTCGCACGGCCTTACGAGATTAATAGGCCTCTCGCCAGCTTGTGGCGCTCGGGCCTAATAAAATAGAAATAAAAAGATAAAAACACAGGACAAAATAATACTAATCATAGTGGTAAAGTAAACACTCTTATTTACAGCAGTTCTATGCACATGAATATGACTTTATTGCGTCTGAGTATTGCGCATGAGTGTGACATTATAGCGTAAAGTATGACAGTAATTGCACATGAATGTTACAGTATTGCACATGGGTATGACAGTTACACGTGTTCAGGGCTAACAGTGTTTGTTGTAGAGTCTGACATTTGGTCAATACTTCCACTGTGACTCTGTGTGAAAGTATTGTTACTGAATGATTCTTTCAGTATCAATACTTTTACTGAGAATCATGCTGTATGAATACCAGAAACTGTCTTTTGTAGCTGTGTCTTATTTTGAAACGTAAAAGAAAATAACTGTTTTAATTTTGTGAAATGCCAAAATCAAAGAAAAATCGCAAATAATTGTCGTTGTCATCAGAATCGGGATTTATTGTGAAATATTGTATCGTGACATGTGACTCACGATACTTGTTAAAGGCGTCGCTGAGGAGGGACTAATGAGGTTGTGGATCAACCGTTCCCTGTTAACCTCTGAAAAATCGGAGTAACCCACTCTCATGCGCAAAATATAATTATCCCCTTAGAAGGCCATTTCTAATCCTGCAAATCCTACACTTCGTTTTTAGCTCATATTGATTGTAGTTGGGGTTTTCGGTTGCATATGTCAGCAAATGTGAGGCCTATAGATAATTCTGTACCAACACAGAAAGAGGTGGTAGGAATTAAACGATGAAGCTTGTGCGATTTGGCAAAGTCTTCCCTCCTCGGTATCTCCAGAAACAGCACAGATTCTGCTTCTTTTTCCAGCAGCACACAGGTGGTTTGTCCGAATAGTTTACAGCATATTTATTCGGGTGACCCTTCTGTCGGACTTATTTAAATAGCTCACCTACAATGACATCAAGGTGGGCGGCAGTGTAATCGACAGAAGGCTTTGACAGTGGGGAACAGGCAGGCGGAGGAGCAAAGGTCTGCCCGCCGCTGATAAGACGCACGCCAGAATAAAGGCTCTGGGAGTGAACAAAAGGGACTGGGAGAGCAAATACGTATGTGCACTGACAAACTTGACCACCTGCAGGGCAAACTGGACCAGCTGCAGGGCAAGATTTAGAGCTGGGTTTCGATTCAAATTTCAAGAATCGTTTTGATTCCGATTTTTACAAAATCGATTTTTTCCGATTTCTCAGATCCCATCCGATTCGCTCCGATTTCGATCTGATTTCCGATTCGATCCGGGGGTTAATGTTATTAAAAATGAAAAATGTATTTGAACCGTTTCCTTCACTTCATGACTGTGTAGAGAAGCAACATATTAAAACTAGTATTGTATCAATATTAAACAGCAAATCTTACAAGTATTGGTAGTTACTGATGGCTGGAAGACTGATGAAAAGGTTAAGGGTCAATCTACCTTCAAGAAAGATAATCCAGGAGTCCTGAATTATCTTTCTTGAAGGTAGATTGAAGTTCACTGAGGGAAATGTAGAAAATAATAAAAATCTGAAAATCGATTATTTCAACCCAGCTCTAGCAAGATTCATTTAGTCTGAGTTCATTTTCAACCATCTTACTTTTGAAACGTCATACTTGTGATACATGAATGGTAGAGCATGTGCATCGCATTGTTTCCTAATAAAAAAAAAAAATACTAGATGCAGACCTTCTGGGTGAAATTTGGAGGATTTTGCTCTCTTCTGAGGTCTCAGCAGTAAATACCACCGATACTGCATTCTCAAGGGTACTTGACGTTGGGGGTATGACAAAAAAAAATTCTGTTGTGCAAGAGTGAGGACATGAGCAAATCTTGTTATTCCATATTTGAGTGTCTGCGTGATGATGTCACGCAGACACTATATGTTCGACAATTTCCATGATTTTCCATTTAGCCAGTTTCAACTCCTTAATGCTTCAATCGATTTCAACAAGTTATACCTCATTACGATCGCTTTCACAGTATTACGTGTGCTATTACTTTTGACATTTGAACAACTTTTTGCAGTCTCAAAAAATCCCTGTTAAAAAAAAATCCCTGTTAAAAAAAAAACAAATCATAAATGACCTTATATGTTTTAGTTAAGTAATTGTGTAACTGTCCCATCCAAGCGTTTTTTTTTTTTGACAATTAGATCTGGTGCGCATTCAAAGTTTTTATAAAAGTAATATTTCACAAGTTTCTTTTTGTTGTGATTTTATTATAAATACAAAGAAATTAAACGGCATTCTAAAACTATGTGTACATTATAGAAGACATTTTCGTGCAGTGTAGAGTTGACGTTTGGCAGAAGAAAGACATTATTTAGAATGCAATTTTAACTGACAAAAAAAAATAATCTATTTTTTAGGTTTTTGATACATGTGCAAAGAATTCCAACAACATTTGTTCATTTTGGGGATGTTCTTTGTTAAGTTTTGAGGCAAATAAGGAATTTAATAAATTTTGGATTAAGGCTGTAACATAACAGAATGGGTAAAAGGTGAATGCACTGTATTCTTCTACAATGTTCTTCTGCCATGTTTAATCTTTTTATGACGATCCTTCCTTTTTAATCTTCTTTGGGTCAAGGTGTCCTACTTTCTCTTTTTGTGGTTTGAAAATCAGGTCGCAATAGCTTTGTCAGACCATAAATAAAGTTATCATCAACACAAGTTTGTATCACTGACATTGGACACTGCAGAACACTTAAACAGCCCATGCATCTGGCACAGCAGCACTGCTCTAGTATTAATATACCTTTGTTTTGCCAGCCAGTTGGCTAACGATTTGGAAAAGATGTCGAACTGCCTTTTGTTTCAGATAATAAAATCATATCTCAAATAAACGCCATATGATTCTGTCTAAACCTCAACATGGCCATTATACATGATCCAAACAGAGCTCTTGTCTGGGATTGCCGGGCAGCTGTGACACACTATCAAAGACCTGAGTGAATTATTGAATGCCCTAGCGTCAGTCGCACCTCTGACCGCCATCAAGTGCGTAAGACAGATGGTGTTTCTATTTCAATTATTGCCCTGGAGTTGCTTCTGGTATTTGGAATCCTATTTTGAATCAGCAATCAGAAATGTGTTTGGATGTGTTAAGTATTTTAAAACCAGACCCTGACTCAAGCCTTCTCATCTATTTTGCATGGTAAAGCTTGTTATAACACGTCAACTCGGATTTGAAAATACTTCACGCGCTAAATGGGACGTTCACCTCATTGAGGAGATGAAGTGAGGCATTTGTGCAGTGCTTTTTTGATCTTTGTTGCTAATTGGGGGAATAATAGGTGTTCAAGGCATAGTATATAAATATAGTATAGTATATAAATATCTATGTTGATGACACACTATAATAATAGAATGAACTGAACAGAGATGCATTCTCATTGGTCAGTTTGTAATCCATTGAAATAAGATTCTGCTTCATGGGATAGTTACACAAAAACGTTTCAAACAGCTAAAAAATTTAACTACTGTATATGGAGATTATTAACTTACATTTTTTAAGATTTCCCGCTTTGGTTTAAACTCTGTGGGAGTTAATGTCTACTCTTTTTAAATATATATAGTGTAATTTGTGACACTTTTGATGGTGTTGACTCCTCTCAGGTGTTACTTTCTTGTCAACTCTAAAGCGTGTTCATTATAATAATAATAATAAATATAGCCGCAAGCGGCAATGATCGGCCCTCGCCACGCCGCCGCCACGCCGCAAGAGGAGGGGGCGCTAACGCGCCCCAATTGTCCTTTTATTACGCATACTGCTGAATCTGTGACGCTGTCACATCTTCTCCCCTTTGTTTTACCATCAAAAAGCTATTTTATTTTGAATTCTTGGCAAAATGTGCGGCTTTGCCGCACAGACACCGTGACTCTTTGAATAAAAATGTGGATAACTTTTGATGGTCCTGAAGATGAGTCTCACCAAATTTCAGGTTAATAGGGCTGACGCCCTGGGAGGAGTTTGTGAAAGTCTAAAGTGTAAACATGTTCTGGCGATTTCCACATTGGAATAACATGAAAGGTTTCGGTCATCGTTACGGCAACGCCATAACAATTATGACATGGGTCTCATTGACTTTTTTGATGGGGATGCTAAAATTGAGTTGTGTGTCAAATTTCATATAATTTCGCAAAACTAAACATTTAACCTCCAAATGAATTTATTTCACTTCAAGTAGGTTTAGGGCAAAGAGTTTAACAACTGATTCTAATTTGACGCAATTCGGACTTTATCTGCGCAAACGGCAGAAATTTTAAATATGGGAGATTTCTGAAATTCTAGCTACAGTTTGCGGCTTCGCCGCTCAGAGACCGTGAGAGGTATCAATGTAATTTGGATAACTTTTGATGTCCCACTCCTCAGTAGCATTTTCACCAAATTTCAGCTTTTTAGGGCCAACGCCCTGGGAGGAGTTCGTAAAAGTATGACGTTTGGAAAAACTCCGAAGTCATGTTTAGCCATTTTTGAAGCAATATGGCCGACATTTGGTTGGGCGGACGGCGTTGCCGTAATAATATTTTTTACTTCTCTTGTCACCATCTACCTCTGCGCCAAATTTCATGATTCTACGATCAGATTTTTTTGGGGTCATTTCCCATCTCTCAATGCATTTTTGGTACATTTGGGGGCGCTGACGCGCCAATTTTTTTTATTTTAGAAAAGGGAAATAGCCAGAATGTAGAGAGGCACGATTTTTAGAGGTGTGAACATTTTTGTGACTTTTCGTCAATGTTCACTGGGTGAAAAATAGGGGGGTTGGTCCCGAGAAGAAGAAGAAGAAGAAGAAAGAAGAAAGAATATTAAAGCCGCAAGCGGCATCCAACGGCCCTCGCGGGCCGCCGGCCTTCCGACTCTGCGCTTTCGACTTGATAAAGATGGCCCCCTTATTGTGTTGAATTAAAAAAGAACTTGACAGACGGCGACACATTGGACATGGCCAATCCAGTGCAAATGAACACAAGTGTCAGTCAAATTTGCTGCGCCGCCGCACGGAGACCGTAGCACTTAGAATATAAATATGGATAACTTTTGATGCCCCGCTTGTGTAGATGATATTTCCCAAAGTAAAGCTTGATCGAGCTATTACCCACGGAGGAGTTTGTTAAAGTGTGAAGCGTAAATGTGAACATTTCAAAGATTTGGCGTTTCCCCATTTGTGACAGTATATTTGCAGCTCCACGGCACAGAGACCGTACCACTTAAAATCAAAATATGGATAACTTTTGATGCCCCACTTGTGTAGATAATTTCCCCCAAATATGAACTTGATCGGGCAATCGCCCTAGGAGGAGTTCGTTAAAGTGTGAAGCGTAAAAATGTGGTAATTTGAGCGATTCTGCGATTTTCCCATAAGGATAACATGGGATGTTTCTGTCATCGCTACGGTTACGCCGTACAAAATATGACTTTGGCTCTCATACCTTTTATGATCAGGATGGCAAATTAGAATTTTGTTCAGAATATCATGTCATTTGGAAAAACTCTATTGTTTATAGGCCACTCTGAAGGCCAAATAGTCAGAATTCTGGGAAACGTTTGCGGCTCCGTCGCACAGAGACCGTAAAAGCTATCCTTAAAATTTGGATAACTTTAGATGCCCCACTTGTCTAGAAGACGTACACCGATTTTGAGGTTGGTGGGCAAAACGCACTAGGAGGAGTTTGTTAAAGTGTGAAACATAAAAATGTGGATATTTGAGAGATTTTGCGGTTTTCCCATAGGGATAACATGGGAGGTTTCTGTCATCGCTACGACTACGCCGTAAAAATTAAGGCATTTGTCTGATTGGCTTTTTTGATCGGGACGGCAAAATAGAATTTTGGGTAAAGTTTAGAACATTTTGGTAAAACAAATTTTTGACCTTCAATGTTAATTTAAAGGTCACTCTGTAGGGGGCGCTATCGCGCCCATTTCAATTTTGTCATCATAAACTGGTCCAAACTAGAAAGTTTAACAACTGATTCAAATTTGGTCCTAATCGGACTGGTTTTGATCAAATGGGAGCAATTTTTAGATCTGCAATATTCCAAAATAAGTTGTCCAACTTTGCGGCTGCGCCGCACACAGACCGTAAAAGGTATCTCAAAAAATTGGATAACTTTAGATGCCCCACTTGTCCAGAGGACGTCCGCCGATTTTGAAGTCGGTGGGCAAAACGCCCTAGGAGGAGTTCGTCAAAGTTTGACGTGAACAAAATGGCTAACACAGCGTGTTTTCATTTTCAAAGGAAGATGGCGGCCATAGGGTAAGTCTGGGGGCGTGGCCACAATAATATTTTTTTTTGTCCTCAAGAGAGGAATGCGTGTCCCGAATTTCGTAGCTTTACGCCAAAGTTGACCTCGGGGCGTCTCCCATAGGCGCAATGTATTTTGACTTTTGTCGGTGGCGCTGTCGCGCCATTTTTAAACGAAAAAAAAAATGGCCCAGAAAAAATCTAATTTTTCGCCGATTCGGAATTTTGGGCAAAGTTTGGTGAGTTTTTGAGCATGTTCAGGGGGTCAAATTGGAGCTCAAAAAGCAGAAGAACAAGAAAAATAATAAAAATTAAAGCCGCAAGCGGCATCCAACGGCCCTCGCGGGCCGCCGGCCTTCCGACTCTGCGCTTTTGACTTGATAAAGATGGCGCCCTTATTGTGTGTTGAATAAAAAAAGAACTTGACAGACGGCGACACATTGGACATGGCCAATCCAGTGCAAATGAACACAAGTGTCAGTCAAATTTGCTGCGCCGCCGCACAGAGACCGTAGCACTTGGAATAAAAATATGGATATCTTTTGATGCCCCGCTTGTGTAGATGATTTTTCCCAAAGTAAAGCTTGATCGAGCTATTGCCCACGGAGGAGTTTGTTAAAGTGTGAAGCGTAAATGTGAACATTTCAAGGATTTGGCGTTTTTCCCATTTGTGACAGTATATTTGCAGCTCCACGGCACAGAGACCGTACCACTTAAAATCAAAATATGGATAACTTTTGATGCCCCGTTTGTGTAGATGATTTTCCCCAAATATGAGCTTGATCGGGCAATCGGCCTAGGAGGAGTTCGTTAAAGTGTGAAGCGTAAAAATGTGGTGATTTTAGAGATTTCGCTGTTTTCCCATTTCTGACATATATTTGCGGGTCCGCCTCACAGAGACCGTAGCACTTAGAATCAAAATATGGGTAAGTTTTGATGCCCCGCTTGTGTAGATGATATTCTCCAAATATGAACTTGATCTGACAATCGCCCTAGGAGGAGTTTGTTAAAGTGTGAAGCGTAAAAATGTGGTGATTTGAGCGATTCTACGATTTTCCCATAAGGATAACATGGGATGTTTCTGTCAACGCTACGGTTACGCCGTACAAAATATGACTTTGGCTCTCATACTTTTATGATCAGGATGGCAAATTAGAATTTTGTTCAAAATATCATGTCATTTGGAAAAACTCTATTGTTTATAGGCCACTCTGAAGGCCAAATAGTCAGAATTCTGGGAAACGTTTGCGGCTCCGTCGCACAAAGACCGTAAAAGTTATCCTTAAAATTTGGATAACTTTAGATGCCCCACTTGTCTAGAGGACGTACACCGATTTTGAGGTTGGTGGGCAAAACGCACTAGGAGGACTTCGTTAAAGTGTAAAACATAAAAATGTGGTAATTTGAGAGATTTTGTGGTTTTCCCATAGGGATAACATGGGAGGTTTCTGTCATCGCTACGACTACGGCGTAAAAATTTAGGCATTTTTGTGATTGGCTTTTGTGATCGGGACGCCAAAATAGAATTTTGGGTAAAGTTTAGACAATTTTGGTAAAACAAATTTTTGACCTTCAATGTTAATTTAAAGGTCACTCTGTAGGGGGCGCTATCACTGCCATTTCAATTTTGTCAGCCTAAACTGGTCCAAACTAGAAAGTTTAACAAATGATTCAAATTTGGTCCTAATCGGACTGGTTTTGATCAAATGGGAGCAATTTTTAGACCTGCAATATTCCAAAATAAGTAGTCCAACTTTGCGGCTGCGCCGCACACAGACCGTAAAAGGTATCTCAAAAAATTGAATAACTTTAGATGCCCCACTTGTCCAGAGGACGTACGCCGATTTTGAAGTGGGTGGGCAAAACGCCCTAGGAGGAGTTCGTCAAAGTTTGACGTGAACAAAATGGCTAACACAGCGTGTTTTCATTTTCAAAGGAAGATGGTGGCCATAGGGTAAGTCTGGGGGCGTGGCCACAATAATATATTTTTTTTGTCCTCACGAGAGGAATGCGTGTCCCGAATTTCGTAGCTCTACGACAAAGTTGACCTCGGGGCGTCTTCCATAGGCGCAATGTATTTTGACTTTTGTCGGTGGCGCTGTCGCGCCATTTTTTAACGCAAAAAAAAATGGCCCAGAAAAAACAAAATTTTTCGCCGATTCTGAATTTTGGGCAAAGTTTGGTGAGTTTTTGAGCATGTTCAGGGGGTCAAATTAGAGATCAAAGCGCTGAAGAAGAACAAGAAAAATTAAAGCCGCAAGCGGCATCCAACGGCCCTCGCGGGCCGCCGGCCTTCCGACTCTGCGCTTTTGACTTGATAAAGATGGCGCCCTTATTGTGTCTTGAATAAAAAAAGAACTTGACAGACGGCGACACATTGGACATGGCCAATCCAGTGCAAATGAACACAAGTGTCAGTCAAATTTGCTGCGCCGCCGCACAGAGACCGTAGCACTTGGAATAAAAATATGGATACCTTTTGATGCCCCGCTTGTGTAGATGATTTTTCCCAAAGTAAAGCTTGATTGAGCTATTGCCCACGGAGGAGTTTGTTAAAGTGTGAAGCGTAAATGTGAACATTTCAAGGATTTGGCGTTTTTCCCATTTGTGACAGTATATTTGCAGCTCCACGGCACAGAGACCGTACCACTTAAAATCAAAATATGGATAACTTTTGATGCCCCGTTTGTGTAGATGATTTTCCCCAAATATGAGCTTGATCGGGCAATCGCCCTAGGAGGAGTTCGTTAAAGTGTGAAGCGTAAAAATGTGGTGATTTTAGAGATTTCGCTGTTTTCCCATTTCTGACATATATTTGCGGGTCCGCCACACAGAGACCGTAGCACTTAGAATCAAAATATGGGTAAGTTTTGATGCCCCGCTTGTGTAGATGATATTCTCCAAATATGAACTTGATCGGACAATCGCCCTAGGAGGAGTTCATTAAAGTGTGAAGCGTAAAAATGTGGTGATTTGAGCGATTCTACGATTTTCCCATAAGGATAACATGGGATGTTTCTGTCAACGCTACGGTTACGCCGTACAAAATATGACTTTGGCTCTCATACTTTTATGATCAGGATGGCAAATTAGAATTTTGTTCAAAATATCATGTCATTTGGAAAAACTCTATTGTTTATAGGCCACTCTGAAGGCCAAATAGTCAGAATTCTGGGAAACGTTTGCGGCTCCGTCGCACAAAGACCGTAAAAGTTATCCTTAAAATTTGGATAACTTTAGATACACCACTTGTCTAGAGGACGTACACCGATTTTGAGGTTGGTGGGCAAAACGCACTAGGAGGACTTCGTTAAAGTGTAAAACATAAAAATGTGGTAATTTGAGAGATTTTGTGGTTTTCCCATAGGGATAACATGGGAGGTTTCTGTCATCGCTACGACTACGGCGTAAAAATTTAGGCATTTTTGTGATTGGCTTTTGTGATCGGGACGGCAAAATAGAATTTTGGGTAAAGTTTAGACAATTTTGGTAAAACTAATTTTTGACCTTCAATGTTAATTTAAAGGTCACTCTGTAGGGGGCGCTATCACTGCCATTTCAATTTTGTCAGCCTAAACTGGTCCAAACTAGAAAGTTTAACAACTGATTCAAATTTGGTCCTAATCGGACTGGTTTTGATCAAATGGGAGCAATTTTTAGACCTGCAATATTCCAAAATAAGTTGTCCAACTTTGCGGCTGCGCCGCACACAGACCGTAAAAGGTATCTCAAAAAATTGAATAACTTTAGATGCCCCACTTGTCCAGAGGACGTACGCCGATTTTGAAGTCGGTGGGCAAAACGCCCTAGGAGGAGTTCGTCAAAGTTTGACGTAAACAAAATGGCTAACTCAGCTTGTTTTCATTTTCAAAGGAAGATGGCGGCCATAGGGTAAGTTTGGGGGCGTGGCCACAATGTTTTTTTTTTGTTTATCCTCACGAGAGGAATGCGTGTCCCGAATTTCGTAGCTTTACGCCAAAGTTGACCTCGGGGCGTCTCCCATAGGCGCAATGTGTTTTGACTTTTGTCGGTGGCGCTGTCGCGCCATTTTTTAACGAAAAAAAAAATGGCCCAGAAAAAATAAAATTTTTCACCGATTCTGAATTTTGGGCAAAGTTTGGTGAGTTTTTGAGCATGTTCAGGGGGTCAAATTAGAGATCAAAGCGCTGAAGAAGAACAAGAAAAATAATAATTAAAGCCGCAAGCGGCATCCAACGGCCCTCGCGGGCCGCCGGCCTTCCGACTCTGCTCTCTGCATTTTACAGAGATGGCGCTAACGCAATTGTCTAAGAACTAAGACAGCGACACATTGGACATGTACAAAGCTGTGCTTAACCAGTGCAAATTAACACAAATGTCGGTCAAATGTGCAGCTCCAGCGCACAGAGACCGTGACACTTGGAATAAAAATATGGATAACTTTTGATGCTCCGCTTGTGTAGATTATTTTTCCCAAATATGAGCTTGATCGAGCTATTGCCCACAGAGGAGTTCATTAAAGTGTGAAGCATAAATGTGAACATTTCAAGGATTTGGCGTTTTTCCCATTTGTGACAGTATATTTGCAGCTCCACGGCACAGAGACCGTAGCACTTAAAATCAAAATATGGATAACTTTTGCTGCCCCATTTGTGTAGATGATTTCCCCAAATATGAGCTTGATCGGACAATCGCCCTAGGAGGAGTTTGTTAAAGTGTGAAGTGTAAAAATGTGGTGATTTGAGCGATTCTACGATTTTCCCATAAGGATAACATGGGATGTTTCTGTCAACGCTACGGTTACGCCGTACAAAATATGACTTTGGCTCTCATACTTGTATGATCAGGATGGCAAATTAGAATTTAGTGCAAAATGTCATGTCATTTGGAAAAACTCTATTGTTTATAGGCCACTCTGAAGGCCAAATAGTCAGAATTCTGGGAAACGTTTGCGGCTCCGTCGCACAGAGACCGTAAAAGTTATCCTTAAAATTTGGATAACTTTAGATGCACCACTTGTCTAGAGGACGTACACCGATTTTGAGGTTGGTGGGCAAAACGCACTAGGAGGAGTTCGTTGAAGTGTAAAACATAAAAATGTGGTAATTTGAGAGATTTTGCGGTTTTCCCATAGGGATAACATGGGAGGTTTCTGTCATCGCTACGACTACGCCGTAAAAATTTAGGCATTTTTGTGATTGGCTTTTGTGATCGGGACGGCAAAATAGAATTTTGGGTAAAGTTTAGACAATTTTGGTAAAACTAATTTTTGACCTTCAATGTTAATTTAAAGGTCACTCTGTAGGGGGCGCTATCGCGGCCATTTCAATTTTGTCAGCCTAAACTGGTCCAAACTAGAAAGTTTTACAACTGATTCAAATTTGGTCCTAATCGGACTGGTTTTGATCAAATGGGAGCAATTTTTAGATCTGCAATATTCCAAAATAAGTTGTCCAACTTTGCGGCTGCGCCGCACACAGACCGTTAAAGGTATCTCAAAAAATTGAATAACTTTAGATGCCCCACTTGTCCAGAGGACGTACGCCGATTTTGAAGTCGGTGGGCAAAACGCCCTAGGAGGAGTTCGTCAAAGTTTGACGTGAACAAAATGACTAACACAGCGTATTTTCATTTTCAAAGGAAGATGGCGGCCATAGGGTAAGTCTGGGGGCGTGGCCACAATGATTTTTTTTTGTTCGTCCTCACGAGAGGAATGCGTGTCCCGAATTTCGTAGCTTTACGCCAAAGTTGACCTCGGGGCGTCTCCCATAGGCGCAATGTATTTTGACTTTTGTCGGTGGCGCTGTCGCGCCATTTTTTAACGAAAAAAAAAATGGCCCAGAAAAAATCAAATTTTTCGCCGATTCTGAATTTTGGGCAAAGTTTGGTGAGTTTTTGAGCATGTTCAGGGGGTCAAATTAGAGATCAAAAAGCAGAAGAACAAGAAAAATAAAAATAATATTAAAGCCGCAAGCGGCATCCAACGGCCCTCGCGGGCCGCCGGCCTTCCGACTCTGCGCTTTTGACTTGATAAAGATGGCGCCCTTATTGTGTCTTGAATAAAAAAAGAACTTGACAGACGGCGACACATTGGACATGGCCAATCCAGTGCAAATGAACACAAGTGTCAGTCAAATTTGCTGCGCCGCCGCACAGAGACCGTAGCACTTGGAATAAAAATATGGATACCTTTTGATGCCCCGCTTGTGTAGATGATTTTTCCCAAAGTAAAGCTTGATCGAGCTATTGCCCACGGAGGAGTTTGTTAAAGTGTGAAGCGTAAATGTGAACATTTCAAGGATTTGGCGTTTTTCCCATTTGTGACAGTATATTTGCAGCTCCACGGCACAGAGACCGTACCACTTAAAATCAAAATATGGATAACTTTTGATGCCCCGTTTGTGTAGATGATTTTCCCCAAATATGAGCTTGATCGGGCAATCGCCCTAGGAGGAGTTCGTTAAAGTGTGAAGCGTAAAAATGTGGTGATTTTAGAGATTTCGCTGTTTTCCCATTTCTGACATATATTTGCGGGTCCGCCACACAGAGACCGTAGCACTTAGAATCAAAATATGGGTAAGTTTTGATGCCCCGCTTGTGTAGATGATATTCTCCAAATATGAACTTGATCGGACAATCGCCCTAGGAGGAGTTCATTAAAGTGTGAAGCGTAAAAATGTGGTGATTTGAGCGATTCTACGATTTTCCCATAAGGATAACATGGGATGTTTCTGTCAACGCTACGGTTACGCCGTACAAAATATGACTTTGGCTCTCATACTTTTATGATCAGGATGGCAAATTAGAATTTTGTTCAAAATATCATGTCATTTGGAAAAACTCTATTGTTTATAGGCCACTCTGAAGGCCAAATAGTCAGAATTCTGGGAAACGTTTGCGGCTCCGTCGCACAAAGACCGTAAAAGTTATCCTTAAAATTTGGATAACTTTAGATACACCACTTGTCTAGAGGACGTACACCGATTTTGAGGTTGGTGGGCAAAACGCACTAGGAGGACTTCGTTAAAGTGTAAAACATAAAAATGTGGTAATTTGAGAGATTTTGTGGTTTTCCCATAGGGATAACATGGGAGGTTTCTGTCATCGCTACGACTACGGCGTAAAAATTTAGGCATTTTTGTGATTGGCTTTTGTGATCGGGACGGCAAAATAGAATTTTGGGTAAAGTTTAGACAATTTTGGTAAAACTAATTTTTGACCTTCAATGTTAATTTAAAGGTCACTCTGTAGGGGGCGCTATCACTGCCATTTCAATTTTGTCAGCCTAAACTGGTCCAAACTAGAAAGTTTAACAACTGATTCAAATTTGGTCCTAATCGGACTGGTTTTGATCAAATGGGAGCAATTTTTAGACCTGCAATATTCCAAAATAAGTTGTCCAACTTTGCGGCTGCGCCGCACACAGACCGTAAAAGGTATCTCAAAAAATTGAATAACTTTAGATGCCCCACTTGTCCAGAGGACGTACGCCGATTTTGAAGTCGGTGGGCAAAACGCCCTAGGAGGAGTTCGTCAAAGTTTGACGTAAACAAAATGGCTAACTCAGCTTGTTTTCATTTTCAAAGGAAGATGGCGGCCATAGGGTAAGTTTGGGGGCGTGGCCACAATGTTTTTTTTTTGTTTATCCTCACGAGAGGAATGCGTGTCCCGAATTTCGTAGCTTTACGCCAAAGTTGACCTCGGGGCGTCTCCCATAGGCGCAATGTATTTTGACTTTTGTCGGTGGCGCTGTCGCGCCATTTTTTAACGAAAAAAAAAATGGCCCAGAAAAAATAAAATTTTTCACCGATTCTGAATTTTGGGCAAAGTTTGGTGAGTTTTTGAGCATGTTCAGGGGGTCAAATTAGAGATCAAAGCGCTGAAGAAGAACAAGAAAAATAATAATAATAATATTTTTAGCAAAAACAATATAGCCGTTTTTACTATAACAACAAATGATACATCGTTTGAAAGCTCTAAGCCTTCCCGATGCCGCCATGGGGTGGAATTATCATTACGAGCGCTTACGCGCTCGTCACTCCCTATTCCGTCGGGATGCCCCGCCCACTCCCCATAGACTTCCATTGATTTGAGCAGATACAAGCATGGCCCATGCCTGCGGCATGGATTCTCGCATACGGGACGATGCCAGGAGGGTTTTTGGAGGAATGCAGCGCTTCGCGCTGCTGTTGTCAACAATTAGTGAATGGGCTACGCCCATTCACTAATTGTTGACTATTTCTGTCATAGCAGGAGTAAGTATGCATGATCCATGCCTTCGGCATGGGCTAGTTCACTGTACTTGCCAGGGGCGACGGGGTACCAAACATGCGGGCTGCGCCCGCATGTTTGGTCAGACAGTTGCAACGCTGCCTTCGGCAGCGTTGCGGGAGCAATAGGCCCTCCCCCTGCTGGGGCTCGGGCCTAATAATATTTTTAGCAAAAACAATATAGCCGTTTCCACTATAACAACAAATTATACATCGTTTGAAAGCTCTAAGCCTTCCCGATGCCGCCATGGGGTGGAATCATCATTACGAGCGCTTACGCGCTTGTCACTCCCTATTCCGTCGGGATGCCCCGCCCACTCCCCATAGACTTCCATTAATTTGAGCAGATACAAGCATGGCCCATGCCTGCGGCATGGATTCTCGCGTACGGGACGATGCCAGGAGGGTTTTTGGAGGAATGCAGCGCTTCGCGCTGCTGTTGTCAACATTTAGTGAATGGGCTACGCCCATTCACTAATTGTTGACTATTTCTGTCATAGCAGGAGTAAGTATGCATGATCCATGCCTTCGGCATGGGCTAGTTCACTGTACTTGCCAGGGGCGACGGGGTACCAAACATGCGGGCTGCGCCCGCATGTTTGGTCAGACAGTTGCAACGCTGCCGAAGGCAGCGTTGCGGGAGCAATAGGCCCTCCGCCCTGCTGGGGCTCGGGCCTAAATATTCCGATGCGAAAACAATGTTTCCCATTTTTCAAATATCATAAACTATACATTTTCGGAAAGCGCTCGCGCTTTCCTACCTCATGGTGTGGGTCCCTGGTCACTGACGGGTACTTTCGATAATTTTGAGTGGGCTCCGCCCACTTTGTGTTTTTGGCCCTCTATACAGTAATAATGTTCAATTTTTGCATTACATGCTTATATGCACGGAACATGCAAGAGATGGGGAACGTATTCGTGAGCTACTTAGCGCAAATGAGTGCTCGTTTAGTGCGCACTTTTGCACGGGCTTCGCCCGTTTACAACGGTAATGTTCCATTTTCCTACTACTAATTAGTATGCACGGGGCGTGCATGAGTGAAGGAGTGCGTTAGTGAGTGTTTGGAAGTGGGCGAGCGCTTCGCGCTCGATTTCGTGCGCACTACGTGCGCACTTTCGCAGCCGTGCTTCGCACGGCCTTACGAGATTAATAGGCCTCTCGCCAGCTTGTGGCGCTCGGGCCTAATTAGATAAATGTAATTTTACTTACCATAAACGGAGTCCAGTTCAGAAGTATTACTGAAGTGACAGGAGTGAAATAAAGATGACTATAACGTACATGAAAATGAGCACCAGCTTAAGTAACCTTCATATACTACTGCACTGGTGCTCTGGGAGGGAATTCTTCAGAAAACATACGATATAAACTTGCTTAACTCCAGTTGCTGAGTTGCTGTGTGCTTATGAGGCATTAGAAAGGAACAAGCCTAAGTTTCAAATGCCATTCCAACTAAAATATAGAAATCAGCCATTTGTATAGGTGTCATTTACATCGATAGTGTTGTAAGAAAGTTGGTCTGCTCAATGCTCCAAAAATGTTTTTTTATTTTTCATTAAATGGTCACCTCCATGTGACGTTTCAGGCGCAGTTACCATTTAATTCAAAAAATGAAAAATACTAATACAGTTTTTGGAGTTGTATGGACCAATTTTCGTACTTTACTTTCGTAACTTTATACTGTCCATCCCTTTGGTTCCGGCACATCAGAACGGATGTGCGTGAGAGTTTGATGAGTTTGATGGATCTTAAATGGTGGGCAAACTCTATAAGAAATGTACTGTTTTAGAAAGAAATCCACACACCCTGATCCTTCTCATTATTTGTTTGGCATTGTCTCCACAAACATCTTTGGATCTTTGGAGTTGAATAATGGCTCCACATTCTGAAGCTATTAAAAGCTGTCGGTGTAATCCCTCATTCGTCCAGGCGTGTTCCATAGTAGAAAAAGCTTCAGTTGTAGTCATCTGGACTCAGTTTGAAAAAATAGACGTTTCGACTCTCATCCAAGAGTCATTGACAATGACTCTTGGATGAGAGTCGAAACGTCTATTTTTTCAAACTGGATAGGCCTAGTAATTACAGAGATAAGAACTATAAAATATAGCCGCAAGCGGCAATGATCGGCCCTCGCCACGCCGCTGCCACGCCGCCGCCACGCCGCAAGAGGAGCCCCAATTGTCCTTTTATTACGCCTACTGCTGAATCTGTGACGCTGTCACATCTTCTCCCCTTTGTTTTACCATCAAAAAGCTATTTTATTTTGAATTCTTGGCAAAATGTGCGGCTTTGCCGCACAGACACCGTGACTCTTTGAATGAAAATGTGGATAACTTTTGATGGTCTTGAAGATGAGTCTCACCAAATTTCAGGTTAATAGGGCTGACGCCCTGGGAGGAGTTTGTGAAAGTCTAAAGTGTAAACATGAAAGGTTTCGGTCATCGTTACGGCAACGCCATAACAATTATGACATGAGTCATTGACTTTTTTGATGGGGATGCTAAAATTGAGTTGTGTGTCAAATTTCATATAATTTCGCAAAACTAAACATTTAACCTCCATATAAAATCTGTAGGGGGCGCTGTGGCGCCAAATGAATTTATTTCACTTCAAGTAGGTTTAGGGCAAAGAGTTTAACAACTGATTCTAATTTGACGCAATTCGGACTTTATCTGCGCAAACGGCAGAAATTTTAAATATGGGAGATTTCTGAAATTCTAGCTACAGTTTGCGGCTTCGCCGCTCAGAGACCGTGAGAGGTATCAATGTAATTTGGATAACTTTTGATGTCCCACTCCTCAGTAGCATTTTCACCAAATTTCAGCTTTTTAGGGCCAACGCCCTGGGAGGAGTTCGTAAAAGTACGACGTTTGGAAAAACTCCGAAGTCATGTTTAGCCATTTTTGAAGCAATATGGCCGACATTTGGTTGGGCGGACGGCATTGCCGTAATAATATTTTTTACTTCTCTTGTCACCATCTACCTCTGCGCCAAATTTCATGATTCTACGATCAGATTTTTTTTGGGTCATTTCCCATCTCTCAATGCATTTTTGGTACATTTGGTGGCGCTGACGCGCCAATTTTTTTTATTTTAGAAAAGGGAAATAGCCAGAATGTAGAGAGGCACGATTTTTAGAGGTGTGCAAATTTTTGTGACTTTTCGTCAATGTTCACTGGGTGAAAAATAGGGGGGTTGGTCCCGAGAAGAAGAAAGAAAGAAAGAAAGAAAGAAAGAAAGAATAATATTCCGATGCGAAAACAATGTTTCCCATTTTTCAAATATCATAAACTATACATTTTCGGAAAGCGCTCGCGCTTTCCTACCTCATGGTGTGGGTCCCTGGTCACTGACGGGTACTTTCGATAATTTTGAGTGGGCTCCGCCCACTTTGTGTTTTTGGCCCTCTATACAGTAATAATGTTCAATGTTTGCATTACATGCTTATATGCACGGAACATGCAAGAGATGGGGAACGTATTCGTGAGCTACTTAGCGCAAATGAGTGCTTTATATGGGGATGACGACCGCTTCGCGGTCGTCATCCCAATGTAAAGTGCTCGTTTAGTGCGAACTTTTGCACGGGCTTCGCCCGTTTACAACGGTAATGTTCCATTTTCCTACAACTAATTAGTATGCACGGGGCGTGCATGAGTGGAGGAGTGCGTTAGTGAGTGTTTGGAAGTGGGCGAGCGCTTCGCGCTCGATTTCGGTGTTGTAGAATGTGATGTCACGTGAACACAGCCTATTTCCTGATCCATTACAGTTTTGTTCACAGGTTTTCGGTTTTGTTGTCACATATAGAACAAGCAGAGTTTGTGTCTAAAAGTGGGTGGTAATTACATCATTGTGTATTTTTTCCTTTGTTTGTTTTCTGGCTCCAGCATAACATTCGCTGATTCAAAGTGCTCTTCATTGACAGCTCGTTGGAGGATGGCCCAAGTGTAATTGATCAGTTTCAGGTCAAAGGAGTCTTTGAAATCCTTCCAAGTAATTTGTAATCAGCCAAAAGTGGGTCTGCCAGCTTTTTCCCAGCATAAGCCCAAACAATATTAAACCGCAATAAAAGGGCTTTGGCTGCTATAAATCACCAGAACTTTTTTCCAAAGCCTGGACTGATTTTCAGAACGGTTTATCAGCATATTTTGTATTGAAATAACAAACTGATTATTACTATTTTAAAGCAAATACAAACCAAATGCGCAGATGATTAAGGCTGGACCGATATTACAACCAAAGTATGGAAAGTGGAAAAAAAATCACATTTGGATTTGATTTGAAATTGACAATTTGACTGATATTGGACTAAATGGGACTATTATTTTGGACATTGTGTGCCTTAATGTTCTTTTCTTTGGATGATTCCTCTTCCTATTATAGTATTTTTATTTTTTTTTAATTTATTTTGTTCTCGCTGGTCTTTTTGTTGTTTTATGTTTTAAATTTTGGAAAACAAGAGAATAGCTCGGACTGAATAATGACTGAATAAACATATGTGAATTAAACGAAACACAACCCTGGCATGTTTTAAATCATACGTGATTTTTTGATATGACACTAGAACAAGGTAACAGGAAGTTTGAGACAGTCTGGATCAATTGTCTTATTACTTTGTCTCTGAAAGAAAGAAGAAAAACATCTCCAAGCAGTCCAGCAAGTAGCAGACATCCACCAGTCACATTGTGCACCACACAGTGCTCTTCGAGTGATTAGAACTGTTAACAATTTTGAAAGAAAGGACGGGCTCTAAAATAGTCTATAACGTACATGAAAATTGTAAAGACTTAACCAACAAACGAGCTGAACTCCTTATTAAATACATGGTCTCGGTCTATGAAGGTCTTTCTCTTCCACAAAATGTTCTTGTCGCTGTGGGAATTATCGCTTAAATGTAATCTCACGGTTCTCACTGCAGCACTTTTCTTCTCCCACTCATCTCTCGCAATAACACTACAACCTGCAACCAACGTCTTTCTATTTCACAGTATCCATTTTGGATTCATTGGTTGGATATTTGTTGAACACATTTTTGGTGTGATAAACATTTGAAATAAAATAATGAATCTATAACTGTATGTTTAAAAAAAAAGAAAATTATAATTGTCACATTGTTTTTTTCACATTGTATACAAGGAAACTGACCCAACCGTGCTGTGGTCCTTTCAGAGTATTGTGAAACAAGCAGAAACTGTGCGGTCAATTAAAACAATAAATCTGATTACTCACACTTCTGAAAGAGTAGCAGCCATTAAATGGGAAGTTAATGGGGATTCTATTAAAACAATAAATATATTTATAGTTATAGTTACTGTCAATTTAACGCAAATCTTCGCAGCTGCAGTGATTGATCAGGCACCGCTTTCTGTCTTATTCAGAAGAGCTGCAGCTTTTTATGGGGAAGCAAACGGAATGAAAGTGTGTTTCTTTCATCCACATGAGGAGATTCTCTCTCCTTTGATGGTAAAGGTCATCAAACTTCTGTTTCCTCTCGAGATTTCTAAGATCTTGAGTGGAAACAGAAGTTTGATGACCTTTACCTTGAATCTGGGAGGTCCACACACCGGTGTTTACTTTAGGCTGTGCATCACTATGGTGCTGGTCTTATATGTCCAGTCTTTGTATGCACAGGGCCCCAATGATTGACATATTTTGTACATATATATTATGTGACTGACCGTGGATAAACCATGGTATTCACATGTTCTGAAAGTGTAAATTCAAAGCTATAAATGATGTCTCACTCATGTAGATCTGATAACATTTGAATAAGTTGTGGTCATTTGAATTTATACAACACTCAAAACCTTTTACTGAAAAAACAGGGCTCAAACATTCCTGACCTGTGTGAGCCCAGAGTCACAGGGGGGCTCATTTGCATCTCATTGAGATCAGCCCTCTCCCTGTCACACTGACACCACCTTCCCCCTACAGCTGTGTTGTTATTGATGTAGTGTTATTTTCATTAGGACTTGAACTGGACTTGAATCAGAATTAGACTATATTAAAATGGAAATACTTGGATAACAAAAGGCCCTGAATAGCATCAAAGAATCAGAATCAGAATCGGAATAGGGTTTATTGCCATTTGTCGATAAACAGAACACTGAGCACTGAACGGCATGATATGTAGATAATTAAATATAAGGTATAAAGTTATGTAGTGCAATAGGAAGTGGTGATATGTACATAATAAAAATGTATTAATCCAAGAATGTGAAAGTTATTTTCACGTTAACAAATCACATCTCTACCATCCAGAAGTCGGAGTTGAATTTTAATATTTACTTTTGATTCAGCACCGGGGGGATTAGCCAACTTTTGATTTTGCAATTCGGGGCTAACAAAAGCCTGGAGCTATAGCTTAGCCCCCGGCTAGCCGGACGCAAAAGCCGGCAATTAGTCACAACAAAATCACAAGAACTATTGCCAAACACCCCCCGCACGACCCACACAATCCACGGGCTAGCCTAGCCTAGTTGCTAACAGGAAGAAACAACAACAGCCTGAAGCAGCGTCTTAGCTTCCCCCCTCCGGTGTAGCCTCCAAAAAGTGACGAAAATCACAAAAACTAACACCATAAAACACCATAAAACACGACTCACACAATCCACGGGTCAAGACATACAGAACAACGGCGAAAAATACGCCGCAGAGGCCGGTAACAACAACAAGCTAGTAGCTAGCTAGCTCCCTAACAGCTCCGAACATGAATAGAAAACACAAACTACTGGGAAGTATTTCTGCAGACATGATATAGGTGGTCCTGGCTTTGACTTTCGCTTTGTTTGGGGATTTTTTTGTAGAAGTCTTCGCCTCTATGTCCAGCTTCAACGCGGCAGGCACGCAAACAACGATGGCGTGCCTGCCCTGCATAAGTAGCCATCTGCTCGCAGTCCATTGGCTGACTACAATAACACAGCCTGCTGCAGCGGTCCAAGTAACGCCCCCCAAAAGTCACAACAGAGAAGGCTGAAAACTAGCGATCTTTCACGGCTTAATGTATGCTTTTAATGCTGCCAATACAGTTCTCTGATACATGGAGTGGCTACTTCATGACTCCAACTTCAACATTCTGCAAAAAAACACTAATTTGGGGGGGAAAAACTAAAACTCTGTTTTTCTCCGTTTGGTCCGGGCCGACTTGTGGCGTCACATTATGCCTATACTTTTGTTGGGATTAGCATAGATGTATATCTTATTCATTCCCTTTGTTCAACTTCCCTGAAGAGTCTATGTGAGACAGGTGAACCATGCACCTGGGTCCTGTATCTTCTGTCATACCCCAGCTTATTTTAAAGAATTAGAATCAATGAAACAAATATTGACTGTAAATTTGACCAAAGTTAGACGAGTGTAAAGACTTTGCTGACACTTCATTCGTAAATTACGCACTGCAAATCTTCTCTTTGCAAAACACACATGGAAAAGTGCAGAGTGAATTTTATGAATATTGTTATCTTGCAACTCTTTGTGATGGAATTAAAAACAGAAGAAGTAACGGGTAACTATATCATTAATGCTTTTTATTCTTTATTTGTCTCACAGTTAGGGTTAGAGCTGCAGGTTGTTCACATGTGCAGCACTGTTTGAAAACTTGAGCTCGCCAAACACTGTTTTGTATAGTGAAAGATACAAGCTGCTGGGTCTAGTGTTCTCTAGTAGTTTGGTGAAATATTAGAGACATTTTTACTTTCACACAGCTTTCACACATGACCATAACCGTGTGATTTCCTGTACTTCTCTCCTCCCTTCAGGGAAGTCTCTGCCTAATTTACCAGAGACCTAAACCTAAACAGACTTTGTTAATGTAAAAAAGTTTGAATGTGTAAATCTCAGCAGAAACATTAATTATTTGTCTTAGTTTGTGACAATAATGTACTTTGCATCTGTTATTGTACAGTTTCTTATTGCTTTTTTGTGAATTACAAATGGTTTCACACTTTTATTTACCATACTACGGTGAGGTATAAAGGGTAGGACAAATTAGCATAAGCTTCAGCCTGAACCGTTTTGGGCTTTCTGCACATCAAGTATTAATATCTTTGGAATAATGTCTGAATAAATAAAAAGTGCGTCACCAGAGACTAGCACCCACATTATCCATCAGAACCCAGCTTGCAGGCGAACTTACTGTATGCTATACCTGACTTTATTATTGACTACCAAGATTACTACTCGATGAAGCGCTATGATCCGGGTGGAATTTATGCGTATTGATGTTTCACTAATGGAGTATTCATTACTCATTAACAGCAGGAACCTGGTCGGATCGATGAAACCTTTGCTCTGCTAACAAGGCATGAGCTAAATCTCTTGTTTAATGCCACGTCTCGTCGAATGATAAAATCAGGGCTATAAATGGAATGTGCTGGAATTTGGTAGTTTTTGTTTTAGGGATTTTACACAAAATAATGATGGTGACAATCTGTTATAATGTCTTTATCCCTCCCCTATATGTATCAATGTAGTTGTTTTATTTTATTTTTTCAAAAGCTTTATTAGACTACAGGATAGGACAGTGCAGCAGACGTGGAAAATAAAGTACAAATACTCATGTTACTCTATTGAGTATATTTTTAACTGTGCACCGATTGTCCCTGTTCACAGTATTTCTCTGCTGTATCTGCTCTTTTATTCACCAACAAACATCAAAAACAGCACTGCATCTCCTGTTCTGATAACCTAGTTCAGACAATATGCAGATTGTGGTTTAAAACAACTCAATGATGTGTTTAAACAGTGGAATGAATCAGGTCTTTTATAATAGATTGAACCAAATTGTTGGACCAAGTGCTGCTGCTTAGACCACTCGGCCAATAGGCAGCACCGACTTGTCATTTCAATAAGCGTCCATAACTTATAACGTCATTATCTCCGGGTAAAAATAGTGATCATGTCCTCGACTTGTCACAAATTATGAAAAAAATTATTATAGATCCAAATAAAAGTTTTCTTTATTAACATTTAAGTTAAGTGTCTCTGTCCAATATGTTTTGTTTCAATGGACTACGTTACTTTTTTTTTTTTCAAATTTCCATTTCCAGACAATTTTACTAATGCCTTGTAACACTCACAGTTTGTCAACTCATATTAAAATACGTATTTGTTTTTTTAGATTGAAGACATGCAGTGGCCCCGTGGGGAGCCGGACATCCCCATCTCTGTGTGCAGCCTCCCCTGTAAGGTCCACGAGAGGAAGAAGGTGGTGAAGGGTATGCCCTGCTGCTGGCACTGCGAGGCCTGCGATGGATACCAGTACAAGACAGACGAGTTCAACTGCAAACTGTGCCCATACAACATGAGACCAAGCACTAACCGCTCCTCCTGCCAGCCCATCCCCATCGTCAAACTGGAGTGGCACTCTCCCTGGGCTGTCATCCCTGTTTTCCTGGCCATGCTTGGAATCATTGCCACAATAGGAGTCATGGCAACGTTCATCAAGTACAATGATACTCCAATTGTCAGGGCGTCTGGAAGAGAGCTGAGTTACGTTCTCCTCACTGGCATCTTCTTTTGCTACATCATTACATTCCTGATGATTGCCAAGCCAGATGTCGGAGTGTGCTCCTTTAGAAGGATTTTCCTTGGTTTGGGGATGTGCATCAGTTATGCTGCACTGCTCACCAAAACCAACCGAATTTATCGCATTTTTGAGCAAGGAAAAAAGTCAGTAACTGCACCAAAACTCATCAGCCCAACCTCACAGCTGGCTATAACCTCCAGTCTCATCTCAGTGCAGCTACTAGGGGTATTAATCTGGTTTGGAGTGGATCCTCCCAACTCAGTCATTGACTACGATGAGCAGAGGACCATCAATCCAGACCTGGCACGAGGTGTGTTGAAATGCGACATCACAGATCTCCAGATTATCTGTTCATTAGGATATAGTATTTTATTGATGGTCACGTGTACTGTATATGCCATAAAAACAAGAGGAGTGCCGGAAAATTTTAATGAGGCCAAACCCATCGGGTTCACCATGTACACCACTTGCATCGTGTGGCTGGCCTTTATACCCATCTTCTTTGGCACAGCGCAGTCTGCAGAAAAGGTAAGAGCAAATGAAGTGACGCTGGATGTTAAGTCTGTGTGCATCATAATTGATACAAAATGTAGACGATATCTAAAATAAATAGTACTCTAAGTTAATATTCACAGATGCAGTTGGTTACACATCACATAGTCCCAATTATAAAGCAATTTTGACTGTTTTATAGCTTTGATTATGTTTATGAATGTGAATCGATGCTTGTCAACTCATCAACTATTTCTGATCAATCATGGATTGGATGTAACTCCAGATGAGGGTATAACATTTGGTTTCATTCTAGACTTAAAAACGTTTTGTAGATTCTCTTGAGGTTATCCTTTTAGTTGTAGTGTATTTCACATTATTTTACATGATCTATATTGATGATTGCCATGCCACCTTTAGTAGTAGTAGATTAAGAGTTCCATTGTGACTACTAAATAAGTGAGTGACTCTTGATGGCCATATCTTGATGGATAAATAGATTCCCTAATACCTGTTGGAATTTAATTGAAGTTTGAGAATAGTGCCGTAAGGCTGCAGGCAGTGATTAGAAGAGCTATACTCCTCCCCGTTCCACAGGGGGATATGTGTCTGTTATCACTGGTCCAGGTAGTGACCCTTCGACACACTGATCTGAGTCGTTCTAAAGACTACATTCGGACTCGGGTTTAGAGAGATGGATTGGACCAAAGTCCTTCCGATGACTTGTGTCCTCTCCAGAGGCACTTGTCCACCTTCATGCTCCTGGCCACAGCAGCAGTTGATGCCTGGAAGCTGCCTAACAGCCCTGTCACAGCAGTGAGGGCCCCTAACACCTGCGGCTAACTGTGTCAGCTCATACACAACCAGCTTGGCGAGCTTCTTTCATTGAAATATACTATATACATGTATACAATATTAAAAGTATAAATGATTAATCAAATGTTAAGTGTATTATTGTGAGAAAATCAAATTCAACCATGGTTTTAAATCAGAATAACCGTATATTAGTGTTCAGTGTACTTTACAGTATCAGCAGCACAGACATATGTGAGTTATGTGTAAGAGCAGATGCTGACCCAAAGAGATTAGATTATGTGGGAAACTTCTTCTGTAGGTAGTAGAATGTTTCTACTTGAATTTGGAGCCACACCGGACAATATCAATTGAGACTCGATCAAAAGCAAAAGCTGAGGGGCAGAGTAGGCCAAGCATAGCAGGGAAGCTAGTGTCCACACTCGCGGACATTGTGGTTGTAAAGAAAAGGATTTGTACAAATATAGACTGTACGTTTTTCTTCTATGCAATTATTTTTTTTCAAACAATTAAGTAATTTCAATCATTTCTCGTTTTAATAATACAATTATCATTTTGGTCGTATAACCGTCATTCAGAATCTCTCACACTGAGATTTGGAATCTCATTTTTTGGTGGTCCTGGTCCCAGAGGGGATTCTATTGTTCTTTAAAGTTAGGAGCTTGTTGCAGTCTGGAGAGAGCGCCACTGTTCCAAACATGCTGAAACTGAATGGCTCTTTTACTTTTTGATTTTGACTAGAGGCAATTTGTATCTTAAAAAGAAAATACCCAAACCAGTTGCATTCATGGCGTGAAGAAACTATCCATCGTAACAGCTTTCGAAAATATCTCTGGGTTATAGAAATGGAAACACAGTAACAGATTTGAGGGCACAGGATGAAGCAGGACTGTAGTGATAGATCCTCACTGTGGTGAATTGAGGCTTGGGAGAGAAACACAGACTGTGATCTGCAGTTTGGAGCAGGGGATAAAAACTGGGACATGTATTCTATTCCTCTCATTCCCTCATCTAAGACACAAGAAATGGTCACAAGATTGAACAAGCATTCCAATTACAGTATTATTATATATACACCTTTTCAATCATTAACACACAATACATACAGAGATTTAGGGCTGTGCAATTATTTAAACTCAAATTGAAATGAGTCATTTTGAATCATCAATTATCTTTCAGTAAAAGCTGTTTTTGACTTTTAGTGTGTGTTAAATGGGAATGATTAAAACTCTGTTGTTCATTTTCAGGAAATTAATAGTGAAAGCCGTGTATTTGTTTTAATAAGACATAAATCAAATTGGGAATTAGCACGATTGATCAATATGACGGGGGAAGAAAAATGCCTTTTTTGTCATATCATCCAACCCTCATTTTGTTATCTTATTTTTGTGTGAATGTATCATTACCAACAAAAGTGCATTTGGCACTTCACTAAATACAGATAGAGTAGATTTGTATATGTGTATTTATTTTAATAATTAATTATTCCAACAAATAAACAATAGATACATATAAAGGCAAATTATAGATTTTTCATTCGGAAAAAGTGTGTCTAAAAGCCTGACCAGTGAGTGCATGTGCTGTAAAGATACTAAAGCTTTTACAAGCCTGTGGGACTCATTTGAAATGGTAACTATTTTGAAGTGAACTCATGAGAAATTGCCCTATATCAGTGTTATATAGTTTGCTATCATACAGTATATAATTGTTGCTGGTCCCTTGGCTGCTATTAGCTTAAGAGTCTGAATGAGATAGCCTGAGTGTAAGGAGGTGCTTAAGAGAGAACTGAAAGTTACTGCCAAAAAGTGGTCTTGTTGCTTTTGTTATTGTACTGGGGCTACATTGGATTAATTGCTGATGCTATGCTCATAATGCATAGTGTATATGGTCTGTTTTTATTCCCTTTATAGATGACTCTTCCACTGCTGTTAAAAGTTAGAATTGGCATTGCATTGATGCGATTCAATTATTATCAAAGTCCTACACACCTGTAAAACTTCATTAAATTGCTTTCAATCTGATATAATAGACTGCTGTGTGGAAAGCTCAAGATTGAGATTGTGATCAGAACTAGAACAAAATAGTGTTGAGTTAAAAAGGTATAAACTAGCACATTTATTTAACGTGTTCTATGTCAAAAGCTCAGGAAACTTTAACTCTGTCCTGAAACTTCTGTAGATTTACTTGTAGCTTTCAGATGCATACACTTGCCCATATAAAAACAGCTCGGCCTGGAGGCAGCTCTGTAATATCAAACAATGCTGAGGGATTAGCCTGCATACTTAACAGCACCCCCTCCTCACATTGATCAAAGCCGTTTGCAGTGCCCTGAAAGAGGATTTGCAGTATCTAAATGCAACAGGGCTATATTGTGGATGTTTTCTGATATGAATGCTGCAGTGAACTCATTTGGGATTTAGCAAACAAAGAATTAGCTTAGTCAGTTTTGCTCTGTATGTGCAATAAGTTTGTTGTTTAGTGTCATATTTGGAATTACAAACTGAAACAGACAGATGCATCTAATCACAATTGTGGCAAACAGTCATTTGATACATTTTAAACTATAGGTGTCCTTTCAAATACAGTTGTGAATTCATATGCTGGAAAACTTGTATGATTGGTTTCATTATCACCCATTTAACATTGAAGTGGAACTATATACATAAGTATTCAAAGCAGTTGCCATGACACTCAAAATTCACCTCAGGTATATTGTTTTTCTTGCATCATGGTTGAGATGCTTCTACAACTTGATTTGGAGTCCACCTGTGGTAAACCCAAGCCATGAAGCCCAAGGAATAGACCTCAAAGACATGATTGTATCAAGGCGCAGAAAAATGTCTGTAGCATTTAAGGTTCCTTTGAGCAGTGGCCTCCATCCTCCTTGAAGGACAGTTCAAAATGTGTTGGCCTGATGAAACAAAGCTTGAACTCCTTTGGCTTGGACTGCAAGTGTCATGGAGGAAACCAGGCACCACTCATCACCTGGCCAGTGGTATATATACTAGCATAATACCAAACTTGTAGTATTATACCAGTACTCAAAAAGACTGTTATTAGTGCCAAAGGTGATTCAACAAAGTATTGAGCAAAGTCTGTGAATACTTATGTACATGTGCAGCTTTTTTTAAACTGCAACTTCAACCGTCACAAATATATTTCAATAGTATTCCGGTGTATTTTGATGCACCTGTTTTTTTTAACATTCATTTTTGCCCATCCCCAAAGCCTTTTAATCACTAGTGCTGATACAATCTATCGAAATGTTATTAGATTGGAGAGTTTCATTTTCTCACGATAAAACATCTTGTTACAGCTCTAATCATCACAACACATTGTCTTTTCCCTTAGTCCACAAGCTTTTCGACTATATCATCTAACAAATTGACAGGCCTATAACCCCATGTAACTCTACTGCAAAAAGAAACTGTCTAAATTGGCCCTGTCAAATCCTACTTTTAACACCATAGATTTCATCCCATTTTTCTATTTTTAAAACCTCTCTTGGCTCCTTATGGCACACTCACCCACCCATTTATCAATTTGGAATGAAAGCGAAAGGTCACAAGAATGTCATGGCTTTACTTGACAACACTCAAGGCCATATGTGAATAGAAAGTGCAGTTAATATTTTAGATGTCTTCCACATTGTAAACATCAAATCCATGTTTAAACCAGCTGGTCAACATGTCCTACATCATTTAAATTAGGATAAACTGTCAAATTGGGTGTTTGTTGGAAAACCTTTGCCACGCCGTAGTAGAGGGTTTTTAATGGATGGTTATCGTATCCCATTATCTCCTAAATAGCATTTCGGTGTTAGTAACATGTAGATGTAAAGAGAGCAAATATACTTTGGCATGTTAGCACTTCATGAATAAATCAGCTCAAAAGGAGAGTGTTTTCTAGCGGCGACAGAACAGCTCATTTCCCTGGAGAGTCATACATCTCCTTATGCAAAATGCCAAGGTCACAATGGTTTCTTGTTCTTGTCATTAGGCCTTAAAACGCCACCGTCCGACTTGATTTAGCGTTATGTTTTTCAGGTGAACTCGCCGAGGTGGTAGTCGGAGATTAAACAGCTATGCATGGAGGCCAGAGGGGAGGACAATATTTGCAATGCTTATTTTATTTCTTCACGGATAGTGCGTTTAATAGTAGTCATTGATGTTGTGTTTTCCAGCTGTCCGGTTTCAACCTCCCATCTTGTCAGTTTTATTTTAAAGGCCTCGACTTCAAGAGGTATGACTCTTTTCCCAACTCAGTCTTTTCTACTGCCAACTTCAAACTTCTTTCCGTGCGGGTCTTAGCTTTGTGCAGTGAACCAAGGTTTTTCATTTGGCATTCAGTTTATGCTGCTGTCTCTAGCCAAAAATCTGCTTGTCACAAATATATGTCACCAAAGGCATAAAAAAAAAAAAACATAATTAACACTATTTCAATAGCCATGTTTTGACTGGCCCTGGGCCCCTAGACACATCACTTTGGAGCATCTCGGGTTACTTCTGTTAATGGCGGCCTGCTGGGGTCTGCGCAGCTGATGTCCTCCAAACATAACAAATGCATTCTTAATAAATCAAATCTAAATGGTTCCTGAAAGATACTTTTTCTTCTTTACGCCTATCTCAGTGACTCACAAAAAGACATTTAGAAATTCTAAGTTTGCTGCATTGTGAGACGTGGTTGAACAAGACACAACTTCTGATTTATCGTCAGCTTTTTCTGCTTTTATTTAACATCTCTGCACTTTTACACCACATTTTTGCATCTCTTTTAGTAATGCATCGCTTTGGAAAATGTCAGATGCATTATGCACCGGAAATATATTATTTTGGGTCTTGACGCCCCCTTCGGACCCCTGTAACAGAGCTGTACGGTTCACTTACGACAGTGGAGACGCTCTCTGACTACTCTGATCCGCTCCAAAGCAAACCAGTCGAAACGTGGCTAATATGGGGAAAAGTTCAGGGCTATAGTATGTTTTGTATTAAATACAAAACATACTATAGCCCTGAACTTTTCCACATATTATTGTCTTTTTTAAATTTCACATAGAACTTGACATATGCACCATACGTTTAACTTGAGTTTTGAATGTTTTTAGTCAGACACTTCCTGTAAGTGCAGTGAGGGGGCACAGCTGCAGCCTGAGCTCGTGCGTGGTGTTGTTGCCAGTGTTCAGAACAGGACCTCTGTGTTGGGACCCAGCTGGGGAGCAGTCTAAACATAAATCACCTCCTCATTCTTGTCCGAAGGCGCGCACGGAACTACTCTGGACATTTACCATTGAACTATTGCCCATAATTTTGTTCATTTTTAATTTCATAAAATGTACCGCTTGAAGAATAGAACTGAAATAGACCACATTTGTTTAATATATTTTATATCAAGATGTAACAATTCTATTTCAGCCTCTATTTCCTCTAGACCTGCATCTCTCCGCTCAGCAGGGTGTGAAGGGAGGACTGGTCAAATTGCAGGTTTGGACTCTAAATCCAGTATTTTCCTCCCACTGGCTCCACCCCTTTCACCCCTTTGCTTTCCGGGGGAGGTACGTCCGTCACATGCAGCGCCCCACACAATATACCTGTGACGTCAGCCAGCAGCGAGATTAATGACGCGTTCACACAGCCTCAGCTCACCGTGTCCGCTCCAGTCTGATGTCGAGCTGTTGGACTTTATGACCAGTTTGATGTAGCACATGCTGTATCTTCCCTATTGTAACATGCCACTCTGGGTGACTTGCTTTATACATGTCTTAGAATTAGGCTTATCTAAATGTAAAAAGAATTGTAGTAGATGTAGTATGTAAATGTAGTTTTTATTTTACCTGCAATGAACCTCTTGGATGTTACATAAATGATGGAATATACATACAATAGCTTTTTCATAATTATGGTAATATTTTAGCACCAGAAATATATCTTTATTGTATTGCGATCTTGTCCTTGAATACATGACTGTTGGGGGAAGACAGTTTCACTATCATGTAGTGCCTGTTGGTTCCTTTAAAATGATCATAATACTACGACAACCAAAGATTATCAGAAATGCTGTTGATAATCTAAATACCTCAGGTTTTAAATTACATTATTAAATGTCATTATATATTATTATATATTATTATATACCATTATATTACACTGACTGACCGTCGTAATGAACATGGTGTTTTGGAAACCTAATACAGATTGATCCGACTGCACCAGTCATGGTTTGAGGTTTTTCACACAAAACTGGACATTGTGCATAACACACGAACAGGAACAAGACAATTCACAAAGATTCTACTGCATTTACTGAGTTTAAAGGGAAAGGTTCCAGACCAAATTTAATGTAATGAAAATTGAATATCTGCTATCCTGGCCATTTTGTGTGTGTTGCTGTGGAAGAGAAGTCTGGAATTGAAGACAATTGGGAAGTAGCAGCAATTGTTTTTGTTTCAACTTAGCTAAAATGACATTCTTTCACAGCATGAGAAAAACACTGAATGACTTGACTTTACTTGCCCAAGTATTTCATTATTCATTGATTACATTTGCTTGTTACACTCAAAGCCCAGTTCAATGCTTAACCAAGCCCTTCCATTTGTCTTGCTTTAACGTTTCAGCTCTGATTGCAGCTTTTGTGGTACAGCACTTTCAAACAAAGCTTATTCTGGGTCTTCACTGTTTACCCTCAATCCCCATGTCTTTCACTGACAAAAAAGCCACACAGGCCCATTACATGCACATACACAAAGACACACGCCCAGGCATTTAATCAATACAGCTTCGTTAGAGAAAGTCAAGAGGATGATGCTGATGGAATTGCTTTAGCAGATTACATGGTGTCGGGCCAGCGGTCGATCCCCCATCAGCAGACCTCCGCTTGTGTTAATTTGTGTGTTACAACGACAACAAATCAAGTTAAAGGGCAGGACTCTTTTTCTCTGAAAATACCATATGCTGCCCCTCGCATTAGCATGTTGCATGCAGGGGGCAATCGGAAAAATGGCAGAGGAAAAGTACCATTAGCAGATATGATTTCAAAGTCCAAAGCAAATACCTTGGTCATTTTATTAGAAAACGTTTAATGAAGCAGTCACATGAACAGAACCAATGAACACAGGATTAATGTTTGAAAGAAAATGAGGGAACAACATTAGAACATGTCTATTGCAATGGTGGAAAGCAATAAAGGAATAAAAGAAGAAAGACTTATTTAAGTAACATTTTAAATTCAGAATCAGAAAAGGTTTATTGCCATTGTCAGCACTTGCAGGACAGGAAAATTATTAATAATAAAAGCAAGATATATCAAATCAAATAAGCATGCCTGCATTTAAAAAAATAAAACAAATTAAATAAAACTAATGAATAAATAAAACAAATAAAACAATAAAAGTTTACTAAAAAGATAAAAATAGACTAAGTATATACACAAAATGTAGAGTTAGATTTACAGATGTAGTGCAGAAAGTGAACAGAGTGGTTGTCGATTAAATGTTTGTTAAAGTGACAGGCATTCAACAGCAGAGGGAAAGAAAATGCTCTTGTGGCAGGAGGTGGAAATCACATACATGTGCTGCAAAAGCCTAAAGTAAGAAGTTATATACAGTTTAATGAATGTTTCGTTTCTGATGTGAAATGTCTAATTTAAAAAGAAGACAGAGGTCTCTGTGCGCTCAGCTAAGAGCAGGAGTGCTGCCCCTAGAGGTGGAAATGGGGATTATCATAGAGTTCCAGAGAAGGTTGTGTATTGTATGTAACTTATGTTTGGTGGAGAATGAATTCCATGTCATGTTTTATTACCCACTGTCCTGGGATGAGACAATACACCAATGCTATTCCGTAACACATCGAGAACACAATTCAACTTAGAATATGAAACGACACAGAAATATCAGACATTTGTATGGCATGCTTGGGAGAAAACGCTGGGGCTGTTGTAAGCAGCTTACGTGATCCTCCTGCGTCTCACCCCGTTTTTTCCCATGCTGGTTGGTTTTATTAGATATTCTGGAATAGGCGGGTCACATTTCTCATTGGTCAGCCTCACTTCAAGGCACTTGTTTTACAGCTGGTATTTTTCCTAGAGATCAAGCCTTGGGTAAACATTACCCAAACCCCTCTGGGCTGTCACACCCCCTCGGGTAAACATCCTTTGGCCCATCTTTACGACCCCTTCACAAATGCAGTTTGTCACACACCCGTTCTTCTCTTAGACTAATGATGCAGATAAAATATCACTATTATGCAGATAAAATACATCACAGAAATATACTCATATATTCACATTTTATCACACCCACTTTATACTGATTTAAGGACTTCTTTGTATAACATAATCCAACTTCAAAATAATGATTTGTTTTGGCAGCCGGAAAGTGAAATTATGTACTGGTTATTTGAAAATTTAATATTCTGTGTGCCAACCTTTGTAAAGAAGGCAAAATACTTTGTATCCAGAGATAACATGAATAAGCTGTGCTTTCCGATATTTGGATATTGTTGGTTACACGGACATATTTCTTTCTTTACTTAATGTTAATAGTGTCATATAAGCCGAAGTTGGCTGGGCACCTGAGTGCATGACACTTTAATAAAAACGTCAAACTCCACCACTGGTTCACAGAAAAATGTAAAAACCAACATAAAAAATTAAACAAGAATCGATAAGTTTCATTGATCACAAAATATGAATGAGGACTGCTTTACCTTCAGCACTTGAGGCCGTTTTGCACTCCATGCCTTCTCTGAAACAGAGATGAGAAATAGTGTGGTTCACAGCCTTTTTGAAGCTGCAAAACATTGTCTCTCACTCCACCCTCTTAACCCTCTCATAATTCTTAAATAGAATTAAATCATATTAAATATTGTCAATTACTATTATTATTTTAATGCTCGTGTAACCCTGGGGGACTATACATCTGTTGGGAAACACTGCTGTACAATGTCTATTTTTATCCATCTATCTACCGTATATATATCTATCCATCTATCTATCAATATATATATATATATATATATATATATATATATATATTGTTGAGATTTTTGCTGCTAAAAATCCACAACCCATTCAGAAGTTTATACTGGGAGTACTCCTTGTGTGTGCTTGAGCTGAAGAATTCAACTCTCACTGCATTTGTCTCTAAAGATCCTCTGCCTCAGAATATCTCACACACAGACTTGTAATATTAATTGGACTGCGAAAACAATCCTCCTCTCTATTTCCTTCACCTGTCAGCTCCTAATGTGGGGAGGAAATGAGAAAGTTTTACAAAATTTCCTGGCTGATATTAGTGGGGTTCTGAAATGCTACTAACTTAAAGTGAATAAATCAGAGAGTCACGGAGAGACGAGGACAATGTGTGCTTTTGTATGGGAGAATATAAGCTCAACTCAGCATGTTTTGAGTACACCAAGAGATTGACAGTGTTGGAAGTTGACTTTGGAGCGAGGAGCGGGTGCTATGTCCTGACAGCTTAGTGCAAAAGTGCTAAACCCTCCTCCTTGAGTGTCTATTCCCCCTCTGTTTCCTTCCTACCATTGCATCAGAAATAATAATCCCATATCAGCGTAAGCGTTGTGTGTGCTTTTCCATCCGCTCTCATTGCATTTACATTTCCTCTGTAGGCGATAATAATCACATACACTTTCCTACTAGCAGGCTATTAAAATACATATGTACACATCAGCGACAAGTTGGCCACTGTCCAGGGTGTACCCCGCCTAAGGCCCGAAGTCACTGGGATAGGCTCCAGTCACCCGTGACCCCAAAAGGGAACAAGCGGTAGAAAATGGATGGATGGATGTACACATCAGGTAATTTACAACTGTCTTATGGCCACAGAATACATCACATGGATTTAGTTGCCTCCAAGTTTATTTTATAACTTGTTGAGGTTTTTACCAGAGAATTGAGGGCTTAACAAAATTGCTTCTTCTTTGCACTTTTGGTGCCAACTGTACTGTTCCTGTCGACCCTCACGCTCAACTTTTAGGCTGTGACTGTGATCAATATCTCATAGCTGTTCCAAGTCTAAAAGTTGCCAACCTGCTGCCATCTGCTGCTCCTTTTCCCCCCAGTTCACTCATTCATCATTTATCGCTCCCTCCGTATACCTGTTTTTGCACTCAGGCTTCAATTGCTATCTTATGAATCCCACTTAACCTTTTAGCACCGCTGTCCTGCTCCTCACACTTACTGTTGCTGAACTCACTCAACTTTTCTTTCCCCCATATTATCCTTTTCTCATCCGTTACTTTTGTTCCCTAGTTACCTACCTTTTTATTTTTATTTTTTGTAGCTCATCCATCACCCAGGAATACATTTACTTCTTTCAAATGCATATTATGATTATTATTATATGATATTTATAATAATAATAATAATAATATAATATAGAACTTATGTGCAAAGAGGCTATGGGTTCAAATGCAACATTTCTTGCAGTTACAAGGTGGTGTACTTTTGTCATGATCTTTAATTTTACTTTCAGGCATAATTTTGTTGCACATTCTGTTTCAACTGTATTCTTTTCCTCCTCATTTCTGCTTCTCTGTTAAGACTTTGGTCTAAAAGGCCTTTGGAAGGCAAGAATATTCTCATTTGATTTTTCTTCAGTCACAGGTTCCACCAAATTCACTCTGCTGGAAAGTGCCATCCATACATTTTACAGGAGTCAGCATTGACCTGGACCTAGTGCTGTACTTATCATCATCAAACTCTCTGACGCCCGTATTCTGTAGCTTTCAGACGGCAGACTTTATTTAACATAGCATTAATGAGGCTTTTTTTGTATATGCCTATATATATATAACTCTTCCTCACCCTCCGGGGGCGGTCTCTTTTTATCCCCCCTTCAAGCTCGGGTCCTGTACCAGAGGCCCCTGGGAGCTTGAGGGTTCTGTGCAGTATCTTTGCTGTTCCTGCACTGCACTTTTCTGGACTGAGATGTCTGATGTTTTTCCTTGGATCTGCTCAAGCCATTCCTCCAGTTTGGGGGTCACTGCCCCAAGTGCTCCAATCACTACAGGCACCACCGATACCTTCACGCTCCAGGCCTTCTCCAGCTCCTCACTGAGGTCTTGGTATTTCTCTAGTTTCTCATGTTCCTTTTTCCGGATGTTTCCATCCCATGATACTGGGATGTCCACCACCACAGTTTTCCTCTGACCCTTGTCAACCACCACTATGTTCAGTTGGTTCGCCATTACCATTCGATCTGTCTGTATCTGGAAGTCCCAGAGGACCTTGGCTCGGTCTTTCTCCACCACCTTTGGAGGTGTTTCCCACTTTGTCCTAAGGGTCTCCAGCACGTACTCTGCACACCTGGTTATGGCGCTCCATGTATGCTGTCCCTGCCAGCATCTTGCACCCTGCAGTTATGTGTGGGATATTCTCAGGGCCCCCTTTGCACAGCCTACACCTTGGGTCTGGTGTGGTAGATCTGGGCCTCTATTGATCTGGTGTTCAGGGTCTGCTCCTGTGCTGCCATGATCAGGGCCTCTGCCATTGGTAGGATTTTGTGATATCAGCCACTTCAGTTATGTTCCGGTGGTACATCCCATGTATGGGCTATTGGGCTTGTCCTCCCATGATGGTCCCTCCAGCACCTCATCATCCTCTGTTACATCATCCTCTGAGACATTCACTGAGCACGTCATCTGTAGGAGCCTTGTCCTTGATGTACTTATGGATCTTGGACGTTTCATCCTGAATAGTGGCTCTCACGCTCACTAGTTGGTGCAAAAGAGGAGGCGGGGGGCTCCTTCTTTGCGCTAACAGATTATTCCTGCAGGGTATCGGATCAATGCAGGATTCAATTAATCGAATAATCGGTTGATATATTTGTACTTTCAATAGATATTTTTTTTAAACATATTCAAGACTTTTTTTTAAATAAACTTTATAGTTTAGTAATACACAAATAACAAATAAGGAGTTTCTGCTTAAAATAACACATTTTATACTTATTTTTTTTGTGTACGTCACATAACTTTAATTAAGAAACTTGTTTGTAAAACTTTATGTTAGTGAGGCCAGTGTTTTAAGCTGAATCTCTGCAGTCATTTTGCAGCTTTAGCTCCGTGAGCCGTTCACTTTAGCCTCCATGTTGTAGCCCCGTTATCGCAGACTTTCTGTTTCAAAATTGCAGTTTCCTGAGCAACAAAATTACATTTTTCTGCCTTGAAGGTTATAGTCACAACACGCCAAATTTTACAGCAGGCATTTTACAGCAAACCTCTTCCCAGTGCCCCTTCTTGTCTGTGCAGTATAATGTTCCTTTGAGGTTACCCGAAAGTATGTGTAACTTAAATGTTCTCTTAAAGAGCACAGACAAAAAATAAACAAAAACAAAAAAAACGAAGCTTAACTGTAGGGAGAGGAATGTCTTCTTATGTCGCTGTTCCGGAGGAAATATCACAAAATAACAGCTTCTTTGGAATAGTTGAAAAACTTAGGGTTTCTTTCTACCATGACCCTCAGCCTATTGGGATAAAGAGGGGGTATTTGATGTTGGCGGCCTGGAGCTTCTTTTTTCACTGCATGAAAATCACAGCATTTCTTACAGTCTCAGGACACAAATCTGGGTAGATGAGGACCTCTTTTCCCTCCGATTAGAGATTTCACTTCTCCCTGGCTAGCCTCAGGATTCTTACCTTGTCTTGGAAGTTTAAAAACTTAACCAGAATTGGTCATGGATAGCCAGATTGGGAAGAGCTGCTGGATGTCTATGAGCGGTGCCCCCGCTCATTCACCTCATCCTTCCTGAGGAGTGTTGGAATCAGCCGGGTCAGAAAGGCGACCATGTCTTTCTCTTCACTTTTTCAAGGACATTTGATAAGTGAAGATTGGATTCAAAAATCACCACCTTCTCCTTCAGGTAAGCATTATCTTTATCCAGAGCGCAACCCCAATTCAACAGGTTGCCCATATGGATGTTGCTCTATCACTGGTGATACAAGGCTGGACATTAATAATGGTTTAATGGCCTAAAATAATGAAGTAGCCAAAGACCCGAATCAGACGCTCAAGCTGCAGCAGCCATCTCTGCGGTTTACATCAGACTGTGCCGACAATACCAGGCCGGATCTCTGGGTTGTCTCTTGGCATAAGGCCTGTTTAATGATTAATCGGCTCTGGGCTCGACATATCTTTGGGGACAAGCGCCTTAACCCACAAGGGCTTAAGAGGAACAATGAAGCACTGTGCAGATACTGCTATTATATGTCAAATAAAAGCCTGAAGAAACAACCATACACCAAGCTCCACTCCTGGGACTTCCTGATTGACCTATGTTACAGCAAGTCTAGTATAGTAATTTTTATGTTAGCCTTCCCAGAAGGGAGAGTGTGGTCATGCTGCTTATTATCCTCCCAAGATGATATTCATATTCCAATTAAGAACAAAGGAGTGTCCATGTTGTCCTCTCGCCCTCTGCCTCCAGCGCAAATTGCCAGTTACTTATAGGCCATATCATTATCACAGCAAGCTATGGTTCATGTGATTAATACGGCAAATGAGACCACTGTTTTTAATTTAACACTGGAAAACTGGAACATTTTACAATTTACATGTTCTATAACAAGGAGTATAGTGGTTGTATTGGTCCACAGTGTAGGTGAGGAGGCTTTTATCAGGAAGAAACCATGTCCGTGCATATGACTGTACACCATGTGAGAGGTTGGTTGTTCTACTGAAAAAAATAAAAGTAAGGGTTATTTTTGCTTTATTCTCTGTATTTGTCCCATCCTATACAAGTCAGTATTGTATACATTGGCACTCAAAGAGCTTTACATCACTCATTCACACACAGTCATACACCATGTATGCTGACACTGAGGGCGAGAGCTGGCCTAAGGAATTGAACCGCAGGCATTCAAATCAGAAGACTGTTAACTGAGCTACTGCCGCCCCGACATAATACATTGGATTTATATAGCGTGTTACAAGATAGCACCTCTCAATGCACAATTCACTACTATAGTTGCCACAACATAAATTTTATTGTTAAAATGTATGTTCTTCCTATTAAATTGACATACAACGTATTAGGATCTACAGTTTTAACCACATTGCAAGGCCTAAATCTAGAGAAGCAAATGGCACCATGCCCTGAAGCTTCAAGCATTCATCATATATACCTCTACACATACATGCCCTCCCCATGCCATCATTGTTCATAATTTCATTTTAGTGCATTTTTGCTCTACATTTCAGTATCACACTAAGAGCTTGATCTATGCATGATCCACACATACATATTTATACAGGAACATTCTATTAGTCATGCACTATATGGGATGGATCTTTTGTATTTAGGTCAGTGAACACAGGTTATTTTATGTAAATCCTATCCCACGTTCATGAAGTATGCAGAGCTTGTCACACCAGAGGAAAGTCAGAGGAGCCGTAAAACTCACTGAGCAACTGGGGGAAAAAAGGACATTTAAAAAAAGCAAATTTGCAGTTTCATGCAGAAATGACTCCATACAGACGCTGGGAAATGAATTTGTTTTATAAGTCTGAAACAGAAAATATGTGTATTACTACTGCTTAATTTTGAAATAATTGAATGAAGTTCTACCTGATAGTGTGGTGTAAGCTGCAGCACATTTAGAGGGCTGTTCGTCGTCAATGTTGAAAGAACGATTCCGGGCCCTGGCAATTTGCTTAATGTTCTACCCGCACTTCACCTCTTGTTCATGCTGCTATCTTGTCAAACTAAACCTAAAAAGATGTAAAATCCTAAAACTAAATGCACTATAACTTTGCAAGAAACAGTATCAAGGGACTGACACCTACTGCAGATGAGCCAGTGTTATGGTCCCAGCCAAACAAGGTGATGCTTTATTTGAATTTTATTTTGGACACAAACTATGGCTGATACAGCGTGGTGTTTGGGTAGATGCGTACATTTAAGAACCCAGATTAGACTTAGACTCATCCCTGAGGCACAAAGAAGAGGATGAGTTTGGCTCATTTCTGTCTATATTATTTGCTGCACATCACACATCCAGCTGAGCACACACATCATTACACTTCGCGCAGTGGTAATATTGTTTTCTTGCATAACTGCTGTTGTTATTGTCGTCGCTTTGCCTCCATATGTGGCCCAATGTTTTTCCCCTAATATGATACACTTTCCCCCTGTATTTTTTTAGTTGGCGGAGATGGTAATGAAAAAGGCATTTAAGTTGAACACAGAGGGAAGAGTAGTGAACTACCGGTGTTTTTGAATGTGGAAGATCTGGCCCAATTTCCAAGCAGGAACACTGAGTTCTCCTCCCACGCTGCATCATGCCTGTCACTGAATCATAATAAAGGTTACATTACCCTGCTCCTATTTGGGAAGACCAAGGAAGTCTAATTAATCAGCAGTGTTGATGTCCACGCTCCAGAATCCCCACCATGGCCATTTGGAACAGAAATTCTTCAAACACAAAAGACAAATGGCCTATGTTATATTTATGAACTGGCTTGTTCTTTGTTACCAGATCAAAGGCTTCTCCAGTTCTTTATAAAAGCAGCATTAGGCTACCCCAAATAAATTGTCTGTTTGCTGTAACCCGAGTCAACATTTTTCAAGTGGGTCGGACGGTAGGCAAATTCTTATTTTTTTTACTTTGAAGGCAAAAAAAAATTATCCAAATTTTGTCATTTTTTGAGTCGGAGTGACCACCAGGAGTCAGGCTTCAACCGTCAATGACGGAAAACGTCTCTATCAACCCGATCGGGAGACTAAATCTCATGATTTTAAGATATTTCAATCGACCTTTTGTACGCCGCTATCCTTTATTTTGGTAGCGAAGGCGAGCGGGGGGAGCATGCGGGGGACACTGGCGCCGCCATGTTTGTTGTGATGACGCTGCTGGGCGTCTGTCAATCCCAGAATGCATTTGCGTAAGTCAGATTTCACACCCTGACAGAGGCTGACATTACTATGGACATGTCAGTGGCGCCGACAGAGTCAAACCAACTTGTAAAAGGCAATTTGACGTCTCCCATGCGCGGTCTATTTTACTGTAGACGCATGTGGAGGACTGAATATGAAGATGCACATTCGGTGCGCAGTACGTTTTCAGTACTTTAAGATGAAAGACAAGTTTATCAGCGTGATAAAAATATTTGACACTGTGGTTTAGGAAAGACCAGTCGGTGAGTCGGCGAAATAATTGAAAAATAAAAGATTTTGACGTTTTTTCAGCAAAATGCTGATAATTTTTTTCCAGTCGGCTAGTTTCATAGCGGGTCGGTCGGGTTACGGCAAACAGACATATTATTTTGCTCAGCCTTATCAAGATGTGTTTTTACTTTGTTTGTCACATGCTTGTGTATAGCACCTACACAACTCTATACATGAGAACACAACTGTTTGAATATTGTCTGTTTGCGAGTAGAGCTCAATTAAGCTGCATGCAAGTTCAACAAGGTAAAGCTTTAATTCCAACCTTATTCCCCAATCAATGATATTCTCTTGCCTGTCATCTTTTGATCAGTTAATTCATGAACTGTCTCCCCTCCGTTGTCCCTCCATCAAGCTACAAATAGCACCCTTCCTCTGATCCGACATAACCCTTCATTGCATTTGAGTCTACATGCTTGTTCATTACACTTCAATCATTAATTTAGGTCTAGTTAGTTAAATGTTCCTTCTATGTGTTCCTTCTAGTCCTCAATTTTTGCACTGTATTTGTAAAATAATCTTACTGCACATTGAACATTATTATGTGTTACAATCTTTGGTCGTAAATCTTTTAAAAATAGTTTCTACAGAACAAATCATGTTTAAGGTCATTCTGAATATTTAATGTTGATTATGATTATTGCTATATCAAATGTATTGTTAATGTTCAAGGTAAACTGACACAATCACCTTTTAAATTGTATAATGTAATGTATATGGTTTGTACTGGGAATCTTACATTTTGTGGTCCCCAAGAAGACTAGATATTTCATGTTCATATTTATTATTTTTGATGTTTTTGTCTCATTGCTTGGTTTCATCCCTGCGTGTCAAATTCAGAAACACAAAATTTATCCCAAAGGGGCAATCCAAAAGGCACACAGGGCAGTTTCACGTCACATAAAAACAAAGTGACATCAGACACTCCCTTAATGCAGATGCTGCTCAAAACAGAAAGGTTTCTAAATTGAGAAAATGGGTACTTAAAACCGATCTGCCTGCTACATTCTAAATACGTTGAGAATAATTGAATGTATAAAAAGTTTAATCAGGAGTAATAATCAAGTTTATCAGTGTCTTGGTTATTATTGGTGCACTGTGGCATAGTGTCAAAAACTACTAAGACCTGAAAGTGAGGAATATGCTGTGCACTTAATAATCCCATACTGTAAAACCATCCTGGAACAGGTTAGATCATATGTTGTACCTACTGTATACCTTGTGTTCTTGCAAATTACGATATGTAAGCACGAAAGACTATGGCGTCTTGAAACTAATCCCTGATCTTATCAATACTGTGTCTGCAACAACCATATCTGACATGTCATCTCATCAGAAGAGCTGTCTTATCACACCTCACTGACTTGGCAATGGAAGTGATGCAAACAGCTGCTAACAAATCAGACACACCCAGACACAATTTCCATTTGCTTTCTACTTCATTAGTCAGGCTGACATTGGACTCATTCTGGTGGATCTCGCTGCACGCCGCTAGAGAAAGTATTGTCTTGTCAGTGCTGATCACTGACAACAAGCAGATAAACAGCTTGACATTTTGAGAGATATTAAAAACATTCACTTTCTTACAAGCTAGAGCAAATCAATACCTCTCTAAAGCCACGGTGCTCCAATTATATAGTGCTTAGTCGAACTTATGTCAAGGATAATTGGTTCCAAGTTGTTGTGCTGTCTTATATTGACATTGATCTCGATGTCTTTTCATAAATCAATTGACCCATAAAACGTGTTACATGCTTCGATTCCAGAGTTCTGGTTTGGACAATAAACCAGATTGAGCTGAGCAAGTACAACAATGTCTAGCCGTTCTATGTTTGAGGGAATGTAATTATATTCACTGAGATATGGGTTGACTGGTGAAAAATAAAAATCAAATTGGTCTGACTAGTCAGTTGGTGGTCCACCAACTGACTTTATTTCATTACCACTGGGTCGGGTCTTTATAGTAAAAAATATATATATATATATATATATATATATATATATATATACATATATATATATATATATATATATATATATATATATATATATATTACTAAATCACTTTATTAAATTACTTTATTATCATAAATATACAATTTCTGACATTAGCATGTATAGAATAATTAGAGAATTTAAAATGATAAATGAGGATGAAATGATATAGATATGATTTTGTGTCAGCCTTGAAGGATAGTTGCTTTGCTGGTGAGTCATGCATTATCAGGGTTGTCGATGTTTCATTCAGATACAAGAAAATTCTTCCTCTTTGCACATGTATGAGATAAGCTTTTGTTTTAATATTAAGGAGACAAGATTCTTCTTCTTTGCACATGTATGAGATAAGCTTTTGTTTTAATATTAAGGAGACAAGAAGGGATTGACTAAGCACAGCTGGTAATGTAATTTTGTGGTCGGTTGGCAGGAGATGTTTTAGAGATGTTAAATAAATAGAATTCGTAGGCTTGCAGGATTACTAACTGCCTGGTATACCTATTTATTAACATCAACACATTTTGTTTACTCCAATTTTCAAAATGAGCAGAACTTGTTCATTTTAAACCATTTGCAGTGGTCCACGTGTATCACTCACTCACTTAATGCCATCTGAGCATCCTAAATATTCACTGTGATTAGTTTATAGGCCCTTTTCACAAATCTCTTACCCCAGAACAAGTTTTGCCGCCACGGTAAAGCTAACAAACATTAGCATGCTAACAGCGCACTTCCTGCTTCACGGAGAATAAAACACTTTATATTTAGATGCAGAGAAAGCGCTGTAGTCACAATTTCACCCAAATAGATGCTTTTCAATAGAGCTGTACTGGGGCAAAACAGATTTTACTTTATTAAATGCAAAAAAAAAGGAATTGAGTACAAGACCTTTAAAATTAAAACTGCTGGGCAGTTTCAGGTCCTGGAAATTGGCGCTTGCTGTTTATAAATCCTAAGAGTGTTCATAAAAAGCCACATTATCTGCCTCGTATATGCAGTTCTGACTGTAAATGGCATAAATCACAGTGCTAACACGTAGTGGCCATAACACATGAAGACAGTTTGGCAGAGCTGGAGGAAAGCCACTCTGAAAAGGCCATTACAGCCCAGCTCAGGCCTCTTTATGCAATCAGCCTGCCTCATATTAGCCTGCTATTGGGTTCAAAGGGCCACAGCTTCAGATGCAAGCGCAATATACACAGGACATAAAACTTCAATGTGATATCCAGCTGTTTGCCGCTGTTCTAGGAGAGAGGTATACGCTTCACAAACATGGGCCCATAAAAAAAAAAAAATCACGAGATTACAAAAATGAATCAAGACGATGTATGGACAATCTCTTTTTGGCACTGTTCAGCGATGGTCCCATGTAACCGCTGAAAGTTTTTGAACATGTTTGAATTGTTACATCGGAGGCAAAGTGGAAAATAACAATAAAGGATGGAGAACTATTGGTGGCAGAAGCTGGCAGAAATTAGTAATAGATGAAGGATGGCCAAGGAGAGGCAGTTGGAGTTCTGGTCAGTTTTAGTTGTATCGTGGCAGTATCAGAAGTACCAGTAATCATGTTGTAAACTTTGTGTAAGGTGATAAGTATAGTTGTTGTTGTGGTTGTTGTCATTGTTGTTGTTGCTGCATTTTATCGTACATTTTATATCTGTTTGAATTATAGCCAACCATATTTTCCTTCTCCTGTCTGTCATCCAGCTGTTCATCCAGACCACCACACTGACCATCTCCATGAACCTGAGTGCGTCCGTAGCGCTGGGGATGCTCTACATGCCCAAAGTGTACGTCATCATCTTCCACCCAGAGCTGAATGTGCAGAAGAGGAAGCGCTCCTTCAAAGCTGTTGTCACAGTCGCCACCATGTCCACGAGACTGTCCCACAAGACCAGCGACCGACCCAACGGAGAGGCCAAGACCGAGCTCTGTGAGAACGTCGACCCCAACAGTATGTACTCAGGCATTGTACTACACACTGCATTCATATTGTGCTGATAATCTTGACTATGCCAATTGACAGAATTAGAACAATGAAAAAATACAATAGTTAAAGCTGCACTGTGGAACTTTTCTGGTGGGGTCTCTGACACCTATTTGATTTGCCTGCTCCACAGTTTGAAAGGCACTTGTCTTTCTTTCCTTCTATTAACAGCATTTTTCTTGCCAAAAAATAGATAAAAATACTGCTGGTGGTATTACCGTTGGTCAGAATATGTTTTATGCCATACTGTGAACCTTAATAGGAAGCTCTAGCTATTTTTTTATGTTTTTGTTAGGCTCCCAATGATTGGTTTGCAGTTGCACTAGTGGTAAACCGGCCAGTCACATGGCATTTAGAGCCCACAGGCGGGACTGGAACCAATCACAGAGCAGCATTGGGGTTTGGGCGTAAGTCAAAACAACCCAAACCAAAATAAATAGAAGTATGGACTTTTTTGTTTTCAAAAACATGCACATATCCTGGCAGCTTTTAGCAAGACCCTTCCCAGATTGATTCATGTGAAGAACTGAATTTAGAGTGAGACACAGATCAATCTGGCATGAGCCAAGTTAATTATGTGGAACATTCCAGGCAAAGCAATCTCTATGGGGCCTCCAGAGAATTCTACTGGTTGTTTAGGATATTTTCACTGGAAGGCCTTCCTCTAGGTTGTTGATGAAGATCTTATGTTACAAAGTATCACCAACAGTATGTTTTCGATAGAAATTAGATGATAAATATCTATTATAAAACATTTATGATAAATGCTAATTCTACATGAAAAAAATTATCTTAATTGTCCCTTTATAAAATCTATCATTAACAACTGACCATGATGTATTAAACACATCCATCCCTAAACTCTTAAGTTTTAAAAATTAACTTTTGATCCAATTATAATCTCTTACTGGGCAACTTACCAAATCATTTTTTTCTCCCCCTGACAGGCTAATTTCATAATTTATCTGAGGTAAGAACAAATTAATCTTCTACTCGTACTTTACCTTGACCTTGATCCATATACTATTTTATGGAGATGGGGAGAGAGTATGCTCATTGAGGAATTGAGAGATTTATGGGTAAAACGCTTCAGTCTGACAATGTAAGAAAAGAGGGTTTATCCACAGCTCTTTATCGCCATCATTCACTTCACTCATAACTTTTCCACAAGGAGAATGATGGGAGCGAGCGTTGATTTCTATACCCTGTTCTCTTGTATTATTTTGGGAGCATCTATATACAGTAGCTGTGTATTTGACCCTCGAGAATGACTTTGAACATAACATACAAGCTTACAAAAAAGAGAGCCCAGATCATTCATTGTTCCAAGGTAAACGGCAACATTTGCTCCGCACTGGCACAACAGCCAAGGTAAAGCTGTCACGGGAACACTCAGCGCTCCTGTCAAAGAACCGAGGGGCTTGTGCCTGCTTGCCCAGTGCTTGGTGAATTGAGACTCTAAATTGCCCTAGTCCAAGTATGTGCAAGGTAAGGGGTGTCAGCAATGCAACTTTGTCTTAGCTGTAAATTGCTCAAGGCTGCTGGGAAAGGCTCTAGCCACCCGCACATTATTGGGCTAATAAGTTCCAGAGGAGGGATGAAAGGAATTCTAATTTCATTGGAAAGTGGGTCAGGAATTTTGTGTGTTGAGGCAATACAGAATGACAACAAACTCTAACAAACTCTCTCTCAACTTTAACCATGTGCATTTTATGACTTTATTTATTTGACAGGGACAGTACAGTTACACATTAACATGAATTAGGTACTTACACACAAAATACATAGCTATCATTGTAAAAATGTAAATATATTTACAGCAAATTGATGTTGACCAGTTCTGCTCAATTTTGCAACCAAATAAACCTATGCAATTGTGGAAAAAAGGTGCCATGGTTTCTCAAAATCCCAGATAAATTAAAAATAGGGATGAATTTTAATGTAATTGCAATGACACTTTGGATTTTTCAATGTTTTTGGAAAAGTTAAATATTGAAACCAATCCACAATATATATTTAGCACCAGCTCTGCCTGTATGCACCAGAAACCTCAATGTGAGTCATATACAACAAGGGACCGTGAATGCTTTTCTTGAGCTATTCCTCTGGGGACATTGAGAATCCTCCCTCATCAATCAGCCTCGTTTTTATTGCACAGTGGGGGCTATGCTAGTGTGTTTAACGTGGCTGGGACTCTGGACCCATGGCATGTGTTTCTATTCCGAGTGAGTCCATGCTGGAAGCCAACAGCCCGTAGTCGTAGTGTTGGCAGGCAGCGGCTCCGTCATGGCTCCCCGAAGACCTCTAGAGCCATCTGTCGGACTGGGTCAGGCCTGGTCCTCTTCCCTCCTCCTGTCCTTTTTAGTCGGTTATGTTTACTGGTATTTCTCTTCACTATACCATTTATTGTATGTATTGAGGAAAGTGCCATTGAGGGCTCAGAGACAATCTGCAGCACAACCCACAGACAAGGCAATTCATATAAAACAGACTCTCGAACCAGAAACACACTACAAGGCTGGAGATTAGAGACAACAGGGGAATTATTATATTTCCAGGTCTTTCAGGCAATTACATGGCCAGGAAAAATCTGATAAGTTGCATAATTGGACCACCTAATCATTGGATCAGATTTATCATGAGTGTTTAATCAATGGATTATTAGAATAACTGTTATATGTACAATGATCTCTTTCATGTTTGTCTTTGCCACATGAATTAGTCAGATGTAAGATTACTCCAGAAATCCGATAACGATCAGATTTTTAAACATAGCCAGTGTTTGAATAAGCCATAGACACGGGATGACATATGTTCAATGAAATCAAATCAAAGTATATAATGGATCTGGTTTCATTTTCAGTCTCGCTCCCGAAACGCTCTCCTCTCTCCTCATCGTCGCCTTGAACTTCCACTGCACCATCACGTTCAATGGCACGCTGAACACCTCCTTCCACACCTTTCGTGTAACAACAAAGACTCCTATCTCAGGTTGTTACTTTGGATTTGGCCTCTAGTCAAAGGCCAGATTTCCCTGATTCTGTTATAAGGCCCCTGTGTATTTCTCCACAAGTCTATTTCTGATATAACAAAGACGCTGACATCTCTTCAGCTCCTCTCACAAAGAATGCCTACGAGTTGTGCTTCCATATCTACCAAACTCATTTTCTTTGCGGCACCCCTGTGATTACAAAAAAACGTTTAAAAGTAAAGCTTTAAAATTCGAACTTGAGGGAATAAGAAGAATATGTGGAGACAAATTGATTTGAAATCCGTTTCTTTTGTTTGATTTGAGTGGAGGGATTAACACAGTCCCTGAAGTAATTTGTCGTTTTACATATTCTCTATTGATTCCAAGTATGTTGAGAAGACCACACATCTTTACCTGAAGATAAACTTAGTCTCAAGAGATATAAAAGGTTTTTAAAATAGGGGCGATTGTCCACCCAAAAAGTTATATATTGACATAATAATTGCTAATATTTACAATAGAGAGCCTGTTGTTGGTTCAGTGAGGAATATGCAAAGAGCATGATTAATGAGGTGCTTTTGGCTTGGACACATTTGTCATTGGGTGAACTTAAAAAGGGCAAGCAGTTGCCTGCAGCCGGTGTTGGAGGGCAATGCTGCAAAAAGGAGATAGTACAACTAAAGGATGACCGCTGATCTCATCTGGTTTATGCTGAATGGGTTTTCACTTTACCATTGAAAATGTTCCGTGTATCTCAATGGAAAAGAGAAATGTTGGGCTCCTTCACTGCACGTGCTTTATTGTTTGAGCTATGATCTCTCAAAACCAAGATAACCTTACATTTCTCTTTAGAGGAGTAATAGATATTAAAAGCAGTTTTGTATTGAACTCCAAGACCAACAGAGTCTAGTTTTGCCCTTAACTGACATGAACTGACGAAAAGTGTATAAGCACATTATCGGGAGAATTCTGAACTTGTGTTTAGCTGGTATTTTGTTTATACCGTACATGGATTTCAACTTCCTCCTTTTTACCATTCAAAATCTGCAATGAGCATTTTTAAACAGAGAAAACTTATTGTACTCAGGGCCCATGATTTGGTGCTACATCCCAGCCTATGATTACTGATTAGAAATAGCAATTCATTATAAAATAATTCACTGCACAATTTCCCCCCGTAAAATAAGGGTAAACATACTTAAAGCATTTCAGAAGACAAAAACACCTTAGTCACTATAATATAAAAAGGAATATGTAAAACTATTATGAACGTATCTATTTACAAAACAGTTTGTACAAAGCTGTTCTGAATTTTATTGAAAGAAAAAAAACAATTTTCTTCTGCCGCTGCTTTCTTTGTGTAAAAATCCCTAGATGCATTTTATAAGTCAGAAGCGATCCCTCGTCTGAGGAAATGCCATGCGATAAGTGTCCTCTGCTTGTACTTGAGAGTTCATAATTCAAGCCTTCAACAAATCAAACGCTGAGTTCAGACTCTTTGAAGAGGGGTTGGATGAGGTACTTCCTCATAATTGCGGCTCTGCACCAGTAGATGGCGTTGGAGAGGATTGCAATCTACTTTGGATGATTATCCGATACTTCGAATACCCTATTCGAATCAACTCTGAAATATGGAGTCTGTTCAGTTTGCATTCATCACTAACTGTCATTTCACTCCTCCAAGCATCTGGCATTATTTGAAAACCAACCTCCTCCAGGATCAAATCTGACTTGTTATTTTTTTTCTTCATAGGCCCAGCTGCAAAGAAGAAATATGTGAGCTACAACGACATTGTGATCTAAGCATTCCTCATCAGAAAAGGCTGGACAAAGCAAAAGGGAGAAGCCATGTTTGACGAGTGTCCAGTCCAGACAAAACCGGACAAGAAAATGGACCTATCTTTCTTTCCAGGCGTTTCTATTTCTTTGGTTACTTTGTTTTCATGTCACAGCCCACCACCGACCAAAAGAGGTGGGTAGTGGCAGAAGCAGCAACAGCCTGCCAATGCAGAGCATTGTGGGACATCCCAAGCCAAGCAAGCAGGACATTTCTGGGGTTTTAAACTTTTTAGGAAAGAGAGCACAGAAAATATGAATATGTAATCAGAAGTGTCAGAGGATGAGCGGTGTTGGAACTTTGTGGACATTGTCCAAGCCTGTTATTGGTTTAGGGGTTTATGGTTGGTCCTAAGGTTGACAAAAGGGTCACAGGTGATGTCATTGATGATGTCATTGATGACGTCCCTGGAGCCAGCCACATTGCACATTGTGAGCTTTTTACAAGCCTGACTCAAAAAGTACTTTCAAATTGAGAGTTTTCAGACATCTTGTGTGTGTTATGACCTCAGTGTTGATCCACTTCAGTTGTTGTTGGGTTTTTTGTTCCAAATCTGTGACGGCTATACATATTTTGCTTCTTGAAGGCCATTTTGTTATTGAAGCCATATTCTTTGTTTTGAGAGTTGCCATAGGTATTTGCACATGCTGCAACATGGAATTTGATTCTCTACTCAAAAGTTTATGAGACAACGAAATTAGCACAATCTAATCATGGAATTATTGCACTGTTGGATTAGTTTACCAAGTTATCTTACATTCCCACAATTGGGGCAGGCCTGAGAGATCGCAAAAAAGACACAAAATGAAGCAACCATCTGCAACCACCCATGCAAAGGACTGGTGCAAATACAGCTCAAATGTAATATGCTTACTGTATTCCACAGACACCAATAGCAACTTAATCAGTTTTCCTTATATAGTTTATGCACTCTGATCCTGGTTTATGGGTCTGAAATTGTTACACAAATCCCAGATGTGTTTAATGTATTTATCCATGTTTACCATAAACCACGCCCTCTTAATTTTGGAAAACAATTGAAAAACCTTATGACATTAATGCGAGTCCACACATGTTTAACCTAGTTCTTCTAACTATTGTTGCAGATTGATTGTACTTTTATGGGCCTCGTGGCAAATAAATCTAACTGCATAAGCACATCACTGAAATGTCGCTTTTGCTACATATGAGACATTCCCAGAGTGTTTGGGTTACAGAAAACCTCTGACAATGTTGACATGGTTCAAACTTTATCGAGAATTAAGTGGGACCATAGTTCATTGTTCATGCACAATAAATATAAAGTACAGAATCAGATTCTTAGTCATGAATGCAAAGCCAAAAGCGCAGGTGTATTGTGAAAGCCTTTTCCATTTCCAGCTGTTATCGGTGGTCCCATAATGAAAACATTCCCATCTTGCACTGTTTGTCTCCAGCAGAACATCCATGGCTCTTGAGTGTTTTGTCGGTGTATGAAGATGATGATGACCCTAAACCTGTTGAAGCCGACTCTCCCAGAGCTAGGCCTCACTAGACCCCTGCACGTCTGGTGACCTCTGTGGCTGCTGATAAAACTAAAGGTGTTGATGTTGAGGTTGTCAATGCATGCCTGATATGTTTGGTGTTGAATCTGAAAAAAATATTTTAATGATCACAGTTGACTCCACCTGTCTGCTCGACTTGTACTGTTTTTGAGTTTTGCTCCGTTCCTTTTACTTTAATGTTCTCACACTGCGGAATATGGCTTTGATTGGTTTCTTGTTTTTTTCTGGAACCAACAGGGAAGTAAAGAAAAAAGATGAGTATATATTTAAAAAAAGAAAATACTTCTAAAAAAAAGATAGCATGTATGTTTTTTACTGTTTGTACTAGGTATATTCATGTTGCCCTTGCTGCTTATGTGCCAATGTTGTTGGAGAGATTTACATTTGGCCACTCATGCAACTACTGTGGTGTTGTCTAAGAATGTATCAACATGAAATAAAAAAAAGTATTTGGTTATTTTTTTTTTACGTATTCCATCTGAGAATGTGTTTTATCTTCAGTGTTTGTTTAAATGTAAATTTGAATTCTTTGTGTCAGTCAGGACCTACTCTGGGAAGCATCTCTGCCCCTACAATGCAAGAGGAAATGTAGGGATTCTGCTTATTTCTCACGCAGAAATAAGAATTGCTAAAATTAATAATTATTTCTTAAGTGAATTTCTTATGAAACTTAAATTCCAAGTTAAACCACTGGAATATAATTTATCTCAACGTTGAAAAGATGCACAGTATCAGAGCATAGGTAGCAATGTTGCCTCTCAGACAGCAGATTTCAGGATTGATTCCTGAGACACAATCTCACTGCATGATTCTGCAACTCAATTGAATGTTTAAGTGAATGATTTTACAATTGTGTCTCTCTGTGTGTCATCTTTCACTCGTCAGTCACTACTGCAAACCACCAATCCTGCTTATACATGCTCACGACAGAGATTTATAACTGTCACCTTGTTTGCCCTTCTAGACCTAGCCTTCTCTCTTTTGAAAGATCATATACTTACAAACCTACTCTAGCGCGCCGGTGCCAGTTCACTTTGGCCCCTGTAACAGTCTAGAAGTCATTATCTCAGGCATTGAGATAAGTTGCCATTTCCTGAGTAGATTAAGCGTGGAGACAGGGACAGAGGGTCCTATCTGTTTTGCCCTTTGCTGTGCCCTCCCTGTGGCAATCTGCCAACGTTACTGGCTGAGAGGCATCTATAGAAAGAAGGAGATGTTTTTCTTTTTCCTCCTCAATACTATAATTGCTGAAAAGGATGGCTTAGTGAAAACCACTCTCGGAAAGCAGGAATTAATCAGAGCTCCCTCACTTTCACCTTGTTGCTGATATGATGCTTGTCCTCCTCGCGGAATGACCGTTTGGCCAACTTCTTCATGATGCATCGGAAAGTCTGACGGGTAATTAATCATACCTAGGAGACATGTAGCCATTTGTCCAAAGTTGCTAGGTGGACAGAAAGAAACAAGAAGGAGGGAGCGTGTCAGATTGATGCTTGGAGGAATTGCTGGTGATGGTGAGGTGACGAATTCTAGGACTGAAGGAGAATTCAGTCTTTTTTATTAGTGTCTGGGTCAAGATTCCAAATCCAAACCACATCTTAATATGCAAATGTAACCTTGTGACTAATCAACTTTGCCAACAAACATATTAAAATAGTTCTTCATGCACGGCACTAATTTTGTTCCAACTGCTTTAAATACCTCCGGCTCTGTGTTGCAGTGATTACTTACATCTCAATCAAGAGCTGAGGTGATATAAGGTGAGATGATACATCCAGGTTCCTCAATGATAACAACAGTACATTCGAAAAATATGGCTCTTTTTATCTGTGCTAAAATAACATTGTAATAGTGTCATTCATCAGTGAGAGCAGACATGCAGATACATTTCACTTGCATTCCTTTGCATAATCATGTCCTTCCTTGCTTCTTCTTCACATTAACATAACGAGCTGCTCTAGCAGATAACGCCTAATATTGACATTGCATGAGCCATAATGCTGTAACCATGGGAGACTGTCGGGGGTTCAATCTTGAAAAATTTTAAACCAATTTGATGCTGAAATCCTAATCAGACGTGCTGTTTTATGAAGCGATTAAGACAAAAAATGTTTCCGTCTAGTTTTTATAATGGTTATAAAGAAACCAATAGGGTTAGAAAATAAGGTTCACTCTTGTATTTGCCAAGTCAAAGGTGCATTTTCTGTCGTGGTCCACCAACTTTTTATCACTGCAGATATTTTGTTGCTTTCATTGGAACGTTCGACAGCATGGCATGTATTTTATTGCAGTTTTTTTTTTTCATTGCCCATACATTTTTACTTCTCCACAGCAGGTGATGAACACTCCTCCTGAAAAGTTACACTTCTCACTACTAATTACAGCAGTTCCATATGTTTATGAGCCCAAATATGACCGTCAGCAGATCACCTGAATACAATGAATGAATGTTATTCCATGAAAACATTTTCTGATCTTTGGTTGTACAATCTTAGGATTTTTACAATACCAGGATTCATCAGACTCAAAATAATGTGAGTGGTTCCTGGAGCTCCTGGAATTGGATCCATTGGTAATCTACAGTATGTTATGTGCTGGAGAAGAGTGTGCTGTGGTCCGACTCTCGTTATGAATACATTAGTGAAAAATGTATTAAATTCCCACAAACTGTAACTATAGCTAAAGTGTGAAGGTTTTTTTATGGAATGGGTGTGTGCTATCAGGGAAAAATCCATTTGATAATCGGGAATTCAATATATTCATGTATCACCTGACCTATTTTTTTTGCATTCCTGAACATATCATCAGCATCATTATCTCCTACGTTTATTCCATTCCCCTTGGAAACATTCACAGTGTTTTATATTATTAGTAATTATAAATCACCCCCCCAACAATAGGGTGACTGTTGTTCCTGGTAGTGCTTTTATGTGCACTCTCAAAATAATTAATAAATTAAAGCCGCAAGCGGCATCCAACGGCCCTCGCGGGCCGCCGGCCTTCCGACTCTGCTCTCTGCATTTTACTGAGATGGCGCTAACGCAATTGTCTAAGAACTAAGACAGCGACACATTGGACATGTGGACAACCAGTGCAAATGAACACAAATGTCGGTCAAATGTGCAGCTCCAGCGCACAGAGACCGTGACACTTGGAATAAAAATATGGATAACTTTTGATGCTCCGCTTGTGTAGATTATTTTCCCCAAATATGAGCTTGATCGAGCTATTGCCCACAGAGGAGTTCATTAAAGTGTGAAGCATAAATGTGAACATTTCAAGGATTTGGCGTTTTTCCCATTTGTGACAGTATATTTGCAGCTCCACGGCACAGAGACCGTACCACTTAAAATCAAAATATGGATAACTTTTGATGCCCCATTTGTGTAGATGATTTCCCCAAATATGAGTTTGATCGGACAATCGCCCTAGGAGGAGTTTGTTAAAGTGTGAAGCGTAAAAATGTGGTGATTTGAGCGATGTTTCGATTTTCCCATAAGGATAACATGGGATGTTTCTGTCATCGCTACGGTTACGCCGTACAAAATATGACTTTGGCTCTCATACTTGTATGATCAGGATGGCAAATTAGAATTTAGTGCAAAATGTCATGTCATTTGGAAAAACTCTATTGTTTATAGGCCACTCTGAAGGCCAAATAGTCAGAATTCTGGGAAACGTTTGCGGCTCCGTCGCACAGAGACCGTAAAAGTTATCCTTAAAATTTGGATAACTTTAGATGCACCACTTGTCTAGAGGACGTACACCGATTTTGAGGTTGGTGGGCAAAACGCACTAGGAGGACTTCGTTAAAGTGTAAAACATAAAAATGTGGTAATTTGAGAGATTTGGTGGTTTTCCCATAGGGATAACATGGGAGGTTTCTGTCATCGCTACGACTACGCCGTAAAAATTAGGCATTTTTGTGATTGGCTTTTGTGATCGGGACGGCAAAATAGAATTTTGGGTAAAGTTTAGACAATTTTGGTAAAACTAATTTTTGACCTTCAATGTTAATTTAAAGGTCACTCTGTAGGGGGCGCTATCGCGCCCATTTCAATTTTGTCAGCCTAAACTGGTCCAAACTAGAAAGTTTAACAACTGATTCAAATTTGGTCCTAATCGGACTGGTTTTGATCAAATGGGAGCAATTTTTAGATCTGCAATATTCCAAAATAAGTTGTCCAACTTTGCGGCTGCGCCGCACACAGACCGTAAAAGGTATCTCAAAAAATTGGATAACTTTAGATGCCCCACTTGTCCAGAGGACGTACGCCGATTTTGAAGTCGGTGGGCAAAACGCCCTAGGAGGAGTTCGTCAAAGTTTGACGTGAACAAAATGGCTAACACAGCGTGTTTTCATTTTCGAAGGAAGATGGCAGCCATAGGGTAAGTCTGGGGGCGTGGCCACAATGATTTTTTTTTTTTTTCCTCATGAGAGGAATGCGTGTCCCGAATTTCGTAGCTTTACGACAAAGTTGACCTCGGGGCGTCTCCCATAGGCGCAATGTATTTTGACTTTTGTCGGTGGCGCTGTCGCGCCATTTTTTAACGAAAAAAAAAATGGCCCAGAAAAAACTAAATTTTTCGCCGATTCTGAATTTTGGGCAAAGTTTGGTGAGTTTTTGAGCATGTTCAGGGGGTCAAATTAGAGTTCAAAGCGCTGAAGAAGAACAAGAAAAATAATAAAAATAAAAATAAATATAGCTGCAAGCGGCAATGATCGGCCCTCGCCACGCCGCCGCCGCCACGCCGCAAGAGGAGCCCCAATTGTCCTTTTATTACGCCTACTGCTGAATCTGTGACGCTGTCACATCTTCTCCCCTTTGTTTTACCATCAAAAAGCTATTTTATTTTGAATTCTTGGCAAAATGTGCGGCTTTGCCGCACAGACACCGTGACTCTTTGAATGAAAATGTGGATAGGTTAATAGGGCTGACGCCCTGGGAGGAGTTTGTGAAAGTCTAAAGTGTAAACATGAAAGGTTTCGGTCATCGTTACGGCAACGCCATAACAATTATGACATGAGTCATTGACTTTTTTGATGGGGATGCTAAAATTGAGTTGTGTGTCAAATTTCATATAATTTCGCAAAACTAAACATTTAACCTCCATATAAAATCTGTAGGGGGCGCTGTGGCGCCAAATGAATTTATTTCACTTCAAGTAGGTTTAGGGCAAAGAGTTTAACAACTGATTCTAATTTGACGGAATTTCGGACTTTATCTGCGCAAACGGCAGAAATTTTAAATATGGGAGATTTCTGAAATTCTAGCTACAGTTTGCGGCTTCGCCGCTCAGAGACCGTGAGAGGTATCAATGTAATTTGGATAACTTTTGATGTCCCACTCCTCAGTAGCATTTTCACCAAATTTCAGCTTTTTAGGGCCAACGCCCTGGGAGGAGTTCGTAAAAGTACGACGTTTGGAAAAACTCCGAAGTCATGTTTAGCCATTTTTGAAGCAATATGGCCGACATTTGGTTGGGCGGACGGCATTGCCGTTATAATATTTTTTACTTCTCTTGTCACCATCTACCTCTGCGCCAAATTTCATGATTCTACGATCAGATTTTTTTTGGGTCATTTCCCATCTCTCAATGCATTTTTGGTACATTTGGTGGCGCTGACGCGCCAATTTTTTTTATTTTAGAAAAGGGAAATAGCCAGAATGTAGAGAGGCACGATTTTTAGAGGTGTGCAAATTTTTGTGACTTTTCGTCAATGTTCACTGGGTGAAAAATAGGGGGGTTGGTCCCGAGAAGAAGAAAGAAAGAAAGAAAGAAAGAAAGAAAGAATAATATTCCGATGCGAAAACAATGTTTCCCATTTTTCAAATATCATAAACTATACATTTTCGGAAAGCGCTCGCGCTTTCCTACCTCATGGTGTGGGTCCCTGGTCACTGACGGGTACTTTCGATAATTTTGAGTGGGCTCCGCCCACTTTGTGTTTTTGGCCCTCTATACAGTAATAATGTTCAATTTTTGCATTACATGCTTATATGCACGGAACATGCAAGAGATGGGGAACGTATTCGTGAGCTACTTAGCGCAAATGAGTGCTTTATATGGGGATGACGACCGCGAAGCGGTCGTCATCCCAATGTAAAGTGCTCGTTTAGTGCGAACTTTTGCACGGGCTTCGCCCGTTTACAACGGTAATGTTCCATTTTCCTACAACTAATTAGTATGCACGGGGCGTGCATGAGTGGAGGAGTGCGTTAGTGAGTGTTTGGAAGTGGGCGAGCGCTTCGCGCTCGATTTCGTGCGCACTACGTGCGCACTTTCGCAGCCGTGCTTCGCACGGCCTTACGAGATTAATAGGCCTCTCGCCAGCTTGTGGCGCTCGGGCCTAATAAAATGAATAGAAAATCTGCCCATCGCTCTGACAGGTTACAAATTGTCTTATTACCAAAAGCCCTTTAGCGATTGACTGGTTCACTTGTTGCTATGCATTTGTAGCGCAAACAGTAATGGACATGGTCGGGGTTAAAACTGTTATTCTTGACAGTAACCAGAAGCCAGTTTCTCCATTAGCCTTTGCACCTAACCAGAGCAAATGCTTTCTGAATTTAATCAAACTTTTTTGTTCTATTTCACCCTAGCAGAGAGGAACTGCATTTTCCACTGCAGGAAGTGCTTTGTCAGCGCGTTGGCTTATTGCTGGGAGTATCACTGTCCCAATATAACCACTGGCATCTCATCATTCCCTCCCAAAACACTAATTGGTTTGGTGGTGACTAATCCAATTTGACACCGAAGGATAGCTGTGTGAATCCATTCTGAAAAGCTCTTATCAGAGTTTGAGATAGAGGCTTGCAGAGAGAGGCTGAGGAGGCTGAGGAGGACTGTCCCACTCCATAATCATCATTTGAAGTGAGTTTAGACTGTGCATTGCTAAACATTAACATTATACAGCAAGGTGGCACATAGACAAAGTCTCGCCTCACAGCAAGAGGAAAATAAAGTGTACCTTACCTTACCTCAACAACGGTTTGGGTTCAATTCCTAGTCCAAATGGGGCCTGTCTGTAAGGAGTTTGGTCTTTGTGTTATATATATAATAACAACTCTAAAACTGTGTATCTAAATTTGCTTTTTATTTGCAAAACAAACTACGGGTACATGAATACACCCAACCCAAATCCTGTTATAAAAATGTAGTAAATACTTTCTGGACTCACATGGTAAGCCAACAGCCTCCCCTCAATTTGTCCCTTTGGCATTCTTTGGAATGGGCCGTGAATGATGGGGACTTTCACAGACAAACCCGTCGGCTTAGTCACTACGTGTCCTCCTGCTCTACACTGTCAGAGAGAGAGATTGGATTGTATCTCGCACTAAGAAACAGGACTACAGTGAAAATGGATAGAAGCGGGGGGCACTGACTGGAGGGGCTGCTTATGTGGCAGATTGTACCTTTCTCTCCTGCTTCCTTCACCACTGGCTTCTCATGCCCACAATCTCTTACTCTCTCTTGAGCCTTTTCACCATCTCTGCCCGTTACTCTTATTAAAGCATTCTATGTTTTGGGCTATTTACTGTAACACCGGGTAAAGGCACGCATCTATTCCTATACTGGCACTCCAGAATACGTTTCAACAAGCTGCCAAGCCATGACAATTTGAGTGTATGGTCAGCTTTTTGTATAATCTTTTTTGGCATTTTCTTTCAGGGGTCCTGTGATAAAATGTGAATATATGAGTATATTTCTGTGATGTATTTTATCTGCATAATAGTGATATTTTATCTGCATCATTAGTCTAAGAGAAGAACGGGTGTGTGACAAACTGCATTTGTGAAGGGGTCGTAAAGATGGGCCAAAGGATGTTTACCCAAGGCTTGATCTCTAGGAAAAATACCAGCTGTAAAACAAGTGCCTTGATGTGAAGCTGACCAATGAGAAATGTGACCCGCCTATTCCAGAATATCTAATAAAACCAACCAGCATGGGAAAAAACGGGGTGAGACGCAGGAGGATCACGCAGGCTGCGTACCACAGCCTACGTGATCAGTCCCCGCGTTTTCTCCCAAGCTTGCCACACAAATGTCTGATATTTCTGTGTTGTTTCATATTCTAAGTTGAATTGTGTTCTCGATGTGTTACGGAATAGCATTGGTGTATGTCTCCTCCCAAGGACATTTTCTGGTCCTATCAAGCCGGACGACAAGCAGCCCCTTCGCGGAGATTGACGGGTGAATCGGTGAAGTCTGTGCACAGCTAAAGGAAGTCCACTTTTCCCCGTGGCCGCCCATCGCACCTCATTCTCCGCGAGGATAGCGCGTCGTTTCGAAGCAGCAGGAGAACACAGGCGACAAAGAAGGTCAGACAAAAACATTGTGTGTGAAAAAGAGTTAGCCATGAAACGTTTTATGCATTAGTTTGATATTTCTGAAAAATATTGTTAGCTTTCGAGCATTAGTTTAATATTTCTGAAAATATTGGTGGCTTTGGAGCATTAGTTTTGATATTTCTGAAAAATATTGGTGGCTTTGGAGCATTAGTTTTTGATATTTCTGAAAAATATTGGTTAGCTTTCGAGCATTAGTTTAATATTTCTGAAAAATATTGGTTGGCGTTTAAGCAATTAGTTTAATATTTCTGAAAAATATTGGATGGCTTTGTGTAGATACGTTTCTCACATAAAGGAGTTAAATTGCTCACCATGAGTTAAGTTTCTCACCGAAAGAAAGTTATGAAGCCTTATGCCGAGTTGTTACTGACATAAAGATGAGTGAATGTAAGCGCTGTGCACGAGCGAAGTAAGTAAGAAAGTGTGAATGTGTGAATGAGGATTAATAGTGATTAACTAACAAGTGTGAATCACAATTAATCATACAAGGGTCACAAGGCTTTATTCTGAGAGATCTAAAATTTGCAGTCACGGGTGAATCTTAAACACCACGTTTATGTCCGGAGGAATCTAATAAGGAATTTTCTCTAGAAGCTTGACATTGACCGTGACTGTAAAGCAAGTAGCATTTCTCTCAGACGACCGAGACCACATAATGCCAAAATTATCACCCCAAACTGTAAAAAGACAAAGGAAAAGTCATAAGAGGATTTTGGAGGGAGACTTCCAGTGTGCTCAGATGACGTGGCAGAGAGGGGGAGATAAGGGGGGTCAACAACAAGGCAGGAGAAGGGAGAAGAAAGCAGTTCAGAGGACGCTCTGAATGAATTAATAAGTAAAGCTAAACTCAGCTGGTTTAAATTTTAGTATTTGAGAGCTCTGTAGAACAAAATTTAAGGGTTTTGTTTTGATTGACAACAATCAATTATAAAGATTTTATTAAATTTGATAAGAGATGAAGATTAATTCAGATTTTCATAGATGGCGAATTTTTTGGGGAATGTGATCACAGACAGGACACTTCCTGTCCCCGACATAGAATACAAAAGTTGTGTTTTTACGGTATTGTGTTTTTTGAGTGCACAGAACAAACCTACGTTTTGTTTTGTTTTGTTTTGTTTTATTTTTGGACTTGACGAAAATTATCTTTTTGGACTTAATGCATGACTAGATGAAAGTACAGGACGAAAAGACAGAAGTGTTTTTAAATTTAGAATCGAATCAGGCACAGGCCTGGGAGTGATAATATGGGTAAATGAGTGACTACTGATGTTTTTGGACATAGGAGTAGAATGGGCAGTAAGTAAAGTGATAGTAAAAGTTATATCAGTAACTTATTTATTTGTATTATCATGAGGAAACCTCGTATTGCATGTAGACGTAAGTGAGGGAATAAGTTAAAGAGTGATGTGCCGATGTCCTCCTTGGAAAGACATACATGTGTTTATTAACTAACAGGGTGACAACAGGACACCAAGTCATAAAAAATAGTCAGAGATAAGGGGCTATTGACTGGCAAAGAATCTGGAGGACTCAGGATGGAGCAGATGTTGTTATCTTTACGGATCACAGTGACACCAACAGCAACACCTCAGGGGGGTTGACTGATGAGTAATAGGAAAAGTTAACATTAACAGGGAAAGAATTTGACATTCTAAAGGAAATGCCTGAAGGATTGTGGAGATTCAATCAAGAATTGAATAGATTTAAATAAGACAACATCATCTACAATTAGAAGCTATAGAAGTTATGAAAACCAGTGATAACAGGACTTAAACATTATAGGACTCAGGACGGAGGCAAGAGATGGTTAGACAACAAGAAAGAGAGAAAGTAAAAGCAGGTTACAAGTGAAGGTAAGAGTAAGTGAAAAGAGAGAGAAAGAAAAAGCAGGTTTAGAAATTTGGAAATGGGTGTTTCCTCCGTTGCGAGAGGAAGACAGAGAGGAAGACAGAGAGGAACAGAGGGGAAGATAGAGAGGAAGATGTGATGTTACAAAGAAAAGACAAAGAAAGTAGGCAGCAAGGGGAAAACGGGTTGATAAAAGAGACTTGCCTTATGGACAAGGTGAAGGTTTAGAATCATTTTGATTTTAATACACATATAGACTTGCTAGAACAAACTAATACACAATGTTTGTAAAGCATCACATGACCAGGTGTGAGAGATTGAGTTTGAAACTCACCTGAAGCACATATAGAAGATTAGCACATATTACATTAGATGTGTGACCTTATGCAGGCCACACCCACAGAGGAGATGTGAAATTTTATGTTAATACTCTAAGTTGTGAACTGACCCTTATGGCCAGCTCAACGGGGAATTATTGAGATAATTATTAATGTTTGATCTATTTGAAACACACACACACACACATACATACGCGCGCACACGTGGACACCAGACTTTTAGAGTTTGAAACATTTGGAGTTTGAAACAAATGGTGGTAAAACAGATTTACAAGTTACAGATCGCAGAGGCAGTGTCGGATTACAGACACACAGGGTGGGGGCCCAGCGCCGTGGAAGGAGGGGCTCAGCCAGGGATGTGACCAATGAACTGTGAAAGGTCAAGAGGTGACATTGCGGATTTGGAGTGACAGACGCAATTCCATCTCTTCCTTGATTACATCCTGGATTAGTGAACGTTGTAAACTATCTGGATTATTGAATTTTGTTTAAATGTAGAATTGTGTAGAAGTTTGAGAAATGGGCAAAGCCATTTCTCAAAAAGGAGGGATATGGACTAGTAAACAAATATTCCAAATCAATAATTACTAAAAAAAAAAATTGTAAACAAGAAAACTGTTTGAAATACACTGAACTGTCGAAAAGACTTTGTTTATCACCGCAGCAGAGAACGTGTTGGAGATGTGGTGTTTACAGAGACGAGCCAAGTGGACGGAGCCACACCGTGTCGTCCTCACCAGGAGGGACGAGATCATGGGTGCAGCAGACAACACAGCGGCAGATCCAAAACATCGCAGACGCAGGACTTCGTTTGTATGAGTTTTGTCCAGAGTCTACGGTAGAGTACGATACTTTGCTACAATGGATGAGGAGACATATTCTACAGTACGCAAAGTACTATACTCTGCTACGATAAACGAGAGCCAGAGGCTACGGTGCGCAGAGTACCATACTCTGTGAAAAGAATCAACAGTTATCATCACAGCGATGACGGTAATATGGGTGCTGAACACCTGTATTATGCAAACGGGACAATCGGGACAATCGATCAACATACACAGACATGGAGAATAGAGGGAAGAAAATAAGTGATCAACATGAAAGGTTATGAAATGTATAATGTATAATGTACAAGTGACATGACAGTAGCTGAAGAAACACAATGGCATATTACACCACAGCCACAGTTGTTTCACTACCTAAGAGTGCCTTTTTTATCTGCTACAACATAACTACATGCAATGTTAATGAGATTATGAATTGAGATGGGAAATGTACCAGTTCATATGTGTCATAGGTGTGACCGAAGCGAGCAGCGGAAGAAGGTCTCTTAAGAAACCAAGCGAGGACGTATGGTGGTGTGGGGACACAGTGCTGAGAGGGCACTTGTGCCTATGTATCTCTTTTGTGATCAGCATCACCCAGAACCATACCGCAGGGTCAAGGTCGAGAGGTTAGTGGACAATCTGGTCCCAGTAGCACCTGATCCAACGTATTTGATTCTATTGGGGTGTCCAGAGAGGTCCCTGACGAGTCAAACTGACTGACCAGAGAGCAGCGGGTTTAAGGGCTTTCCGCTTGTACTTCTATATTTCCCATCACACCGCACAAATTATAGACAAGATAAATTGTCTGTTTGTCAAATTACAGAGATTGACCAATCTAACTAAAAATTTAGGACAGTAATGCTGTAGACATGTTGTGGGCCGAGAGAAAAGGAGTGTTTTCAATGTTGAGAACTGTGCATAACTTTTTGAGTGTAAAAGTGTCATTTTAACACCTATATGAAAGACATGTTGAAAACTGAAAAGAGTAATGTGTTTGGCATATGAGACAGTAGACTAATGCTTTGATAAACAGGAGGGAAATGTGATAAAATGTGAATATATGATTATATTTCTGTGATGTATTTTATCTGCATAATAGTGATATTTTATCTGCATCATTAGTCTAAGAGAAGAATGGGTGTGTGACAAACTGCATTTGTGAAGGGGTCGTAAAGATGGGCCAAAGGGTGTTTACCCCAGGGGGGTGACAGCCCAGAGGAGTTTGGGTAATGTTTACCCAAGGCTTGATCTCTAGGAAAAATACCAGCTGTAAAACAAGTGCCTTGATGTGAAGCTGACCAATGAGAAATGTGACCCGCCTATTCCAGAATATCTAATAAAACCAACCAGCATGGGGAAAAAACGGGGTGAGACGCAGGAGGATCACGCAGGCTGCGTACAACAGCTTGCGTGATCAGTCCCCGCGTTTTCTCCCAAGCTTGCCATACAAATGTCTGATATTTCTGTGTCGTTTCATATTCTAAGTTGAATTGTGTTCTCCATGTGTTACGGAATAGCATCGGTGTTTGTCTAATTCCATGACAGGTCCTCATACTGTACATAAAAGCCACTCATCAACATCTAACCCTCGATTCCAGGGGTCCGCAGCCACCAGGCCAAGGCCCAAAGCCGGGACACAGACAAGCTATCACCAGGCACCGGTTTTACCACTGTTTTACATTGAAAATATGAATAATTTTCCACTGTTGTTATAGCAGCCACCTCCTTTCACTGGTCCCTGAAAAAATGAAATGTCTATTGAACTGGTCATTACGAGAAAAAAAGATTCAGGGCCACTGCTCTACCATATTGTTACTCTACTTTTTCTATACATCCATAAACCTCCACATATGAAGCTGGTTGAAGATAGTTTAGTTTATTTCTCCCTAGTGGCTATCTGAAAAGAATAGCACCTCAATATTTGAGACAGCGCTTTGAATTTTCATTTCAAATATGTTTTTTTTCTGCTTACTAATAATCTGACTTTGGCCATTTTTAACCAAATGCAAGTAATTATTGAGATTTTTTTTAAAGCAAGACCAATCAACAGATTCATTTAGGCAGTATATAGCAATAACACATGCAAGTGGCGCATTGACGGGGCCAGCAGTTCTTTTCTTTTACCCACACAAAAAGAATGTCACATCAATATGACTTAAAACGTTGAAACTTTCTCAAAACACCAGTGTAACAGCAAAAATCCAGCTAAACTCTGTAATATTATGCCCCTAAGCTACTGCAGTCTGGCGTTCTTAGCTGATGCTTTGTGTTTCTTTGACTGTCCTGAGCGAGATTATCTGTCTTCGCTGACAAAGAGAAGACGCCCGGTAATGACAAATATTTCAATATCTGAACGTGTCATTTGGAGATAAGCCCAAAGCTGATGGCAAGGCAATTAACAGGAGTGAATGGAAAAGAATGGTGTATCTTGGCGAGGCATCGGGCAACACCATCACAGCAGGAGCAACTCAAAGGACGCCTCGGACAGTAACAGTACCAGTGTAAGAAAGTCATTGCCCCCACCAGCACCACCATCCTCTGCGTCTTTACACTTGATGAGGTGCTTGCTGCTATCAGCCCTGGAGATAGCAGGTGTCAATAGAAACCAATTTAAGGCACACACAGAAACGCAAGTTATTAACCCTGCTGCCAAAGAATAGTGTGTGTCCTCACTTTTGCTTCCAATTGCAAAGGGAGGGGTGGAACTGGGAGGATGAGTGGTAGAAAGCTTTCAACAGACAGCTGACACAAACTCTGAGAAGTTTATGTGTTTAGCTATGCAAAATGTTGTTTCTTTGTACTATTTCAAAGCTGAGGGAGTTAACCTCCTGTTTGTCGCTCTGTAATGTTCCACAGTACCGCATTTATTCAGTTACAGATGTTTTAATTGCTTAAAACATCCCTTGGCTTATGAGACAGAGAAATAATCATTCACAATCGGTAAATGGAAAAAAGGACTTTTGTAACCAATTTGGAACTGGACAAATTTGATAGAAGACTGTAGAGTTGGTATAATTATGCTAGATTCAGCCAGAGAGTTAAAAGTGTAAAACAGATTAAAGCCGTACAAACCAAGGCCCACCAAAACAACCTACATCTAAAATCCTTTTTCCAACCTCTAAAGAATTTAACCCGGAAGGTTTCCTCATACTTCCAAACAGCAAGACTGGTGCAATGTCGGCACAGGAGGATATCTATCAAAAAGGATTCAAGAAAAGCCCAAAACAAAAACCGTATGCTGCCTGCATGTATTTGGACCAATAAAATGCTATTGGAGCTAAAGCTGACTCAAAACATTAAATTCAACTTCTATCTCCCATTCTTATTGTGTTTCCAGGTTTCCCCTTGGGCTTTTAATATCATGCTTTAAATCGTTGTCTGGCCATCAAAATATGTGGAGTGTACAGTGCAGTTTTGGCTCATCAGAGGTTAATTGCAATAAAGACAAAGAAAATTTGTATTTCTCCAAGCAAGATTGTTTTGATCTAAATCCTTGTGATGGTTAAAATGGCTTGGGAGCATGTATAAAGTTGATCACAAAATCTAGTTATGATTACTTCTTTATAGTTGTTGCACTGTTATTCCTTTTTAAATTGAGCATGTGTGGTTAGTTGTGAATTTAAATGAAATGCAATGAGAATGAGGCGGTATTAACGCCCCAAACTAGTTTGTCTGATGTATGTATGATTGCCTACTATGAGTTCATAATCAAGACATTTTTGTTCACACAGTCCTTTCTGTCATGTTTATTGCTTACAACCACTCAAAGCAGAAAAAAAAATCACATTTAGCAAGTCAATTCTATCTCCCAGGTCCCCATTATTTTTGTCCTCACATAGAAATAGACAGGTTTTCCCACTGTCCCATAACAAGTAAACTACACACAGATTCCCTTTTAAAGCTTTACAACAAAACCACAGCATCAGCCCCATTCCACCCGAAACAGTCTATTTTTCATTGTTATTAACATGAATATTGACAGATTCTCTCTACGAGGTGCATCCAGCTCGCCGGCGGCCACACACCCCTCATCTATTTCGCTCTCATTCTAGCGCACACATCATCTGTTTGGGGCTCGCGGGCGATACATCACTGTGGCGGGCTAGAGAAAAGCTCTTTAAGTTGCATAAACACACTGTCGCTGGGGCACCCACTGGCGGCCCATGATGGATGGGGACCACACGGGAATCAGGGAGCCACTTTGATACCCAGTAGGTGATGACGGAGCCTCAGTCATACAGTCATGCTTTAAGTAGAAAGGTACGACTATGGCAGTGCAGAATGCTATGGATGTTTAAATAATATAAGCAGAGGGACTTTCCTTTTCTCACGAGTCATCAAGAGTGTTCGAAAGTTTGAAGGGAAATAACAAATCTGTTAGAGGAATGTGGAGGAGTAATCATCTAAATCAGGGGTTGTAAAACTGCTCACACCAAGTCCCAGTAAACGAAATGATTGGCCTTATCAGCACAGGGTGTCTAAACCGGGTGTATAACTAGTAAGTAAGTAAGTACATTTTATTTGTATAGCACCTTTCACAGACAAAAGTCACAAAGTGCTTCACAAAACACAGAATAAAATGATAAAAACACAAAAAAATTACAGTGAGCAATACATATACAACAATATACAGTAAAATCAGTCCGTAAAACAAATGCAATTAAAAGGCTTGACTAAATAAGAAGGTTTTAAGCTGACCCTTAAAAGCAGTAACTGAGTCCAGTGACCGCAGGGAGAGCGTAAGATCGTTCCAGAGTCTGGGGGCAACTGCCTGGAAGGATCTGTCTCCTCTGGTCTGAAAACGGGTGCGAGGCACCAATAACAGTTTCTGGTCCAAGGACCTTAGTGAGCGAGAGGGAGTGTACGGTTTTATCAGATCGATAATGTACAATGGGACCTGACCATTTAAAGCTCTAAATGTCAGAACAAGGATTTAAAACTGTATCCGGTAGGAGACCGGCAGCCAGTGAAGGGCTTTAAGAATGGGTGAAATGTGGGCCCTTCTATTTGTGCGAGTCAAGAGCCTCGCTGCAGAGTTCTGGACCAGCTGCAGAAGAGAGAGTTCCTTCTTGTTAAGACAGGAAAACAAACTGTTACAATAGTCTAAACGTGAAGACACAAATGCATGAATTATAAGTTCCAGATCATTTTGAGACACCTGGCTTAGAGATTTTCCTTAACTGAAAGAAACAGTTCCTCGTCAACAGCTTGGAGTGGTGCTCTAAAGACATGTCTTTGTCAAAGACAACACCCAAGTTTCTAAGACTTGGTTTTACAGTCTGGCCTAAATCACCCAAGTACTGGTTTATCCCTGGAATGACATCATCAGGGGCAATAATCAGAGTTTCTGTTTTGTCAGCATTTAGCTGCAAGGAGTTTTTGCTCAGCCATTGTTTGATTTGCACTAAACAACTGACCAAGGAGTTCAGCTTCTGGATCTCAGAAGGTTTAAAAGAGCAATAGAGCTGAATATCGTCAGCAAACAGGTGGTAGGACACATCACTAAACTCTTTAATGATCATTCCCAGGGGGATTATATAAAGCAGAAATAGGACGGGACCCAAAAAGGAGCCCTGAGGAACTCCACACAACAGATCAGCTGAGTCGGACATTATTTGGTTTACAGCAACACTAAAGCTCCGACCGGATAAATATGAGGAAAACCAATGAAGAACTGACCCCGATAGTCCAATCAGGTCCCTCAGTCTGTTCAACAGGATATGATGGTCGACAGTGTCAAAGGCTGCAGACAGATCCAACAGAACTAAAACCGTGCATTTCCCAGAATCAGCAGACATCATAATGTCACTGGACACTTTCAACAATGCGGTTTCCGTAGAATGATGTTTGTGGAAACCAGATTGAAAAGAGTCGTGAATGTTTGACTGATCAAGGAAATCGGACAATTGTTCAGAGACCACCTTCTCAAGGATCTTGGACATGAACGGGAGCTTTGATATGGGTCTGAAACTTTTTGGGTCTGTCGGGTCCAAGTTTGTCTTTTTCAGTAAAGGCTCAACTATGGCATGTTTAAATGCACCAGGAAACACACCGGTAGAAAGAGAGAGATTTACCATTTTGGTAACCCAGGGGCCAATAACATCAAACACTTTGAGGAAGAGCCTGCAGGGAAGGGCATCTGATGGACTACTAATGCTTCTAAACCAGGACTATAATTGAATAAAGCAAATGGACTGTAATTTAACACTTCAATTGCAAAAGATACCAGAAGGAGATTGCAAACCAGTGGCTCCACAATATTTTTAGAGATGTATAATATAGTGGAATAGGGAGGAAATGCATAACAGCATAGTGATAGCATCAAAGGAAAAGACTAAGGACTTGAAAACACCTACCAACCTGATGATTTTGATATTACATTTAAGTTAGTCGGTGTAATCCCTCATTCCTCCAGGAGTTGTCCATGGAAGGTTTCAAAGGTGTTCTGGACATCGAGATGCTTTAATGGACAGGCACTGTTCTGAGGACCTAACGCTGGGCTCACATTGCATCTGGCGCAGCTTCGGCTACTGTGAAATGTCCCAGTATCCCCAGATGCTGGGACATTATCTATTCTCCATCCATCCATTATACATATCAGATTGTGGGGACAGAACCACTCAGGAGAAGTGAGGGTGGTACATCTAGCAAGACAGTTCATCCAGGCAGAGGAAGAGAGTCCAGATATACAGGTCAGGACAGAACAAGGTTCACATTTATTACATCATTTCGTTGACATATTTGATTTTTTTTTGTATGTAGTAATTGGATTTTAAATATTTGATTTAATTTGTGAATAAACTAAATAAAAATGCTAACAAATAATATTTTTTATTTTTTTAGAGTTGTGTAATCCCTCATTCATCCAGGAGTGTTCAGGAGTGAAAGGATTCAGTTGTTGTCATCCGGACTATGCTTTTGAAAGTATCCAAACATCATTGTAGTCTGAGAACTTCACAAGTCCTGTCCACCAGGCAGAACCACCTGTTCAGTTCATCTATTAGTTTACGCAGTCTCAGTTTCACCTGAAATTGATCTATTTGTTACCCTAACAGCCCTGTAATGGGCCATTTAAATCCTATTGTTAGCTGGCTGCCACTCCCTCATCACTAATTAGTACCTAATTAGCATCTGAATGGCCAGGGCTGATGACACCCCATGGTTTCAAAATGTACACTACCAGTAAATGACCCCTAAACTGTAATTTCTGTTTATAGAAGGATTCTCTTCTTAACAGAAATAGCCTCCTTAACTCCTCCTTCAAATAATCCTGTCTCCTTGCTTAGAATCTTCACCTCACTGTCTTCAAAAGTGTGCTTTGTGTTTCTCTCAGCTGAAAATACACGGCATTCTGCAATCTTAATTACGCATGCTTTCCTGTTGATACAGTACTGTGTTGATGCAGTACTGTATCAACGGGAAAAGCATGCATATTCAAGATTCAAGAATTTGCAATGAAGAACCTTCTTTCATGTTGTCATTATGAGGTATTGTTTGTAGAATTTTGAGGCAAATAAGGAATTTAATCAGTTTTGGAATAAGGCTGTAACATAACAGAATTCTGGATGCAATGCACAACCCATAGTCCATGTCCATGTAAAAACACGTAGGTCAGTAAGTCTGCAGCTTTTCTTCTCCCATTTCCACAGGATTCTTCCTTGTGAGAAAGTTATGTTACCATGACAACGAAAGTTCCGCTGCACAGCGAGTTGGCTCAGTAACGGAATGCATTCTTATACACCTGTACAGCAGAGATTTGGGGACATGGTTATCTGACCAGTGCTGGTCAGTGGAAACAAAAATAATATAAATGTAAAGGCATTTTAGTGGTGCTGAAATAATATAGAGTCAATACTACTTATTTAGTGTGAGTGTCCGCCTATGCCAAAAGGGCTAATTAAAGCCCTGTTTCACACTTGTGGAAGTGTAAATGATCAATTTAAGCCAGAGAGCAAAATAATGTGTTGAGCCGTGATTTACAGAATACAAGAAAAAGTATTGGGCTCACGCTGAATTTAATCAAACTTCTCCTCGCTGACAGAATCAATACAAATTTAGAAAAAACTTTTCCACACAACTTTCAGGATATTTTCACTATAATTATTGTGTTTTGCTATAACAGCAGGGCTGAACACATGACTATTTGGCAGTAGTCCTACCTTTACTGACACAAAACTGATATTTAAGGAAACTAGTTTTCCCAAAACCCCTTTCTCTGTTTACGTGACTATTGAAATTTCAACCAACAACTGTTGGTTTTTCACCACAATTTCATTTTACCTCAGAAACCATTAGGACTATACAAAGACTAACTAACAGTAAACCATATTTGAAAAATAATTGGTTACCCCCTTCATGGATCAATATTTCTTTCTTGAATGCAGCATAAATGTCCATGCTGCTTTGTGCAATGCTCCTGCTCTGAATGATTGCTGCTACTGCTGTTTTCAACAAGCTCAAATTGGTAATTAACAAGGAGCACCTGAACAGTGGCATGTCGTGTTATGAGTGTTACTATAAATGCCTTCAATTCACTCAATTTAATTGGCACACTGCTGTGCATAACACGTATTGACTATAGTCCAAACCAAGATATATTTGTAAAAACAGGTAGTTTGTGAAAGAATACAAATTAAAGAGTCCAAATGACAATGGAGTGAGTCAGGAATAGGCAAGGCAAATTTATTTGTAGAGCACACACAACAGGAAAGAAATGCATTCAAATCACAAAGAAATTACATAAATCATAAAACAGTTTAAGTCATAAAAGAGAAGAGTGCAGAAAATCCTTTCAGTCATATGCACAGCTAAACAAAACTGTTTTTAGCTTAGATTTGAACATTGTCAGAGTAGAAGCCTGTCTCACATCTTCAGGAAGAATGTTCCAGATTTTAGCTGCAAAAAACTCTGGCACCAGCAGGACCTGAGGTCCTCAGAGTCCGAGATGGTTCATATGGCACTAACATGTCCAAGATGTACTTTGTTGCTAGGCCATGGAGAGACTTGTACACCAGCAGAGCTGCTTTAAAGTCTATTCTCTGAGCCACAGGAGCCAGTGCAGAGACCTGAGAACAGGACTAATGTGATGGTACTTCCTGGTTCTAGTCAGGACCCGAGCAGCAGCGTTCTGGATGTACTGCAGCTGTTTTACAGCTCGTTTGGAGAGGCCAGTGAGCAGGCCGTTACAGTAGTCTAATCTACTGGAGACAAACGCATGGATAAGTCTCTCCAAATCTGGTTTAGAAAACTATATGTTTGATTTTGGCAATGTTTTTTAGATGGTAAAAAGCTGTTGATTGTGATGTGGCTGTTAAAATTCAAGTTTGAGTCCATTATTAACCCCATATTTCTAACTTTAATTGTAGGTTTTAGAGCGAGATTCTAGAGGTGACCGCTAACACTTTCTCTTTGTTTCTGTGGGCCAAAGACGATGATTTCAGTCTTGTCTGAGTTCAGCTGGAGAAAGTAGTTTTGCATCCACTAATCTGTTGGATGCAGTGACAGAGTGAATCTACTGGTCTATATTCACCTGCCGTCAGTGAATAGAAACAACCACAGGAAAATAACACTGTCACATGTTCCTTTGATTGCTATATGCAGTAACATTCTGCTTTAGAGGACATGTAGTACACAGTTTTGCAGAGTAAATGTATTTTTATTTGAAATCCAATACATTTTTCCAAAATGTAAATCTCTCTCTCTCTCTCTCTCTCTCTCTCTCATCCCCGTGGCCATTTGAGCGCCCAGCCAGCCGTGCATCTCTCCACCCACCGGATTCCTCTGTGTGAGCTATCATTCGCTCCCTTTTAGTCAGCGCTCCGATTATATCGTCTTGTGGAGATAAAGTCTGCCATTGAGACCTGCCGTAAAAAAGATGGCATTCTGGGACGCAACAAACACAGGCAGACTGATGGTTTATCGTTTTTGGGTGGGAAAAAACTAAACTCTGGAGACCCGGTTGCCTCCGTTAGCTAAGTTTGCATGAGTGTGTGTGTGTGAATGACTGATGAGCACGTATATCAGAGAGGAACAGGAAGGCAGATAGAAGGATGCTACGGCAAGGTTTTAAGGAAACAGATGGTCTGACGGCCTCAGAAGTTTGATAACACATTTGCTGGGAGCTTTTGGAAGGAATGGGATTTCTCTAGGCTCAATTTAAGCAGATTTACACGGCAGAATAAAGAATAACATCAGGAAACAACCTGGCTTGGCTTGGATATTTGGGCTTAATGCTTGGTTATCTTATTACATGAGAGATATGACTAAGGTTATGTATTACTAAGATAAAAACAAATACTGCTGCTTTCACCTTAAGCATGACGGGTCTCAATAAACATGCTTTGAGTTGTTTTTAGTACTTAAATTTACAATGGTTTAGTCATCCTGTTTGTACCAGTTTTGAGGTTGTGTAACATGGCTTCATCTCATTTAAGTGTTTTTATGTTGTAGCATAAAAAGTGTCTTACTTTAGTCACACCCCATCAGTTTGTTGGGCACTTCTGAAAACTCACTTATTGAACTCCATTCTCAATTGATCATTTATTACTCAGTCTAAGTACGGTACACTAATATTTGAAACATGATCAAATAAGTTGCATGTTGGTCAACAGACACTACAAAGCAGGGTTCAGCTCCACTACCCATACGCTCTCTCTCAATCCTGTGTGCTCGCCTTGAAGTGTGAACAAGTCTTCCTGACAAGCCCCAATATAGAGCTATACTGTGCATGGTGTGTGTATCTGAGGCTGGGCTTTGATCCACTGCATCCCCATGTTCTGACTACAAATCAGGACCTTCCCAAGACAGCAGGGTTTTTTTCTGTCAGATGAAATTACATGAAGAATATGTTCAAGTTCTTGAGGTCACGGTTGAGATAAATGAGTTTTAAAGGACAAATATGATGCATTATTTGTATTGGTATTAACCTTCAAACATGCTCTTGAGTACCTTTAGTTTGGCATAGAATGTTTTAGAACTAAAAAAATATGTTATAACAAATAAAATTACATTTGGATCTCTGCTGTTTACCCTGGGACTGCTGGTGTTTTGGCACCGTCTACTGGTTGCAGAGGGAATTACACACCATGTGTTCAATGCCTTTCAAGCTGCCTTTCACTTCCAAGTTTCAGGGTACAGTTGTACTGATCGTGAATAGACGGAAAAACCCTAACCCAGAACGAGTCTGACAGTTATTTATGGACTAAAAACAACTGTGAAGATTCTCAGAGCAACGTCACAGATCGAAAAAAGTTATCGAGGAGATTCAGAGTGGTTTTGACGCTCGGAGGGGAGAAGATTTTCTAACCAGGATTAATCAAACTAGTGTGAATGAAACTACTACTCCAGGCATGTTTTTGAAGGGAACAATGTAAGTGTGGCAGTATGGTCTGTAATGGACGTCTGTGCCCTGTGTTTGTCCAGATCCACTAAACTCCTTAAAGACTGTACATCCACGCATAATGAACTGTGATACGAACTGTGATTACCTCTACTGAATGAGCTTGTGTTGTAAAAGTATTTATTAAATTAGTAGCCTGTTAAATAAATTACATGTCATGGAACTGGAATCTGCCTCTGTATAATCAAGAACGAACTTGTGTGTCCTTTTAGTTACTTTTCCGGGAGTAAGCCCGGTGGAGTTGTTAGTTTCTTTATTTAATTTAATGTAGAGTAGTTTAAAAAGTTTATAGTACCACCCGAATGCCACATTTTGGCGTACGCTGGCAGGATCCTTGATTTTAAAAATACAGAGGCAAGTTTTCCAATGTGTATTGTTTGAATGTGTACATTTGCAAGCATTTTCATGTTTTGTTTGGTGTTTTTTTGCTTTAGTTTAATATGTACATTTTGTTTTCAATAGACAAAACATGTTGGTCATTTGACATTGTTGCTTTATCTGACACTTGTGGAATACTTGAGCTAAGCTTTAAAGTATAGTGTATATAAGTGTAGCTCAAAATTGGTAACATGTGTAATCTTATTTTTGTCGTGTTTAAGGGCAAGGCAACGGAGGAGTGGTCGTGGACTGTGGGAGTTATTGGGAGTGTGTGGGTCACAGCAGCTTTGTCCAAGCAGCAAGTGCTGTGCCTGGCGGCCTCCAGTGGGTGGCTCATACCCCCCAGCAGTGGTAAATGAGATGAAGGATGCCTTGCTTAGGGTCAGCGACAAGCCAGCTACTGTTACGGTTTTGTCAGAGGGGAAGAGCCAGAGCTCAGAGTCGGATCTCTCGTTCACTATGGAACTCCTCCAGGTTTCTACTTTTTCCCAAGGAAGTTTAGTCGTTTTTCCTGGCCGAGAAGGAGGGTCAAAGGACCGGGGAGCTTGGGACATTTGTCTAAGGACACGGGATGCTGGGACGTTGCCAAGTCTTATGACATTTTAAAATCTGTTTTTCACTGTCGCCCTCCGAGGCAACTGCTGTTGTGATTTTGGGCGTCACAAAAATAAATTGAATTGAATTGAATTGAGGGGTGCACGGTGGCAGAGCGGTCAGAGAGAACGATACTGTGGGTTCGATTCCCGGTGTTGTGGAAACTATTCCGTAACAATGACAGAGAAATTAGTTAAAATAGAACCAAATTGTCTTGTCCAAAAGGGAATATTTATTTCAGCCGTGCACAACCAAAAATGCTCTCCTTGACGTATGCACGAAACCAGTCGAAACATATGGCAGAAAAACACTCAATGTTCTACTGCATGCGAGACATCATTGGATCCCCAGCTGTCAGTCTGTTTACCCAGGGATGTTTGCATGCAGAGCCACAATAAGTGTGACCCGGATGTTACACACATGTTGACCTAAGTTTTATGACATCAGGCAAAGACATTACATTTTTCTCTCACACCGGGTTCTCCGGCTCCTCCCACCGTTCAAAGACTCGCATGTGTTAGGCCAAACTGGCAACTCTAAATTGCCCCTGGTGAATGAATGTGAGAGTGAATGTTTGTCTGTGTCTGTTTGTGTGTCTCTGTGTTAACCCTGAGACGAGCTGGCCACTGCCCAGGGTGTACCCCGCCTAAGGCCCAAGGTAACTGGGATTAGGTTCCAGTCATCCGCGACCCCTAACGGGAACATGCGGTAGAAAATGAATGAATGAATTGAATGGAACTTTAGGAGAACATGTACACTAAATTCTGATCTTGTATAATGTGATCAAGCTCAGAAACTATATTGATACTGCTCAACTTTTGTTCACAAGTGGGAAATCAGATGAAGTACTTTTCTCTGGCCAATAATTGAACACAACTTCTAGCTCGTTGTTGTTTTCTGCACTTTATTTAGCCTCTTAACTTTTCCTAACTTGCAGTGCAATTAAACCCAGAGAATCTCGAGGAGTTTTCACATTTGACTTTTTAATGTCGCAGAGAAATAAACAATAAAACACAAGCTAGTCCACAGATGACACACACTTGAGAAAACCTCCAAACTGTGTCTACCTTTCCACCTTTACCTGGTTGATTATTGTCCAGTGCAGTTGAACGTCTCTCTTAGCAGTATCTCTGCTGTAGTTCTCAGAAATTCTGTTTTCCCGGTGTGCATCTAAATGTGGTGACTGTGGTGACTGTGACGGTGTCTAGTGGCAGCCACACAGTCATCACTAAATGTGATTAAGGAATATTGTTCACTCTGTGGTAATCCAATTAAACAATTAAATCTTCTTAGCTTAATCTATGTTGTGTTTTGACTACGACAAAATGTTTACTCTGTCGTCCCATCCTGCTTTTAGTGGCTATATATAAAAAGCCCCCAGCCATTAAAAAGCATTGTGTTACACAGTAAGTGATTCTAACTACCTGCCCCATCCACCTTTGGGTGCACTTAAGCATTTATTTACAGTCTATAGGAAATTGCTCTCTGTTTATGGTAATTAGCGGTGCCTCATCATGACCTAAAGGAGCCCTGCCCTGATCATCTGCTAAAAATTGCATTGAGCCAAATCTCCCACAGACACAATTTCATGGCTGAGAAGGTGTTGCATCTCTAATTCGACACAGATTTGGCTCTGCAGCTGTTGTTGCCTTGAGTGCACTTCGACACGTTTATATTTAAAACTAAATAAGACATATCAAAGCAGTGAATCTAAACTGCAAGGCATAAAGGAGAGTTTGGTATTGCATTAAACATTTATGATGACAAACCCCTTGGTACTTTTTGCATAATAGTGTAATTTGAAATTCATTAAAACATGTTCTAGATCAGCAAAACGTTTGTTCCATTGTGAATGATTTTCTTACAAGACAAGAAAATTGTAATTTAATGATGTTTCAAATTTACAATGTAAAGTGAAAGTAATCTGTTTTTTTGTAATAGATCATACACCTTTGTTAAGACTCGATCACAATTGCTTATACATAGTACCATTATAATTTGCTGTAGAGAAAGAAATAATGATAAAAAGAAGTGCTCCTGCCAGCCTATTATCTTCGGCAAGGGGTGTCCCATTTCTTTCACAGAGGGCCGCATTTTGAAACTGGTCCAAATTGGTCAAATGACAAAGTGAATAATTCGAAATGTTGCTTTTGACATTGTTTCGCTGAGCTTCCACACCTTTAATAAGACTTGAGACATTAATATTAGGTAGGTATAACATCAAAATGGAGTCGGATCTCTCCTTCACTGTGGAACTCCTCCAGGTTTCTACTTTTTCCCAAGAAGGTTTAGTAGTTTTCCTGGCCGAGAAGGAGGGTCTTAGGACTAAGGAGCTTGGGACATTTGTCTAAGGACACGGGATGCTGGGACATATCCAAGTGAACATTGTTTAATCCGTTTTTTGGTGGTTACAAAATAAATGTAATTGAATGTTTCTTATTTTACTGTAAAAAGTACTACTTGTTGTTATTTGGACCAATTTTTCAAGAAGCCAGAAGGCCAACAAAAATTGGTCTGAGGGCCGCATTTGGCCCCCGGGCCATAGTTTGAACATGTCTGTCTTAGGCCCTGTTCCAATAGTTGCGCTACGCACTACACACTTGACTGAAGTGTGCATTCTCTGAACGTGCACAAAGTGTGTAAGTGCACAGGGGCGCCAGGGTGATAAACAGGAGAATTGGGACTGTGTGCTCTTCAGAGCGTTGTGAATGAAGTAAAGAAAAACAGCAGCGTAAAACAGCTGTTAATGGTTTTGTTAAACCGCAGTTGAATTAATCACAAAGTCAGAGCTAAGTTTCGTTGGGATAATTTGCTGAATTGGCCATAAATAAATGAGATAGTTTGCACTCTCGCGTCACAATCAAGAAGGTGCAGGGGTCGAACTCCCCTTGTCTGTGTTCCTCTGGGGGCTCCCGTTTCCTCTACCGCTATAAACATGTACAATAGGCTCCTCCCCTGCAAAAGAGATGTTGCATCTCATGGGACTTTACTGGTTTGATGGTAAATATATAAAAAATTATAATTTAAAATCCTCTCCTTGAACCGACACCTTAACGTGGTGGAGGGGTTTGAGTGCCCGAATGATCCCGGGAGCTGTGTTGTCGGGGGCTTCATGCCCCTGGTAGGGTCTCCCAAGGCAAACAGGTTCTAGGTGATGGGTCAGACAAAGATCGGTTCAGAAGCCCTTTATGATGAGTTCACAAACAAGGCCGATTACGTCGCCCGGATCGGCGTCACCGGGGCCCCATCCTGGAGCCAAGCCTGGGATGGGTGCTCGATGGCGAGCGCCTGGTGGCCGGGTCTTACCCCACGGGGCCCGGCCAGGCACGGCCCGAAGGAGGATCCATAAGGGGCCGGTGCAGAGAGATCTGGGCGGCAGTCGACGGCAGGGGCCTCGGCGACCAGATCTCCAGACACAGAGACTAACTCTGGGGACATGGAATGTCACCTCGCTGGGGGGGAAAGAGCCTGAGCTTGTGCGGGAGGTTGAGCGATACGACTAGATATAGTCGGCCTCACCTCCACGCACAGTTTGGGCTCTGGAACCCATCTCCTCGAGAGGGGCTGGACGCTCCACTTCTCTGGTGTTGCCCGCGGGGAGAGGCGGCGGGCTGGTGTGGGCTTGCTTATAGCCCCTCAGCTCAGCCGCCACGTGTTGGAGTTCACCCCAGTGAACGAGAGGGTCGCGTCCGGGGACTCCGTTGTTCTACTGGGGGACTTTAACGCCCACGTGGGCAATGACAGTGACACCTGGGGAGGGGTGATCGGGAAGAACGGCTTCCCCGATCTGAACCCGAGCGGTGTTCAGTTATTGGACTTCTGTGCTAGCCACGGATTGTCCATAACGAACACCATGTTCAAGCACAAGGGTGTCCATCAGTGCACATGGCACCAGGACACCCTAGGCCGGAGGTCAATGATCGACTTTGTTGTCGTGTCATCTGACCTCCGGCCGCGTGTCTTGGACACTCGGGTGAAGAGAGGGGCAGGGTTGTCAACCGATCACAACCTGGTGGTGAGTTGGATCCGCTGGCGGAGGAGGAAGCCGGACAGACTTGGCAGACCCAAGCGCATTGTGAGGGTCTGTTGGGAACGTCTTGTGGAGCCCTCTGTCAGTAGGGTATTCAACTCGCACCTCTGGGAGAGCTTCTCCCATGTCCCGGGGGAGGTTGGGGACATTGAGTCCGAGTGGACCATGTTCTCCGCCTCCATTGTTGATGCGGCTGCTCGGAGCTGTGGTCGCAAGGTCTCCGGTGCCTGTCGTGGCGGCAACCCCCGAACCCGGTGGTGGACACCGGAAGTAAGGGATGCCGTCAGACTGAAGAAGGAGGCCTATCAGGCCACTCTGGCTTGTGGGTATCCGGAGGTCATCGACAGGTATCGGCAGGCCAAGCGAGCCGCGGCTCGTGCTGTCGCAGAGGCAAAAACCCGGGCCTGGGAGGAGTTCGGGAAGGAGGACTATCGGTCGGCACCAAAGAAATTCTGGCAAATCGTCCGGCGCCTCAGGAGGGGGAAGCAGTGGCTCACCAACACCGTCTACGGTGCGGGTGGAGGCCTGCTGACCTCGACTGGGGATGTCGTCGGACGGTGGAAGGAATACTTTGAGGATCTCCTTAATCCCTCAGTCACGTCTTCCGAAGAGGAAGTAGAGACCGGGGACTCAGAGGCTGGCTCATCCATCACCCAAGCTGAAGTCACTGAGGTTGTTCGCAAACTCCTCGGTGGCAGGGCTCCTGGGGTGGAATGAGATCCGCCCTGAGTACCTAAAGTATCTGGATGTTGTAGGACTGTCTTGGTTGACACGTCTCTGCAACATCGCGTGGCGGTCGGGGACCGTGCCTCTGAACTGGCAGACCGGGGTGATGGTCCCTCTGTTCAAGAAGGGGGACCGGAGGGTGTGTTCCAACTACAGAGGGATCACACTCCTCAGCCTCCCGGGTAAGGTCTATTCCAAGGTACTGGAGAGGAGAATCCGACCGATAGTCGAACCTTGGATTCAGGAGGAGCAGAGTGTTTTTCGTCCCGGTCGTGGAACACTGGACCAGCTCTATACCCTCCATCGGGTGCTCGAGGGTTCATGGGAGTTTGCCCAACCAGTCCACATGTGCTTTGTTGATCTGGAGAAGGCTTTCGACCGTGTCCCTCGGGGTGTCCTTTGGGGGGTGATCCGGGAGTGCGGGGTCCGGGGCCCTTTGCTCAGGGCTGTCCGGTCTCTGTATGACCGGAGCAGGAGGTGTGTTCGCATTGCCGGCAGTAAGTCAGACCTGTTCCCGGTGCATGTTGGACTCCGCCTGGGCTGCCCTTTGTCACCGGTTCTGTTCATAATTTTTATGGACAGAATTTCTAGGCGCAGTCGGGGGTCGGAGGGTGTCCGGTTAGGGGACCACAGGATTCCATCTCTGCTGTTTGCAGATGATGTTGTCCTGATGGCTCCATCAAACCCGGACCTGCAACATGCACTGGGACGGTTTGCAGCCGAGTGTGAAGCGGCTGGGATGAGAATCAGCACCTCCAAATCCGAGGCCATGGTTCTTGACCGGAAAAAGGTGGCTTGCCCTCTTCAGATGGGTGGGGAATCCTTGCTCCAAGTGGAGGAGTTCAAGTATCTCGGGGTCTTGTTCACGAGTGAGGGAAGGATGGAGCGTGAGATCGACAGGCGGATTGGTGCAGCGGCTGCAGTGATGCAGTCGCTGCATCGGACCGTTGTGGTAAAGAGGGAGCTGAGCCGAAAGGCAAAGCTCTCTATTTACCGGTCGGTCTACGTTCCTACCCTCACCTATGGTCATGAGCTTTGGGTAGTGACCGAAAGAACAAGATCGCGGATTCCTCCGCCGTGTGGCTGGGCGCTCCCTTAGAGATAGGGTGAGGAGCTCGGCCACACGGGGGGAGCTCGGAGTAGAGCCGCTGCTCCTCCACATCGAGAGGAGCCAGCTGAGGTGGCTCGGGCATCTGTTCCGGATGCCTCCTGGGCGCCTCCCTCGGGAGGTGTTTCAGGCATGTCCCACCGGGAAGAGGCCCCGGGGAAGACCCAGGACACGCTGGAGAGACTATGTCTCTCGGCTGGCCTGGGAACGCCTCGGGATCCCCCCGGAGGAGTTAGAGGAAGTGTCTGGGGAGAAGGAAGTCTGGGAGTCCCTGCTCAGACTGCTGCCCCCGCGACCCGGCCCCGGATAAAGCAGCAGAAAATGGATGGATGGATGGATGGATAGTTTAACTGTTAAGACGTTCCTTTCCAGTGTTTCTGGTAAGCATTGTGGGGAATGAATAAGAAAAATAGAAATAAGGAGCGCTGCGTGGGTCCAAAAAACTGTCAAATTAAAACTGCTCAATTGGAGGGATGATTCATTGCACGTCATGTATTCAGGTATAAATTGTAGCAAAAAATATGTAAACATAATATGTTGAGTACACCCAAAGACAAGAAAAACCAAGGTACTCAAACAAGGCAGGTTAATTTACAAAAAAAATATTAAAACTTCTAATTGTAGCATGTCTTTAAGCTTAAAATACACACCAACACGAGTTGGTGCGTATGTTGAAGTGCAAGTGTTGAAAAAAGTGTTTCTATCAATTGTGGGGAATGTACTAGGCTGAAGTCCGCATCCCTTGACACTTGCTGGAAGTGCGGAGAAAAGCCTGTGGTGAGGTGCAAACCAAAACATTCTAAGATTTGGGAAACCTTGCACACTTCAGTGGCCTGTGTGCAAGTGTGAGTATTGGGACAGGGCTACATGCTATCTCACCCTACGAGACAGGGAACAGTGGGTTGACTCCGGTTGTGTTTGTATGAAGGTTTGTTAGTGTGTGGTCAGTGTCTGTGAGAGCCGGTGACCCCGCTGATATGGGTCAGATGTACACAGCTCCGGGACAGACTCAGAGCATGGTTGTCTGTGCACTGATTTTCTTAGATCCTCTCAGCAGGAGTCAAGCAGCTGTGCAGAGCAACGAGAGGCCAGGCAAGGCAAGTTTATTTGTAGAGCACAATTTGTACAGAAGGTAATTCAAAGCGCTTCACACAACAGGAAAAAAATGCTTTCAAATTATAAAATAGATCAAGACAATCAGCCGGGCATTTGACTGAAATTATTTTATTTGCACTCTTCTCTTTTAACAAGAGCATCACATTTCAAAGGCAATAATAATCACTTTGCAAAATAAAGATGCACATTTAGTGTGCCATCACAAAATTCCATTGGCATTTAGGGTTTAATTGAATTGAATGCCAATTGAAAAACGATTTTGTGGTGTGGTTGGATGAATTTTGGAGCAAAATTCATTGCACATACTTTACACATTAATCTCATAACTAATAATAACTGATCTGAGAATAACCATAAATGCTATAGTGGTTTGCCATGTTCCATTTTATAGTAGGGCAAAGGGCTTTTGAATCAGATTATTTAATTCAAATCCAAATTCTATTTTGTTCAGCTCTGTTTGGTCTAAGACATCACTTTATTATTGTAGCAGCTAAACTATAAACATGTTTTTTTATCCTTTAAACCTTAACCTTCACTTATCTAGCTCATTTTTAGCTGTAAAGAAGCTGCAGTGAGCAGAACCGATTTTCCGCCTTCCTATTCTCATGAATCAAACAAATTTAATTACCAAAGCAAGGAAAAAGCACCAAGAACAATAACACAATACATATTCCCATTTGGCACATCTTATAATCTCAGATTTACTGAGCTACTCCACTTCTTGCAGTTTATCACACATGCACCTTATCTGATGTTCCCCCTGACTTATTTTCTTCATACTCTATTAGTAAATCCACAATTACACCCAAGACATGAGGCTCTAAGTGAGCAGCGTTATCAGCAAAAGCCCACAGTGGAATAGATTTGCACGGCTCTGATTCACCAGCAGGTAGGAGCAAGCGGATTATGGCTGTGGAGGATTTGTCAAAAGGCTCTATTTCTATGGGTGCGCATCTGTTTTCCCAGCCACGATCTGAAGCACATTCATTGTTCATGTGATCGCAGTGAGAAAGCACCCGACTGAGACAATGGGAGATAGGTGCAGATAAGATTGGCACACAGAAAGGGGATACTTTTTCATGTAAGCATTAGATGTCTTGAATCCAATATGCTGGACAGGACAAAGAAGAAAGCATTTTTGTTTATCTATAAGGTCATGTGTTTCTTGTGCGCTACATCAACTATTAAACGTTGCTTTCACATCATTTTTGAGAGCTTCACCCAACATAAAGCATGTGTTGAGTTGTAGAGTGATTCTATATTTGTATTGTTCCATTATCCAACAGTAATTACCATTTTACTCCCCAGTCCAACTTTTACATTTGGGTTTACAGACAGATGAGGCTATACCATTCTGAGCTCGTGGCATTTAAAGCACCTCAATATCAAATACAAAAGACATGGAATGCCACAGATTTTGTTTTTTTTTATTTCATGCCACATTTGAAATTTTTGGCCTGAAACAAGTGTGGTGCAACATTAAAAATAATAATAATGGGTGCCCTAACTGCTGTGCGGATCCTTATTTTCATATTTTAACTTTGATTGATATTCAGGACTCAGCATGCAGGATGAATACGTTTTTGGATGTGTGTGTGTGTGTGTGTGTCCTCTTCTACATATCAAGCAAACCAAAAACATGCAAATACTGTATACTCCTCAAACTGCTGAAAACACATGGCACAGTGTTGAATACCAGAATAAATACTTTGGCTGAAAGCAAGAAGCTACACAAATTAAATTGAATTTCGCAAAAAAATAAATCGAGTTCCAGTGCGTTATACACAAAACGTATTGGCATTCTCAAAGTACAACGCTGGCCCGAGTATTGTCTCGAAATAAAAATCAGTGGTATCGGCCAGCATTAACATCAAGCTAAATCAATTGCTGTTTGCATTATAGACCTACAGTATGTGGTGTCACTGTGATTTTATATGTGAAGTAAACATAACAATCAACAGCACATCATAACTAATTTCTTGGAGACTATGATTGCCTTAAACGCATTGATGTGTAAGATGTGATGTCTTTCGACCTAAATGCTTTTGCTGTGGAACTCAATGCTCACCCGCTGAGATGGTATTGAAACCACCTGCCGTTTGTTTCAACATCAAAGTCCACTTCCTGTATAGAAGCCCATCATGCTATAATAATATGGAGCCACCTGAAGATCTATCATTAGAGCCACATGACTGAAGATCAGAGATAGCACTAAATGGGAAAGATGTCGTTTACCCCCTGTGTATAACCTACACCAGAGCAATAAATGCAACAGGAGGAAAGTGAGCTCCTGATTGAAGTAGATGCTTTGATTGGTTGAAATGTCATACAACATGTTTTTTTTTTTTTTTTCAATTTTAATTGTTTTAATTTTTCACAGTAAAAAACACAAAACAACAAAAACAAAAAGGGCATGGCCAGAAAAATCAAAACAATAATTTTGGAAGGTGTGGCATCCGATGAAAACAGAAAGTTATGACACACAAAGTCAAAAACAAAAGAGTCCATATGTGATTTTTTTCCCCCCCATTTTCCATATGTCAGTTATGGTGTCGGTCCAGTCCTTAATCATTGGTGCAGTTTTTGTCATCTATTTCGTTTTTGTGATGGCCTTTTTCCCAGCTGCCAGAAGTATGTTCCAAAGAGTTCTTGCAGTTTCACCAACATTCAGCCTTTCCCTGTGAATAATGAGTATTTTGATATGGTGTAGTAAAAAAATCTGTCACTTTCTTCCAAGTGCATTCCTTCCAAACACAAGACTTTGTGGTCCTCCATTGTGAAGAAAACACTTTTTCCTTGATCGTCAAAACAATATTAGCCTCTTTTTCCCATTTAGTTTTAATGTATTTAGTAGATTGGCTGTCCAGGTCATTACTGTCCAGGCATTTACACAATTTAAATATTATTATTCCCCTTGAAAGTTCTGATTTATATGATGATTTCAGTCAGAGGGTTATAAGAGTTGTTTTGTTCTTTTCTAAATGATAAGAACTGTATTTGTAAATACCTATAAAAGTCCTGTTTCTCTGGGAAAAAAAACTCTTATGCCTTTTGTTGTTCATTCATTCATTTTCTACCGCTTGTTCCTGTTCGGGGTCGCGGGTGACTGGAGCCTATCCCAGTGACTTTGGGCCCTAGGCGGGGCACACCCTGGACAGGGGCCAGATCGTCTCAGGGTTAACACAGAGACATAGACACACAGACAAACATTAACTGTCACATTCATTCACAATTTATGTCTTTGGATAGTGAAATATAAAAATGTCTCAGACAGGGTAGACCCCAACCACTTTTTTCTTTTGGAAGTTGTAGAGTCTTAAATTGGATTTAAGGTTTTTACCATGCACTATACATGTAGAGATTGTTTTATTCCACTCATCAAATAGTCAGCTGGGAATGGAAATTGGGAGAGTCTGGAATAGATAGAGAAATCTGGGCAATACATTCATTTTAATAGTTTCAATCATTTGGCTTAGACTGAAATATGGAATAAGGTTAAATTATTCAAGGTTTTACTTTATGGAGGAAAAAGGGGGGATCGTTTTTAGGACCATACCTAAATATTTGAGGGAATTTGTTTGCCATTTAAATGGGTAGGCCTTTCTAAAAGTCAGAGCAGTTCGCCAATACGTTGTTTGTATTTTCAATTTGTATCTGGACATTGGGCCTTATCAAGGAGATGCATCACATTAGGTATAGAAATTTCTGGTTTGGTCAAGAACAATAAGACATCATCCGCGTAGCAGGTCATTTTATGTTGCATGCCAATCATTGTAACAACATGGATTTATTCTAATTGTCTAATATATTGGGCCAATGGTACAGAGCAAACAGGAGGGGGAACCATGCACATACAATGTGTTTCTACAGCATAACATGGTCACCAATAAGTACTAATGATGCACCTTACATTCCCTGCAATGAGAAAATGTTACTGAATACAACCCACAGCTATGATGTACATGAACGTGTTATATACCTTCAGAAGTTCACAAATGAAACTCACCAAAGAACAGATTGAACAGTATTCAGAGGGAATGTAAAACAATAATGCTTTTTTTTTCCTTTTGTATTTGTATTTTATATTTGTATTCACATTTTTGTTACTTTTAATATCTTCTAGCTTATGGAAAAGATATGCAGGATTTTTGGTCAAACTGTGTACTGAAGGGGTTTAGCGTCTTGTGCCCTTCTGCGCGTTCATGCATCTGAGAAAGATGACCAGGAGAAACGACTGTTCCAAGTAGAAAGGTTTATTGTCCTTATACAGAGGTTTCTAGAAATGTGCGACAACAGATATTTGGGTCTTGCCTAGGTCAGCGGAGCACACCAGACGTGTTATTCATTGTGAAGGAGGCGTGGTTTCTCTCCGAAACGGTGGGAAGGATGAGTCATGAACTGGTTGAGAGCCTAGTCCCGTATCTTGCCCGTATATGGAGTTGTTCCTCCGCCCCCACGGTGAGCAAACCTGCATAGATAAGGAGAGAATCCCCCGTGCCTCCCTCCGAGTGGGACGGTGTGGTACCGAGCTGTGGATCAAGGCCGTGTGTGTGACTTCAGTGTGTATGTATATGAGTGTGTGTGTGTGTGTGTGTGTGTGTGTTTGTGTGTGTGTGTGTGTGTGTGTGCCTTCAGTACTCAGAATGAGACCACTCAAAGTGACCTTTTCCTCCTTTGAAACTGTAAAGTAAACGTGTTTATTTTTGGTTTACAGTATGTAATAACCTAGAATGGCAAAATGGAGAATTTCAATTTGTAATGGGGTTTTAAAAAATAAAATAAAATACAGGAAGGCCCAAAGTTAACCTTGTGACAGGGTTTTTAAACATCCATCAAAAAGTGATTATGAGGGAGGCAGAACAACAAACAGCAGTTAGATAAAAAACAGCGAGGAGTGAAATAATTTCTGTCTGTTAAAAATATTTTGTTAATCTGCGTTTTGTAAAACAACAGACATAAATCAAAACAAATATTGCTAAATGTCACACCACAGTCAAAGTAAAAGGCCACCCTACCACAAAGTGACATTCACTTCAGCGCTAAATGAAAATGTAATACGGTGTGATACAAAATCTATATCAAATGATCATATATATGTATAGCTATATTCTTCCTCGCACAGGAAGTATTCTGGTATTCTGGACTTATCCAAGGGCATTACTATTGGCTTATTGTAGTGTAGATTACACATTGTTGACAGAAAATATGCACTGTTGAATGTGGGTTCTTTTAACAACATTGCACACTTCACCTGCAGTAATTGTTTAAAATAACATGTTCTTGGAAGTTAATGTTATGCCACTTGATAGGCCATGCATTTTCATGCTCAACAAAGGTCTTCTCTTCTACTTAAATCATAGCTATTATGGCTACAAATATTACAGCTACTTTTCATACTTTCACTGTATTCTTTTTATTTATTTTTTATCTTAATGAGTGTCTAAATCGTAACAAAACAAGTAGTACAGTCTGTAATGGGAAACTTTTCAGTTATTTCTCTAGTATGTTAATTAACATAGTGTGCCAAATTATGACCAGAAAACATTAATTTCAAACAAAAGTTTATTGTTAAGATACTGTTATTAATTTAGATAAATCATCCTAAAAACCACCTGACATTGCAAACAAGTTTGGTAACCAGCTGCAGCTGCATGTTCGTCAATGAAATATGTGCTCAACCTCAGCACCACTCTGCAATTACACACGCCAGACACATGGGCCAGTGTGGGAACTGGTAAAGGCTTTGGTTTGGCAGCGTGCAGATCCATTCACACTAATGTGTCCACAATGTGTTTTTTTGTACAATATAATCTGTGTGTTTGAGGTAGGTCTATTGTTTACACATACAATGTTTTACACCTATGCTCGAGTTTGCAGATGCATATGGGTCTAAGTTATGTGTTCTTGAATCAGACCTCTGTTTACAATAGAAGTAGAAAAGTAAAAGCTTGTCCGTGCCAGGTCTTGATCTTCTAGATGCTACAATGCTCGGCAGTTAGTTGATCACCCCTTTCCAGGTGTCACTGGTGGGTCCACGGGAGGACGGCCCCACGTCACTTGTTCGGGCTGTGCCCGGCCGGGCCCTGTGGGGAAAGGCCCGGCCACGAGGCGCTAGCCGTTGAGCACCCACCCAAGGCCTGGCTCCGGGTAACGTAACTGGTCTTGGTGTCCCTCTATTCATAAGGGGCTTCTGAACCGCTCTTGGCCTAACCCGTCACCTAGAACCTGTTTGTCTTGGGAGACACTAACAGGGGCTTAAAGCCCCCGACAACATAGCTCCTGGGATCATTCGGGCGCTCAAACCCCTCCACCAGGTTAAGGTGTCAATTCAAGGAGGGGCACAACAGACTTACGGTAATGTAAAATGTTTACCAACTTACTGAAGATGGCTTTTGCAACTTTGCACACTTTTCGAAGAAAAAAAAAATCATGAATCCTAACCACAATTGTGTGTCAGCTGTTGTTTGCTAACAACAGAACAAAGCTGCCCTTTTTCCCAAACAACATCAATCAGCAATCCATTTGGTGTTAGGCAGCCTAACAGGGCACTGTCTCTGCACTGCATCAGGGAAACCCCAACTGGCTCTATCGCGAGTCTGTCCTTCACTTAACCACTGGGACATCCATCTCAATCATCCTCAGTTCACCGCAAACTCTCCCACGGGTAAAAACCAGCAGAGAAGAGGCACAAGGAGACTACAGTGTGCAGCAGTGTTACGTGAGGGGCATAAAGCCAGCGGATCAGCCGGGATAGACAAGTGTGAGCGTGAGAGATGTACCAGAATGAATAGGCGCAGGTGTGAGAACTTTCAGATTGGATGAGAAAATCAGCTTATTCCTGTGATGATTCAATGAACAGAAAATCACTTATAATCACTCGCAGTTGTGGTGAGTAAAAAACAAAATACTAAGCTATTACTAAACATGAGGACACACTGGTTCGTTATTGACAGTAAGAGTCACTTGATTCCATTTAAATTTCATCTATTGACCCAAGCCATTAAACTGATGCAGAGCTGTTGTTTTTTGGCGGTTTCTGGCAGTTAGACCGCAACATAAAAGAAAGGGCAGACACAAAGCGGACAGTAAAAAAGTGGTGTGCTGTAGGAGCATGTATGCAAATGGGTGTCTGAAGAAAACCGGTGTGGTGCAATGCAAGTGTACAGATGCAGGAGTCGTGCATAAAAATTAAGGCCGTGGCTGGAGAGCCGCGGCGCGGTCAAATGGCCGCGCAGTTTCAGGGCCCGCGGCATTTCCCTTATAGCCTGTTATAGCCAAATGGCTAACCCCAGAACCTAACCTTAACCTTAACCCTAACCTTAACTCGGCGCGGTCTAAAACGGCGCTAAAACGCGGTCAAATAGCGGCGCAATTTCAGGAGCCGCGGCGCGCGGCGGGCACAAAAATAACATGGCGGTTTCGGCTGCGCGCCGCGGCTCTGCAGACACAGGGTACCCATGAAAAAGAGAACTTTTCCCATTGTGTTTTCCCTGTATAAATAAATAAAATGAATGAATGAAAAATGGGGCCCTAGTGGATGGGAGCCTCAGTGCAGCACCTCAAATCAAACACTTGTTTATTATTATTACTTTTCAGAACAGATGCCCAAGCCACTTCAGCTGGCTCCTCGATGTGGGGGAGCAGCAGCTCTACTCTGAGCTCCTCCCGTGTGACTGAGCTCCTCACCCTATCTCTAATACATGCGATACATGTAATGGATTAATAAGCATATGGCCACTGTACTCTAAAAACGCCCCCTGCCTATTACAAAAAATTTCAATTTTGTCCAATTTGTCTGAAACTTGGTAATTCCATTCTGTGGACCAAAAAGTGGATTAGTGCAATAGTGTATTAGCCAGCTCATTAAACTCATTAAAATAGCTCTAGCACACACATGCTTTGTCCAATTGTGTTGAAATTGAAATCACTTGTACACTAGCTAACTCTGATTACATTGATGTGTGAAACATAACAATCAGTGCAACAGTGCCAACTATAGGAATGCACAAAATGTACTTTACTTTAATTGCAGTAACATTTTGCAGAATATTCTGTGAAATGCCCCTGATAATAAAACTCAATGAGATCCATGCCCTATTACTTTTTTTTACAGTTTTTGACTCGAGGATCCTCAAAAATCCCCAATTCAAAACCAATGGAAATCTGACTCACATTACACAATAAAAACACAGAGTGAAGTAGCTTAATGAAAATGTCACGCTCAATACAATTTGGCATGCTCCTCAAAAAATGGCTCTGCAGCGCCACCTTTTGAGCGAACTTTATGCAGCGTGCAATAGGCTAAAGAAATTTGGTAAGAACTAGGACACATGAAGAGAAACATACGACATAATTAGCATTCAAATTAGACAAAAAGTATACAGCCACTTTGACTTTGTTTGTGTTTTAACTAACTACTCCTAGGTTTTTGGCCCAAATGTGCTCACACTCTGTGTGCTACATCTAGAGACATTGAAAGTCAATAGTTATCCAATGTATAAGTAAGTAAGTAAGTAAGAAAGCAAGCAATCTATTTACTTGGTTTACTCAAGTCTTGGGTTTTGTTTCCCATTTGTTTTTGTTTTTTCAATTAACCTCTACTTGGGTTTAAAGCATAGCTGAATGATGTACAAGAATGCTGGTTAAAGTCATGAGAGTGGGGGGATAGAGGTCTGGCCGGTGGTAAGACGGTTGTGATTTAGTGGCAGACACACAGGAAGGCGTTTGCACGGGTAGCGAGGGCCATTATTGATGCTGGTAGCTTTAATTCTAAAGCCAAGATTCAGTTACTTTTGTTTGTTCCTTTAAGTTCCTTCAATAAAAAAACATTCATTCATGGTTAAGTACATTTAGGTGTTCCAGAGACTGCCACACCAGGGCAATGGCCACACCTCAGGTTAAAACGTGTCACATAAAATATGAGACAGAGACAAAAGTAGAACCTTGTTCCCAGGGCTGCAGCTCCACACAAAACCCTGTGTGCAAGCTGAGCTTGAGTGACCAGATAAATGTACCCTTTTGTGAAGCAAGGGGCAAGGGGCAACTCAGAATCCATAGGCTTGAGTCACGGATTCTGAGCACAACCGAACAAGTGAGGACAGCGAGGTGACTGACAGTCTATCAACCAGACACACATAGGAGCTACAAGATTCTCATTATCACATCACACAAGCATCATTAATATACATGTTGTTGTTATTTGTATCTTTACACAAGAGAGCCATGGGCACCAGTGTGAGAACGCACTGGTGCGGCTCTAGGAGCGTTGGCACCAGCAGCGGCTGGTCCATTAAGGGCGCTGGGGCGCCGCCCCCCCGTCAATCTGCCAACTACGTCAATTTTTTTGTGTCTAAAAACAATATAATTTATTCAGAAATATCTTATATTATTATTATATTATATTATTTGTGATTCGCTCTTTTGGAGTGGACATAAAGTGTGTTTACTTAATCAATTTATTTGTAAATGTATATTTGAAATATGATACCATTCAGTCAATGTTAAACATTTCAATTTTGGACATTTAAAAAAATAAAAATAAACACGGTCATGTCAAATAGCCCCCCCTATAATTTGTACCACCAGCCGCCACTGGTTGTCACTATAAAGAAGCCCAAGTTGAAGAAAGGCGTTTATTGACGCATCGTACCAGTGAATGACGGGGAAGCTTAACCAGACAGTGCCTGAGGTCAGAGGACAGAAGCCAGTGCCCTAATCGCCACCTTGTGATGGAATGCAGCAGGTGTGCACTGCCATTCGACATGCAGTTTTTATGAACTCATAAGTATAAAACCTGTCTCTTTTTTTTGCTTTATTAGAAAGTGTAGCGTGAAATAGGGAGAGAGATCTCACAATTCTGAGGCTGGCTGCGCCTGGTATAAGTGCTACTCTTTAGACGACTCAGCTACCCTGAGTACAGAGAGGAGCATTTTCCCTTCTCAAATAGGAAAATTAATGGTCTACAGCAGCATGTGCAAAGGCTTGTTGACAGGCTTGACTGGACCATCGTTTACTGTGATTGGAAATATAAAATGCTTAACACCCTGGGGCCAGAGACAAGAAAAAAGCATCCCGAATGACAGGGTTTATGTATGGCAATCAATACAACCTTTAAAAAGACAATGCAAAAGAAGAATCAGTGATGATTAGAATTTTATGACAGAACTGTGAGTAGACGGGGTGCGACTTGTTAGAACGGAGTGGGGAGCCTTCTGTGACGATTTGGACAGTGTGCTAATAAGTCACGGAGGAAGATGCGTGAGTGGGAGGAAAGAACTCCCCTGGTAGACCAAAGTTACTGGATCCATCTAAAATCATAATTGTAACGGTAGAGAAACTGTGATAAAATGCTTTTAACAACACATTTAGAAACGCTGCAAGGTATTGTCTTTGAACGCTTAGTCACACCAAAGCTTGTGTATGCGATAAAACTGATTCTGTATTTACACTGAGTTCATCTCTTCAGACACATTTACATGTTTTTTACCTGTAGCTCCCTATCTGTCCAGGTTTGCACTGGTTTGGATGTTCTCCTCATAGAGCTGTCCTCACAGATGTGTTTTATTAGGCCCGAGCGCCACAAGCTGGCGAGAGGCCTATCAATCTCGTAAGGCCGTGCAAAGCACGGCTGCGAAAGTGCGCACGTAGTGCGCACGAAATCGAGCGCGAAGCGCTCGCCCACTTCCAAACACTCACTAACGCACTCCTTCACTCATGCACGCCCCGTGCATACTAATTAGTAGTAGGAAAATGGAACATTACCGTTGTAAACGGGCGAAGCCCGTGCAAAAGTGCGCACTAAACGAGCACTTTACATTGAGACTCCTGGCATCGTCCCGTACGCGAGAATCCATGCCGCAGGCATGGGCCATGCTTGTATCTGCTCAAATCAGGAGAGGAGCCCAACCAAATGTCGGCCATATTGCTTCAAAAATGGCTAAACATGACTTCGGAGTTTTTCCAAACGTCGTACTTTTACGAACACCCAGGGCGTTGGCCCTAAAAAGCTGAAATTTGGTGAAAATGCTACTGAGGAGTGGGACATCAAAAGTTATCCAAATTACATTGATACCTGTCACGGTCTCTGTGCGGCAAAGCCGCAAACTGTAGCAAGAATTTCAGAAATCTCCCAAATTTAACATTTCTGCCGTTTGCGCAGATAAAGTCCGAATTGCGTCAAATTAGAATCAGTTGTTAAACTCTTTGCCCCAAACCTACTTGAAGTGAAATAAATTAATTTGGAGCCACAGCGCCCCCTACAGATTTTATATGGAGGTTAAATATTTAGTTTTGCGAAATTGTATGAAATTTGACACACAACTCAATTTTGGCATCCCCATCAAAAAAGTCAATGAGACCCATGTCATAATTGTTATGGCTTTGCCGTAACGATGACCGAAACCTTCCATGTTATTCCAATGGGGAAATCGACAGAACATGTTTACACTTTAGACTTTCACAAACTCCTCTTAGGGCGTTAGACATATTAACCTGAAATTTGGTGAGACTCATCTTCAGGACCATCAAAAGTTATCCACATTTTCATTCAAAGAGTCACGGTGTCTGTGCAAAGCCGCACATTTTGCCAATAATTCAAAATAAAATTGCTTTTTGATGGTAAAACAAAGGGGAGAAGATGTGACGTGTTATGTGTGATATGTGATGTGTCACAGATTCAGCAGTAGGCGGACAATTGGGGCGCGTTAGCGCCCCCTCCTCTTGCGGCGTGGCGGCGGCGTAGCGAGGGCCGATCATTGCCGCTTGCGGCTATATTTTGTGTTAGTTCTACATTAGCACCGTCTGTAGCACAGTTCTAACATTCACATTCAGTCTCTCCTCCTCCACGTGTTTCCCAAAGCCACACGTCTCGCTCCCCACTCAGACTTCTCAGCTGAAGTCAAATCTGTAAAGTTTCATGCAAGATTCTGGCAAAATTGCTAGTTTCAATCTGCAATATCTGATTTACATCATCATCCCTCATTATTAGCTTTGTTGTATTCATAGTGCATCATACAGGTCTGAGTTATCCTGAGTTATGTTGTTTGGACACAGAGGCATAGAGAATTAATAAACATGTAAGTGGATATTTGATTCCTGCTTCGCGTCGCAGTAATAGTAATAAAAAACATATCAAGTCTTGAAAAGGTGGCCATTTTATTTGTGTTTCTTCTGAAAGATTACACAACAATCCCACTCTGTTAGTCGTAGATCAGTCGCCTGTTTTTTTTATTACTATTAAATACCTTGACAAGAAGCAAAATTGTAGCTAGTTTAGTTAAAAGTGATAATACAAATCTAGGGATGTTAAAAAGATGTATCCTGCTATTGAAGGGCAAAAAATGTTTCTCTGAAGTGTAAGGATGAAGTTTAAAGCTTTTTTTTAATATATTTTAGCGATATTAGGCAATACTTTTTATAGCTCCTAATAAATGTTAATGAGACCCGTCACAATTTTATATCATAAAATAAAAAACTAATTGTAAAACTATCTCTATCTATTAAATTTTCCCTTCATGGACAAACTTCAGCAATAGATATTTTCTCATTTAAAAGCTACCTATAGGCTTCAAGTCGAGGTAAAAATATATTTTACACGCACTTGTAAAGGGGACAGTCTAGTATGATTGACTTCATAAAATCTAGATGAGATTGGACAGATTCACAGTAATACAGGTTATGTGTAATTATTCCATTATTATGCATACACACAATTCAATATTTCACCAAAGCACATTACTTTAATGAGAAACCTTAGGCCTACATTTCACAGACAAGCAGCTTGGTTTTCATATTTTTGAGCCATTGAGTTTTTTTTCATCAGCAAATATGGCCCCGAGTGCAATCATCATTTACAAAGCTCGCTGTATGTGGTTAAATACAGTGACAGTGCAAACGCTCCTGTAGAGATCCAGTTTTAGAGACACGGTCCCTGTGGCTTCCCATTCTGCCACCTCAGTGCACTGACACACACAGAAATGGCAATAGCTGCAGGGTAAGTAGGAAATAGAAAAGGTACAATCATCCACTCGGCATTCACTGTAAGCATGAATGCCTACCTGTGGCACTGGAGTGAATTTAGACAAATTACCGGGGCAAATTGACAATAGCGAGGACAATCAGTGTGCACAGGCTCACACATAAGTGTATAGAGTTACAGAAAATAAGAATAATGGAAACGTCGGCAGTGTAGCAATGCACCACTACGGATAAACTAATAAAGCCAGAAGCTTTTACGATATTCTCTCTCCAGAGGGTTTCAAGAAAGCGACGCAAAGGTGGTTAGGGATGTAAATAAAGTGCATTGGCCAAAGTCCAAGGTACCAATGCATAATTTATATGTTTGGAAGTCTTGGTGTATGATATAGGTGGCTCAATAAATGATTCATTGTTTTTTACAGTATAGCACAACAAACGTTCTATTATACATCAGTTTCAGCTCATTTAATTCATGACTCAAGTGAAATGAAAATTGATAGAGAGAGTTTTGTAGGCACTACGGTTCAATGAAAGAGAAAGTCTGATATATAATGTAGTTAGACATTCTGTATTATTATATAAAACCAAGCCTCAGTCAAGACAAATTTTAATGTTGTTATTCCTCCTGACTCTATTATCCCCAATGAATAATTTATGTCTAAATAGCAAATGTGATGAATGTGAACACTCTTTTTCAGCACAGAAAACTTTTAGCTTTCTGGGATTTTAGAGATTTGTATTGATCATGATCTTACATTTTGATCATCGTAAACCATAATACTGGTCTAATGGCCCCATAAAAGAAACGGGTCATAAAAATTGGTCACGTGACATTTGAATCCTCTGTGCAGGACACAGAATGAATTTTTGAATAACCACAAGTAAGTGAGTGGTGACTGGAGGTATAAGTACATTGTAAGACAAGTTACTGCAGAAAAGTAATCAGAGTATTGATTTCTCATAACTCCTTCCGAAAGATGACCTAAAAAATACTTAATTTCCCATCAATCTTCAACTTTGAAGAAGAATCATGAAATGGATTGACTGCTGGTCATTTAGTTGAATTTAAAAAGTGAATTATTTGAAATAAAAGTGTCTTCCAACATCTCAGTCCTATTTCTATATATCTGGTGTATTCTAGCAGTTATAGGACAAAAATCGACAGATGCATAGTTACTAGAGATCACAAATATAATCTAATTTCTACATTTTTAAATGTCATTCATTACAGTAGCCTACTGTGTACAAATCAACTCCTCACTCTGTAACTAGTTATTGCCCAACACTGGAAATTATTACATTAAATTTAATTTATTTTGTTATGCCCGAAATCACAACAGCAGTTGCCTTGAAGGGCGGCAGTAAACAATAGATTAAACAATATTCATAGGAAATTAGCAAATGTCCCAGCATCCTGTGTCCTCTCAGGAAGGACAGCAAGGACAAATTACTAAACCACTTTGGGAAAAGTAGAAACCTCTGGGAGAACCACAGTGAAGGAGAGAGCCGATTTGCTTCAATTTGGAGATAGACTTTGGAGCTGGAACCACTAAGGAAGAGAACCAGTTCTTCAAGGCAGATGAAGAGTAGTGACCGTTCCCTCAGGCAAGTGTGTGTGATCGTCACGTTATCCCGTCGCAATACTGACCTAACCTAATACTGATGTGCAATTCTGTCGTATGTGCAATTGCTGTTGGAATTCATGTGCAATTCATGTGCAATTACTGTGAAATTCATGTGCAATCTATGTGCTGTCGTGACACATATTCATGTGCAATTACTGTCGGGATCACATGCAATGGTATTTATGTATTTATTTGTCTATGGGAGTTTTTATTTATTTATAGGAGATCTTCTACTGAAAGTGTTTTTCAGACTTCCTATAAGTGATCTGTTCTTCTGTATCTACCTCTGGATCTACCTGCGTTGCACCAATGAAATTTCCCCATGTGGGACAATAAAGGAATATCTTATCTTATCTTATCTTACCCCGGGGGAATGGAAACAGGAGAAAAACATGTGGACAGGAATGAACAGACACTAAAATATGAAATATTGTTGATAGGAAAAGTAGTCAGAAGCAGAGGATAGTGCTCAAGCTGCCATACTTCCCCCAGCATTGGGGACAGCGTAGCTAAAAGTTTTTTTATTTTTGTTCCAAACAGGCCTGACCATAAGCTATTTCAAAGAAGAACAAAGGAAGAGACTGTCGGCCTCTTTAACATGGACAAGGAGCTGATTCCATAAGAGGTCGATAGCTAAAGCGCTTCCTCCTACTGCGCTTATAGAGACTTTTGTGACCACCAGAAGGACCACCAGAGGCATTTTGAGAGGGAAGTACTCTCAAACTTTTTTGAACATTGAAGCCTCTAATGCAGGAAAATACAGGATTACTCATATGTGCATTATCTAATTAAAATAACAAAAAGTTAATGATGAGGAAACATCTTTATAACATGGTGAAAAGCTCATGAAAGGCTCTTAAACATAACATTTCCCCTTTAATAAAGTTTGGAAAAACACTTTGACAAACACTTCTAACTACCCAAAAATTCGTCATTGTAAATGTCTTTTTACTTTCCTTCAAAAGCGATTGGTGGACACCCTGATAGAGAAAGTGGATATTAAATCTACTCTCAACACGTATTTAAAATCCTAACTTACCTTTAGTTGTGTCCAGAGTTAGCCCATAACAAAGGGTGATTGACTTTTCCCCACCACTGCCCCAGGCTCTAGACGGATGCCTCAGGTATTTGAACTTGCTGATTCAGGGACATTTTTATTATTACTTTCCAAAACCTACAGCTCTGAATTGCACATTATTCTTAAGAGCCAGAGTTTACCTCATCTACTTCTGTTTTAGTATCAGAGCTCACCTTTCATACTATAGCGCTCTATTGATTCTCTTTGGTCTACCACTTTCCTTGTTTGTATTGTCACATCACATCCTCTATTAATATGATGATAAAATGTGAACATAATTAACGTTTTAAAAAGTTCAGTCCAGCTTATATGACTATTGATGAAGTCTGACTGGAATATTTTAACCATAACAGTAAAGCTGGGCCAACAAAGGCAAAAGCAAGATTTGAGTAAAGCGGCAAAAGAAGCCCGGCGATGGACGTGCAACGGATACAAATGGCTGTTACAATGAATGAGGTCTGCATATTTATTTACTCAGATGTCTGTGAGTGTGATATGGGCATCCATGAACAACCACATCAATGTTAATAGAATGTAATGAGCCTATAGTTCTAAGGCAGATAAATATAGCAACCATTGTACACTATTTCTTCATAATCCTTAATCATTCCCTCCTAGACTCGCCTCAACACCAGAATCATGTTTGTTTGTGGCACTATTGCTCTAAAGTCCAACTAAACCCCTCTGTTCCTCCAAGATGTCAGGAGAAAGACTTGAAAACAATATCTTCCCGCACATTACAAACTCTGTGAAAATGCTGAGAAAGCTAATTTATTCCTGCACCATTTTTTTATTTTTTTTTTGAAGGCGCCTCCCCCTTTAGAGTGTGGGACTTTTGTGCTCATAAGTGCATGAGGGTGCACGTGGGTGGAAGAAAGGGCTTGTTTTGCACCATGTTCTTTTAAATCAAAGCAGGGGAAAAGGCTTTAATCATACTTCACGCCGACCTCACTTATCTTCCTCGCCTGTTGTTAAAGGCCTGTCACTGTAGATATATCTGCCGCCTTTTTAACTGCTACAGTGTGGGGAGTTTCGGGCGATGTGCGTGCTGTGCTACACAATACACACTTAGCAGCCCCAGAGACCGTTTTAATTTTATACTTATATGGCAAACTTGCACCCTTAACACATCACGCTTGGATGATACGACCCCAAATGAAAGTCTAATCCTATTTTCTGGGAACGGATGCAAAAGAAGCCAGAAACTGTTAACATTTTCTTTGCAAATGCCAAGGTCTTCACATTTGGAAGTGTTGAAGCAATCATCCCTGCAGTTCATAAAATGTATTTTACTTCTCTGACAGCCCATAGTAAAAGCATGGCATAAGGGAGCAGCCACCTGAAGGTTACGCAGGAAGACTTTGAAATGCCATTCGGTGTTTTTAAAAATAATGGTGGGCCAGGAGAACACGAAAATTCAGTAGTATTCAGCTGAGGAGCAGAAACCATGACTGGACATGGGAAGTACTGTTAAAGCAGTTTTCACAGTAAAACTTTACAATTCCACTGAACAAACTGGAGGGACTTTTTGTGGTGAATTATTAAAACATATCAAATGAAATGGGTTTAAAGTCATATGTAAAATATGGTTCAAACAACTGTGTATATTGTATAGGTTTTATCTGCCAGGTGTATTTACATTTACCTTTTGTATGTTAATAAGTACTTAATTATATGTTCTTTTGGTTCACTGGGTCATTATGTGAAGTAAAACACACCCTGCAGAGTCATGAATGAACAGCAGTAGATCCCCATCTGAATTAAACAAGAGTTATCTTTACTTTAATGTCTTCATCAATTATGGTATTTAGTTAAGCAGTAGTTGTCAGCAGTGTGAAAACTGTGTCAAGATTTGTCAATAGCCATGATTTGGTATTGAACCATATGACAAAACTCACATAAATATTGATCCTCTCACTCGTCCAGTAAAGGCTACGGCCCACAGGAGATAGTGACACATTAATGGATATGAATGGGATCATTATAATCTCTGCCGTATAAACATGTAGTTAATAGTGGGGAACATTTTTAAGAATGGTAAGAGGTAAAAATGTGGAATAAAACATTAGGTTTGTAGAAGTTCTTGGCAGCGGGCTCTCTTAGAAGACAGATGGCTGCAGGATAATGAAGATATCTACTTTAACGGCTCTGTCCTGGTGAGCTTGGGTTACTCCTGTACAACCTGGGATAGTGCAATGTGTTTGAAAATGTTCTCGAAACAAAACAAAAGCAACACAAAAAAAAAACAATGCATAATATAATATGACTTAGATTAAATATGTCTGTTGGTTAATGTATGTTGCATAAAAAGGAAATTCAATTGCACACAACCGCCGCAATTCAATGCATCATTAGCCATTGAACTTATCATTTGAAAAGCTAGTGTGTATTGCGTAATTTTTCTAATGTTATGTATTTTTCTGCCAAAATAACAGAGAAAATGACAACTGTCGAACGTATTAATAAGAATCAAATCTTTGCAGGAGTTACAGGCTGGATGTGCAACAGCTCGTGTTGAGCCTGACACGACGCAAAAGGACCAAATGGAGTTTATACGGAAAGACAGCAGGATAAATCAAGTTTCCGTCTCATAGAGGTGGGACTTGGCTTACGCTGAGCACCGGAGCGGTGAGTAAACTGATAAAGTTGCAGTGTGTCACGGTGAGACTAAAGTGAGTTAAATAGCTTGTTGTTGCTGCCACGACGCTGAATAGTGCTGCGTTAAACAATGGTATTATTTACTTTGGCATTTGCCCTCTTGACATCGGTGGGGGCATTATTTTCTCAGGTAGAAGACCAGGTTCATTATTTCTTACTCTGACACCTGCTCGTCAGTGTGTCAGTGTTTGCAGTAAAGTCAGGCTGGGCGCTGACGTGTTAGCAGCATCAAATTATTTCTTTGTGGCTTCAGTCTGGTGTATCGTGACCATATTAGTGTACATGGATCCAGAAGTTATTTTTACATGCGAGTGGCCTCATATAGTACGCTCTATTAACAAAACCAAAAAAACTGTACCCAAAAAGTCAAAAATGACGTTCCCGCGGCTATTGTGCACTGCCAAAGCCCTGTAAGTACACGTATGGTTATACACCACGTAACTGTACGCACTGGCACGTATTGATCTTCAACAACACTTCAACCCTCACACACACGTGCCGGCCTCCGACTGTGAGTTTACTGAAAACAACGTCTATATTTGATGGTCCGACACAGCCGCTGGACTGTTACCTAGTTACGGGGAGGCAGAGTGCGACTAATCGTCTCTGGCTGTCACATCATACCTGTCATCTGAACAGCGTCCGAAGACGGAGCAGAGTGTAGCAAACATGGAAAGCAGTGCCCTTCTCCCCTCTCCTCTCTCTCTCCTCTGTCTGTCCTCTGTCCCTGATCTGTCTCTCCTCTGTCCCTCCTCTCTCTCCTGTCCCTCCTGTCTCTCCTCTGTCCCTAATATGTCTCTCCTCTGTCCCTCCGCTATCTCTCCTCTGTCCTTCCTCTGTCCCTCCTGTCCCTAATCTGTCTCTCCTCTGTCCCTCCTCTGTCTCTCCTCTGTCCCTAATCTGTCTCTCCTCTGTCCCTCCTCTCTCCCTCCTCTCTCTTCTCTGTCCCTAATCTGTCTCTCCTCTGTCCCTCCTCTCTCTCTCATCTGTCCCCCCTCTATCTCTCCTCTGTCCCTCCGCTATCTCTCCTCTGTCCCTCCTCTCTCTCCTCTGTCCCTCCTCTATCTCTCCTCTGTCCCTCCTCTCTCTCCTCTGTCCCTCCTCTGTCCCTAATCTGTCTCTCTGTCCCTCCTCTTTCCGCTGTCCCTCCTCTATCTCTCCTCTCTTTCCTCTGTCCCTCCTCTGTCCCTAATCTGTCTCTCATCTGTCCCCACTCTATCTCTCCTCTGTCCCTCCTCTCTCTCCTCTGTCCCTCCTCTCTCTCCTCTGTCCCTCCTCTCTCCTCTGTCCCTCCCCTGTCCCTCCTCTCTCTCCTCTGTCCCTGCTCTCTCTCCTGTCCCTCCTCTGTCTCCCCTCTCTCCCTAATGTCTCTCCTCTGTCCCTCCTCTCTCTCCTCTGTCCCTAATCTGTCTCTCCTCTGTCCCTCCTCTCTCCTCTCTCCCTCCCCTGTCCCTCCTCTCTCTCCTCTGTCCCTAATCTGTCTCTCCTCTGTCTCATTTGACGATATAAAGCATATCTGAAGAATATGTGTGAAGTCGCTTCCTTTCAGCATTGATCCCATGTGCTTTCATTTTATCATTCTTTATAATTTCTCGAGGCTGTGGGGGCTGTACGGCTTCTTCTTTTTTTTTTTCTTAAAAAAGTGTTATTTCTTATGTTATGTTCAGCCTGAACGTCAAAATTCGGCCCGCGGCCCAAAATGAATTCGACACCCCTGGACTAAGGCCTCTATGATAAAATGGCATGATTTTTTGTTGACAGCTTTTTTTTTTTCTTTTTTTTATTATGGCCCAAAGGCTATATTTGACAGGACAGTTGCAGTAGTTTCACGTCACTTGCATGAAATGAGGAGAGCGAGGGTAAAGACATTCGGCAAAATGGTCGAGGACTGTTTTCTCGAACCTACGCTGCAGTGGGAACAACCACACACTCACAGGCCCCCAGACACTGCACCGCCGGAGAGCACAACATACAAGTGTAATTACCCTGGAACCATACAGATGGGTCACACTCTCCTTCCAAAACACCACAACAGTATCAAATAACTGGAGAGAGGTGTCAGTGGTATAACCCTGTAGATTTGTGCTGATGTTTTGTGTTTGCATGTGCTTGGCTCCCAGCTGTCAGGTCCTGAGCAGCAGATGGGTCCAGTCAGAAAAGATCCACCGTTCTGTTTGGCACACACGCACACTCGCACTTTCACACACATAAACAAACACACATCTAACAAGCTGCTCTACCGGCCCATCGCTAATGTGTAAACATAAACCGACACAACCTACAATCCCATCGGGCTTGTAGCTACCTGCAGCTGGAAAGGCACAGGAGGTTAGTCAGGAAAACACACTCACCCCAAATTGCCTCAGGTTTTTTTATATTTTTTTTCTTTCAATAACACTAAGCCATATTGGAAAAATCAGTCTAGGGAAAACTGAATTTTCTTGGGGCTGCCTCCCTCGCTGACACCTGCCTCATGTCTGCTGCTGTCTGAATAACAAAAGCTATCTTTTTCAAGTGTAGACCAACTGACTTATTGTTGTTTTATTGTTTCATATGGATCCCAATTAGCAGCCCATTAATGGCCACTAATCTTCCTGAGGTCCTCTAGAAAATCACCATTACATACATTTCAATCATATCAAAAATATACCGTAAAAAGAAGGGTTATAAATGCCTATGTGTTAATCGTAAAAGAAAAGGTAATAAGAGAAAATATTGAAATTGAAATGAGTCTTATATGATAATTTGGTCATCTGCAGTAAGTGTAATGTTACTGTTGTCTTAAGTTTATGTTCAGTTGTACGTACAGAGTTGGGGAGCTGATTCCAATAAATATGGCTGCATAAAACACAGTTGACTTCATAGCATTTGTTTTGGGGCGAGGAAGTTTAAGATGTGCCTGCCTTATCTGATAGAACAAAAACAACATTTTCAGCAACAAAATCTCAGCTGTGTCAAGAATAATGGAGGGTCTCTTTGTGATGCAGATGACCATTTGATTGGACAATACTCTAGATGACACAAGACAACTTGCTTTGCAACAGGCGTGGGTATGAATGCCAGACATTTCCTTGTCATGTTTGTCTTTGTCCATTTTGGCCACTATGTTATCGATGTGTGCAGACCTGGACAAATGAGCCACTTCACAGAAACCGTAATCGACTGAAATTAAAGTCCCTTGTCTTTTTTGGTCTGGACTGGCCCTCCACATTATCTCGCATCTGTCCTGTAATTTAGTTCTAGAAATGACTCAAGATCTAACCTGAGTACAATTTGTACTACCCGTTTCAATGTGTGGACATTAAAGGGTTATCTATATCTAAATCTAAAATTTATATTAATTAAAACAATGATTTTGAACTGTATATCATTATTCAAGACATTTATTTGAATGTTGGTAAAAGTTTGCTTAATAAATGGGGATTTATGACAACTTTGAATTACTTTTCTTTCCTCAGCCTACATCCCCAAAAGACTTCATCTTAATCTGACTTGTCTCCATTTTGTGCTGTGTATGTTGATCTAGGCAAAAATCTATATCTCATGCGCAAGGTGTCAATTCCATTTACTCTCACCCTGACACGGCATCAGTATGTGTGGCAATTTCACAGGTCACACGTGGGTCAGATTGCCCTCAGCATGAAGACCGCAGATCAGCCGGACCTTGAAAAGATGGATTTCCCAGGAAGAAGGGGGACATACAGCACAGCATACAGATATCACACATGTCACCTGCACAAGGTTGAAAAATGTGCTACAAATTGCATAAATCTATAACATTTATTTTGCAAGTTTAATGCTTGCTTTAATATAAAAGTAATAAAAAGTCTCTCTGTTGTGTATGCAATTTTTAGTGGTTTGCGTTTGGTGCAACGTTTGCTTGTTAACCAGAGTGCAGTTTGATAACTAACATTGTGTTTTGGAGCAATTTTTGGACGTTTTGGATGTACCTTTGTACCTTTGTACACAGACTGAGACTATAGATGCAGTTTTAAGACGTAAACATGGAAAACACGGCGTGTGGAACTTCCGTGTACGGTGCGCGCACATGTCTGTGTCTCCAGCGTAAACTGCGCAGCTCTGTGGCGTAACCAATAAATGTGACGTAGCGGGCGCTAGTAGCCACATTTATTGGGATTTGATAGGCCAAAAAATCAAATTGCTTTTCTATGGGGCTCAAGGGTGCTTTTCAAACAGCAGACCTCAGACAAAGTATCATATATATATAGATAGATAGATAGATAGATAGATAGATAGATATACATATATAGATATATATTATTTTTTTACGCATTTAAACTAATAAGAATAGAAGATAATTCTGAACAAATTATATGTTTTTACACACAAAAAAATGTACGTACTTAGTTGATTGACAGGGGGGGTTCTGCCTGCGCCCATGCATTTATACACAGTCCAATTTCAATCAAATAAAGGGTGGTCAATGGCAAGATGCGGATTTACTTTAATACTGGATAAAACAACGGCCTCCTCACAGGAGGTGGCAGGCCGAAGAGCGACTGCACGCCGAGCGCCTCGTGCCTGCCGGCAGAGGAGCGTGCACCCACAGGCCGCAAAATGGGGAGAGCCGCAGAGGAACCACGACGTAATCCTGATAGCCCAGGGTCCAAGGAGAGCCTTGAAACCACACAGTGTGCTCCCTACAGAAGGGGAGCGGGCGCAGTAGGGCCAGGCTGGTAAAGCCCTGATTAGAGCGATTGATGCGCTCCAGCTGTGGCACACCACGCTGCCACCGCAAAGCCCACTCGAGACAGAGGTGGGTGTGTACGCGCGCGCTGCACGTACATTTGAAGGTAGCGTTCACGCCGCCCCCGAATAAACTTAAAGGTGCCACTACCTTGACTTGTCACATTCACTTTGCAAGGTAATAACAGAGTGATTTTCGTCTACATACAGTTTCTGTTGCTTGAGTTGTATTTTTAAAACTAGGCATGAGTTAATAAAACGCAGAACATTTTCAGAAAAGTTTCTACTATACCGGTGTTGATCCTGCTGTGTCTCGCTGCTGTTACAGCATAATCATTTTCCTTATGCCATAGTAAGGTTTGAAGTTCATTATGACACTGCATTTTAAGAGCTTTCAACTATTGTTTTCCCTTCTACGAGCTCACCAGTTGTATTTATATTTCAAGTTGACATAGAAAGAGAATCCTGCAAAAACTGTCTGTGCTTTTAAATGTAATCTCTGTTTTTAGTTGTTCTTAAATATCTCTTTGTCTTTTTTATTTGTGTGCTGCAATATTTTTCACTTTGCAGCAGGTCATCCTTGAAAAAGAGGTCTCTATCTCAATAGTTTTAACCTGGTTAAAAAATGGTAAATAAATAATTGCAAATAAAAATGACAAATGTTTCCATTGGAAGTCATCTAACTTGTTTCTTTTATTAAGTCAAATTAGACCAATGCTGCACATAAAATGTCCAAAATCTTCTTTAAGCACTCAGATATTTTCTTGCTGGTTTATTGAGAAGGGTGGTCAGTGGCCCTGTGTTAACAATAAATGACCTAGCCATTTGTCAAAAACAATTTGCTTCGGAAGGAGGAAATATAGGTCCAACAGGCGTTGTCAAAAATAACTGATCACCACCTTGATCTCAGTTGGCCACAAATCTTCCCTTCACCGCTCTTTGAAAACCTGAGTGTGAACAGGCCACCAAAAAACATAGATTTGAAATGAAACAGCTGCCATTCCCACAGATTCATAGGTCTCTGTGGTTGTAAAACACGAAAACTTGATGTACCTGTCAAAGTCAACCGGTAAAATAAACGACAAAGAAAAAGAACACGAGTTTGGAATATAATCTTGAACTGGCAGAGAGTGTGAGCTGTTTTTCAATTGCTTCTTGGCTTTATGTCTGTAATAAACTTAATGAGAATTATTCTGGGCGTCAGCCCGCCAAAGTAGCCTATTCAAGATTAGATTACATTTATTTTGTTCGGATTCTTCAAGCTGTGAATTTTACAAAACACAATCATTTGTTGAACAATATTTAACAAGGTAGAGAATAACTCAGGTAAAGACCTCCAATAAAACTTGGTTTACACAATAGCTGCTCCTCTGCATTTCAAAAAGATAATAAGATGGAAATAAAATAAAAGAGAATGAAGAATTTGAAGTTATGTGTGTTGATTAGCATGCAGCGTGCACCTCTCCCTGTAGCAAACCAAACAACGCTAATTGCTTTTTATTCCAAATATTGTACAAGCCAAGATTTTGAGCTGCCTCCAAGTTGTTTACAAATCTGGTACTCCCCCTCTAGTGTTGTGAACGCGACGCACATTTCACCGTTGGTTGGTTCGCCTTTACTGATTCAATTGAGCGGTTTGGGAATCGACTAATGACAGCTGAAGAAATGATTGTGTGTGGAGTCTGCTTCATTAGCTATTAGTGGGTGGGGAAAGGTAACAGCAACAAAAAGATTCTACATCTTAGAGTGACTTTCCTAGTTGAATAAAGGTCAATAAATAAATAAAAATTAAAAATATTTTTTTCAATTACTGTCTAAATTTTGGACCAAACACTCCACTCATTTTAGCACAACCTCATGTTCAAGTCTTAACTAATTAACTGTATGTTCAGACTCTAATCAGAAGAAATAACAACAATAATATATTTTATTTTTAGGCACTTTTTGAAACCTTCAAGATACAGAACAGATTAAGTAGCTAGTAATAAAGGCTCAAGAGTACAGATGACTATGAAAACTCATCTTGTTCCAAAAATGCGGGGCAGAGCGCTTAAAGGCCCCGGTGCCATGGAGGACAGATGAAATGACGGTGTGCAGAGGAGGTTGGCCGAGGCGGAGCTCAGTGACCGGGTGGTGGGGCAGATCTGAGAGGGAGGGCGGTGTGAGATTATGAGGGCTTTGAGGGAGGGCGGTGTGAGATTATGGGGGCTTTGAAGGTGAGTATGAGTAGGAAAGGCAAGTTTATTTGTAGAGCACAATTCATACACAAGGCAATTCAAAGTGCTTCACACAACAGGGAAAAAAAATCATTAAAATCATAAAGACATGACCGAAATCACAAAACAGTTTAAGACCTACAAGAGAAGAGTGCAAAGGAAATCATTTCAGTCACATGCACAGCTAAAGAAAACTGTTTTAGCATATTGTGAAGATTGACAGGCAGCCAGTGGAGGTCGCTGAGAATGGGCTGATGTTCTGTTGGGGGTTCTAGTTCTGAACTAGTGGAAGTTTGTGAAGAGCCAAAAAGAAAAATTTAAATGAGGATTGCAGTGCTGTGGCGGGCAAGAGAGGGACGGAGAAGGTTGATAATGGGTTAGAGTTAGGGTGGAAGTAGGCAGACCGGGTAATGGTGTTTATATGCGACGAGACGGCAAGGGTGCTGTCCGGAATGACACCTAGTCTCTTAACCTCTGGGGAGGGATGGACTGTGGTGCTGTCAGTAGTGAGTGGGTAGATGTTTGCTTTGGTGGAGGGTTTTTAGATCCAAAAAGGATTTAAGTTTCATCACTGTTTAAGTAGGAAAAGCAATGAAACCTCTTTGGTGGTCTGAAACTATGTCTGAAACTAAAAAAGTAAAACCCTGAAAACAATATGCGTTTGTGTAATATTTTATACATATCTGCAGCTTACCTCACTCTCAAACCATCAGAAAGCGTGTGATACTGGCCCTATACTGGTCCAGGAGGGTTTGGAGACCAGAAAGCGTGCCAAACTACTCACTTTCTTATTTATTTTTTCAAACATTCTGAATTGTTTGGCATCTTGTGTGAATAATTTGAAGAAGCGGGGAAAGGTCGGTCACGGCCCCCTTGTGGCACAAATTGTATTTTAATATTGTCTGTTTGGAAGAGTTGAAGTGATGGCTCCCAGGATCCTCTAGGGCCCAATGGATCCCCGGTTTTAAAAGTCGAGCTTACGGCATAGCTCTCTGCTCTGCTCCTTTTTCTATCCTGGTGCCACACAGCAGCCGTCGCCACAGCTCGAGGACCCACAGATTATACTTCAACATTTACATCTCACTACAAAGGTTTTCTTACTGATTCACATTTGCACCACACACACAGGAGATAATAGTGACATTGTTGTTAGGGTGTTTTTTATTAATAATGATAATTTTCAAAAAATGTGCCAAAGCAAAAAAATCAATAAACTGTACAAAAACAAACATGTAATGAAATTTTCTACAAAAACTGTAACTTAAGAACATAATGTGTAAAGCGTATGAAATTCAAAACCATAAAACATTTTAGAGCTTTCAACTTGAGGAAAATGCATTGATAAACTATTTTTCTTCATTTATCCAAATTTGGAAACAAGTTCTTTCTCACTAAATGTTCTGTGTGAGTGAAGTAAATCTGTAAACATACTACTTTCAAGTGTGTGTGTGTGTGTGTGCGTGTGCGTGTGCGTGTGCGTGTGCGTGTGCGTGCGCGTCTGCGTCTGCGTCTGCGTCTGTGTCTGTGTGTGGGTGGGTGGGTGGGTATGTGCGCCATGTAATCCTTTATTGTCATTCATGGCCATTGTCAAACTCTGGCCGTCGAGGCCTTTCTACATTGATTTGTTGGACCAATCCCGGCAGGGCATAATTGACCATCAGACATTTAGAAAAAAATCTTCTGAAAACATCAAATCAGAGAAATTCTATCACACCACAATGTTTGAGATCAGAGCTTCAACAGAAGAAACAGACAAGGTCCAAAAGCAAATCCTCTCTGACTTTCACGTTTAAAAAAACTACTTACGTGTTTATAATCTGAACTCCAGATATGATCAGTTACTTAGTAAATGTTAATGTACTGTATCTTTGTCTTCAAAAGAATGCAGTTGTATTTGAATATCATTACTGTGTACTGTTCTTAAATCTTCTCATTTGTAGCCCTTTGAATGCATAGAAAAAAGATCATGTCCTCCAGACAGACCACAGCCCAAAATCTGATTCATTTATTTGACACATTGCACATGAATAAAAATGTGTGTAAATGTGCCAGTACTGGCTGTGTAGATAGGACCAGCTGAGAGCGGCTCACGGCGGGTTGTAGTGAGTCGTACAAGATGAGACTGTGGCAGGATTAGCGCGGTCCACGACTTTTTTTGGTTCTTTATTTTCTAAACCAAAAAATAACCAAGTGTACAACAGAAATTGTAAGTGGAATAAGTAGAAAAAATATTTAGTTGTAGTCATCTGGACACTGTTTTTGGAAAACAAGATGTTTCGACTTTCATTCAAAAGTCATTCTCAATCTGCAGATCTAGTCTGAGAACTCGAATATATATCCGACTCTGGGCTGCGTAAGCCCTGCCCACTGGGTAGAACGTCCTGATAATAGCTTGTCCTGTTTATCTATTTGTTTGCACTGTGATAAGTTTCATCTAACCAGCTAATCTTCTTTGTTAACCTAACAGCCCTGTAACTGAGAATGACTTTTGGATGAAAGTCAAAATGTCTTGTTTTTCAAAAACAGTGTCCATATGACTACAACTGGATCTTTTTCTACAATGAAACACTCCAGGACGAATGAGGTGAGTGGAATAAGGTGTTGGAGTGTTGAAGATTCAGAACAGTGAAATGATGATAGAAGGCGCCTTATATATTTATGGGTAAAACTAAAACTCTACAAAAGTTAAGGTGTAACTTTAACCATAGCATTTTTAAAAATAAGTCTAAATCTTCCAATTAAAATAACCTTAACCAAAACAAATCAAGTTAAACCCAATAACAAATATAAACCCTAAAACCAAACACCTAATAAAATCACCATTCAAAAATCCTGATTAAAAACTTGTGCTATCCCCCCACATGTCAGTCGTTTTGAGTTAGAACGGAACCCTTTTCCCCGGTGTTTGGTCCCTTGGGACTCTTTAGGCCAGACACCTGGACACAAGACACATGGGTAAGTAACACTTAAAAACACATGAATTACACTTTCACACTACACACCACAACCACACAACAAAAACACATTCACGACATCTAAAATAAAACACATAATATTGTACGACGTGTGCAATTTTATTTATGTGCAAATTAGCATGTCTTAAATGTGGTGTGTGCTATTTAAGATAAGATAAGATATTCCTTTATTGTCCCACATGGGGAAATTTCATTGATGCAACGCAGGTAGATACAGAGGTTTTTAAGCTATTTAAGTGCAATGTAAATGTTATAAAGTGTGAAGTGAATGAAAGGGCGCGAGTGATTTACATAAGTAACGAAGGGCTGTTTGTTACACTAACTGTAGTCCAACTTTAGTTTCCAGAGAGAAATAGCCTAAACTTATTTACTTTTATTCCCTCTTGACAGAGTGGGATCTATTACAGCTCAATGTTGTGTTCCTCAAAAAATGACATAAAGACAAATTACGTATTGTCATACACACACACACTTGCTCTCTCTGACACTACTCTAATAAATGTTCTTCACAGTGTATACTTTACGTTGTACTTGTTTGCAAAAAAAACTTTCAGGAAGTTGGCATGAAATTACTTTTGAAATTGAAAAAAAAAAATAGTTTTAGGCTAAAACTTAAATGGGATTTCTAAAAATGGTTAGAAACAGAACCTGATCTTAAGGCAGGAATTAGTCACACAATCGATGGCAAGATTATACAATGTCATTAACTACAATGTCTACTACAAACATGCAGTTCCTTTTAAACACTGATTGTTCATAGATTTTAAAAATGCATTTTCTTGGCAACTCATCTCAAATTCTCTGCCAATGGCAAGTTATTACTGTAAATGCTATTAATGATACGGTCGATTAACATATGTGGCATTGCACTAGCTGCTGCACACACATTTTTAACAGGTTTATGAATATTTATGTAATTTTGGTGAAGAGTCTAATTCCAGTTGGAATAAAATATGTATTTTATTGAAAATGTAATTCCATGACCAACTGACTTCAAGTTCAGGTTAAACCCTTAACTCTATGGATTAACTGCCACATTTCCCTTGATTTCCTCCCACAGTGTTTCATTCTTCTGAGGCAGTGTCTCGCTGGTCGAAGAGCAAGGCCAGAGTATCGCTTCAAACATTTTTATGATAAAGGTTCTGAAAAATCCACTGCCGGGTGTTCTGGAAAGAGCCAGATGTCTTTCAGAATGTTTATTGAACAAGCTGTACTGAAGAAGTGCGATTCTATAAGAAATAGAGATATAACGAATATATATCAACTATACAACAATGCACATTGAATAATAACTAATAGAAACCAATCATAAATATGACACTAAACACAGTAAGAACTAAATACAGTAAGTACAAAGCAGTAACTGCTGGTTCTGTTGGACCTCAGTGCAGTTTGACACCATTGACCACAACATTCTACTGCACAGGTTAGAATGTGATGTAGATGTCGGAGGGACAGCCGCAGCCCTCAGATGGAAATCACAGCTTACAGGAAATAACATACTGTATGTTGTATAGAATATTTCCTGAGGCAAAATCACATCTTCCTTTAATTCTTATCTGTCTCTGACCCGAAAGTTCCTTCTAAATCCTCATAATCATATTGAATTCATGATACCATGCATAAGTTCCTTTTAAGTAATATGGGAAATGTTTTTGGGAGAGCACCTCATAAAATGGCCTAGTCCAGTGGATATCATCCAGTGAATGACCCCGAGAGGGGGTTGTACTTTGGCCTGCTACACCGGGGCACTCATGACAGTTAACACTCTTTTAGCATTTTGAAGTTTTGAAGCATTTGAGGTTATCCTAAACATATTTGAAAACATGTACAGCATTTTATATTTGTATTACTTTTCCCCTTTTTTAAGTGTAGGCAAATCATACAAACCATCTCTACAAGTTATGACAAATATCAGTATGTGGTGACTCGTGTTGACACAGTTGATCACAGTTTTGTTTTCCCACTGGGCAACATAACAATCTGTGGCTTTTGTGCATGAAATGTTTAGAGGTTTGATTTGCTGCAGTGTGTCATCTTTCACGTTCTCCAAAAGAGATTCTATCTACAAATTACACAAGCCTCAATGTGGCAAATTCAACAGAACAGTGATAGATCCAGCTTCCAGACCACCTTTCACTGAGTTTGTTTCCATTGATCAGATAGGACATATCTAATAAGCAGCAGGGCCTTATTGAATAGCTGTCTCATCATTTATAGCTGAGCTTGAAAGGTGAAATCACTTATCTCAGAACATAACTTTGGATTTATTTTTTCAGTTTCACAATGTTTTCCACGTCCTTAGAACAAGCAGAATCCAAGAAAACATCTCCCATATGGTCAAAAAGGCACATTGGCTCTGAACATTAGTAATCACGGCCTACTTTTTCACCTCTGTATGGGAACAGAAGATAAATGGTGAGCCTTAAACCCCCCGTCAATATGCTCGAGTGTCTCATCTCAGTTTTGGTTATTTTCAGACGTACTTCCCCTGTGGCTGCAGCAGAAAATATCCATGCAAAACAAACTTAGCTCGAACCAAGACATACATGAGCTACCGGTAAGATTACTGTTACTTACAAATCAAAATAATTACCGTATGTTATGTTGTATACACACCAGAGTTTATGTGGAGGGTTCAAATCTTCCTATATTGAAATCTTGAGTACATAAAAGTACATTTCCGAGCACGTTTTTATCTGTCCAGGGCCGTGCGGCGACTCGAGGCTGGCCTGGCCCGGGTCAATAAAATGTTCAGAGTATGACTTCATGTGGAAACTAGGAATGTTTTTGAGAGAGGCATTTTGCACAACCTCATTTTCATGGAGCACGATAATCACTGTGAACCTGCGCGGCATTTTCTGACATCATCTCAATAAAGGAGCAATGGCTTTTATTCTCAGTTACTCAAAACATGAGTTCAGACTTATTCATACTGAACCTAGAGTGTTTAGGAGCCACTTTAGACCACTGCCATTCACAAGACTGTCACTGTAAAAAAGTCTAATGTAATTTGAATCTGTCATCTTAATTAAAAAAGAATAAATATATAACATACTTTACAGATATAGATATGAGGCCTATATATAACTCATTCAGAATTCAGTCCAGATCTGTACTTTTTCCACAGACTTAGGTTATTTTCTTAAGACAATCAATTTAGGTGATGTTATTACCTTAACCTTGTTTAAAAAAGTCTGTGGATATGTTATGGGTTTATACCTATAAAAGACATGAAAAACGAATCCAATTTGCAGCTATGTTTTATCACACGTAAGAGCAGAGGGTGCTATTTGAAATCTTGTCACAGGCACCGAAACCTTAGTGTCCTTATCCATCTATCTATCTATCTATCTATCTATCTGTCATCCATAACTAATATGCATCTAGGCTTGGATATACTGTAATCTGTCTGTATGTTGGTTCAGCTGCTGTTGATGGTTACATTTATTTATTCATCTAAAAAAGAAAAGTGACGCAATCTTATCTTCCAATATTCAAGAAGTTTATCTCTGTAGGCAGTGATATTTGTGAAGGAAGATAACAAATTCACCTCGAACAAAGGCCCTTTTCTTATTTTTTCTGCTTCATATTGTATTTATGGATTCTTCACATACAGCCAGCACCTAGTCTCACGATCAGACTACGACTAATTAGCCTGTAGACCATGTATTCAACAATGCAGTCCAGAGATTCTGCTACATTCCAATATCCTTTTGAACCTTTTCCAACGCTAATATTGAATCTCCATCTGCCAAAATGCCTGCTTCTTTTCCACATTTCAGAAAAACAAACCCTCCTGATCCAGAAGGGATTCTCTCGCCCATGTGTACAAGCACAATCCTCAGCTGTTGTTTAAGACGACAAACTATCTAGAGAAATTAGCATTGTCAAAACTGGGCCAATTCCAAAGTGTGTTACAAATGTTATTAAATAATGTCCCAACCCTTTCAAAATAAGATAAGCTGTACAATCTGTTGAATATATCATTACAAAAATGTAAGCATCCAGTCATCAATATATAGTCAGCAGGTTCAACTACTTCACATGTTACAGTGGGTTTCCTGCTGCTTGTGCCGCAGAATTAATTAACACTAGAATGCACGGTTGGCTGGCCGCTGTATTGCGCCACTCACCCAACTGGCTATGATTGGCCTCAACTGCCCGTAATGAGAATCTGTGGAAGATTGATGCATGGATAGATTGGCTCTGGTTGGCTTGTAATGATGGAATAAGGACCAGTAGATCATAGAGAACAGAAGGTCAGTGCAGCTTTTAGCACACACTGGCCAAGCAGCGAGGACGTCCGTGCAGAGGAGGAAACTAAATTTTTTGCAGGTTGATGGGAAAAAGGAGCAGTTGCGCATGGGGCTCGGGCCAGACAGCGACACTGGACACAGAGGAAAGAAAGGGTGCGGTGAGTGACAACTAGAGTGACCTCGAAGAAAACAGGAACAAACAAAAAAACAATTTGGTACAAGCTTACATCTAAACTTTGAGGGATAATAGTGTTTACTGAAGTTAATTATGTGCCCTTCCCCATGTGTAAGGTAAGGTATAAGTGGACATATTTTGTAAAGAAACCTATCAAGAAATACCTAAGAAAATTTTATAGTTGACTGTGAATTCAACTGTTTAGTCCTTATTGTTCTTTAGTTTTATTCTATTCATCGTTTTTCAGCCTAAATTCTAGTCATTTTGAACTTGTCCTCCCTGTCCTACAACTGGCTTTCCTCAGTGTGGTGCCCAGACAGAGTAATGGCACAGTCTCCATGGATCAATGACTTGGAGGTGAAAAACTGCGTGGAATGAGGCAGAGACAGAGATACAGGGGAGGTTTTCTGGGGAAAAAACAACCTGAATTCCAACTACAGGCCAAGGACAGACAGAGGAGGGAGCGCTGTAGGAGTGGCCGAAAGACAGAGAGCCAGAGGGAAGCAAGGGGGTAATGGACGGTTAAAAAGTAGTCCTTGTGCTTTGAAGTATCCTAAATTGGCCTAATAAAACCCAGGAAATTAACACTTTGACCTCATGTTCAAAAAGATGAAGTATTACAGCCGTGGTTTTTGGCATTGTCACAGGGCAGTAAACCAGTAAATAACGAGGTGTCATAATGCAGAGGTGTAGTCTGACTGCATACTTTAGCTGGCAACAGTAACATTTCAATTCAAGCAAGCCATAAAGTAGAAGGTAACTGCAAGTAAAAGAAGGTATCTGCAAACTGGAGTCGATGGGCTTTGCTGTGCCTCGCGGCCTCACCACAAGACTCCTCTGTAATAGGCTCCAAAGGGACAGTAGCCAAGCAGTCACTGTCACGTGCACATACCTAACACACAGCCATGTTGATACCAATCACAGAGAACCTAGAGATGGATCGCTCCCCGCTCCTCCTCTTATCGATTTCTACTACACGGGTATTTACGGTGCAAAAAGAAATACAGTTATTGTCTATGGGGTACCCAGCGTATTTATCTGCCTTAACTGGCCTGCAGTTCTTTTAACTGCTACAGCACTGACCAGGGCCATCACATGTCAGAGAGGTGATAGGAGTCCAGGGAGAGTTCTGCCTTTTAGAAGCAGCTAATGATCCGTCCAATGAGGATTGGGGCCTGCACAGAGAGACAGCGTGAAAAGTGATGCGCCCCCGGACTCAGAAATCTATGAGGCGCTGCTTCAGCCATTAGAGATGTGTGCGAAAATGGGCCAAAGTTTCCAACTGGAACTCTGGATTAGCACAGACTCTGGTGTAAGTCTATACAGCACTGATTGGTAACTGGTAGTCTTTCCGTTTTTTTCCCTCTTTATTTTATGTGACAGAACAAAGCTGTTGTTTTTCCTTAGATCCATTGCCCCAAAATAGAATATCCCAAACTACCCAGATCTTTTTAGACATTTTTACAAGTCAGTTTATTATAGTATACACCAGGGGTGGGCAATTATTTTCCTCTGAGGGCCATATTCGAATCCAGGCAAGTAGCGGAGGGCCGGCCCGCGATCATTAGTGTGAAAACAAAAAATCCCCAAAATTAAATATCAAATAAAATATCACTTTTCTGTCAAATATAGGCTATTGAATCTATTATTTAATTCATTTCACGTCATATTTATTAAGGATACAAGTGCAGACAGATGCCTGAGAGCCAAAAAGGAAAAAAAAAATATATATATATATATATATATATGTATATTTATTTATTTTTATATTACTTGGACAAGCTTGGCGGGCCGGATTGAAAGGCCCTGCGGGTCGGATGTGGCCCGCGGGCCGTAGTTTGCCCACCCCTGGTATACTGGTATACACGGTCTACTCTGAGACAATATATTGTATTTTCAGTCAATGTAGATGGATTACCGAATTATGACATCTGATGTAAAATGGATTATGTATAATTTATTTTAAGATGCAGAAAATATAAATGGTTTCTGTAAAGTTGCACAGTTGGCAAGTTGCACTGTAAACAAATACTGGAAGCTAATACCATAACAATCTCCAAACACAAATAGTCTCCACGTCAGATTATTGAGGGCAGATGTCTCCTGTGATTCACTGTGGGACAAACAAAGACAGACACATTTTAGTGGCAGTGTCTAGTGAGCAGTCATTATCGTACTCTGTTTGCTGTCCAAGCACATGCCAGGAGTCATGTTGCACTGTCCAGATGGCAGACACAGCACCGCCTTGTGTTGGGGTGCGTACTGTACAGTTCAGGCCAAAACCCCCACTGGCAAGGTCATTTCTACTCCTTTCACCTATTACCTATTCTCAGGTTACAGCTCCTATGCTCAATCTCACAATTGCGTGCATTTTCTTGCTCTCCTTCTTCAGGTTCCTCCATTGTTTGGAATTTGCTCTAAATTTAAAGTTTGAATAGAGGATTTTTCACCGATTTGAGAAATCAGCGACAGTTAGTCCCTTTTTTTTTAAATGTGCATGCGCACACTCCCCCCACCCTCCTGTTCTTTCCGAGAGGCCGACTACCATCAAACCTTGTGCATGAGCACCCAACAGCTCCGCTGCTACAAGTGCATTTGTTTATTAGATCGACCAGATCTTATCTCTTGTCCCCGCAGATTTCTGTCTCTTCTGAGCCAGCTCGAACACAGTCTTTCTCTGTCGTCCCTTAGCCATTTTTGTACTTTGCGATCCGAAGCGTGGAGTTACACTGAAGGAACTCGCTGCTAGCTGCTCCTTGCTAATGAAATGGAGTTTTTTCATAACTTTGGCCACCACGATCTAAAAGGCTGTATAACATCAGATATGACAGCTGACATTGAAATGGCCTGTAATGGTCTCTTTATCCTTGATTTCAGTTAATAGTCACTGAGGCAAATTGATAGACAAGAAAGGCCAAGTATAGAGCTCTTTTCCTCACAGGGTCAATGACTCATCTGATGCGATCCAACAAACAGATACGGCCTAAACTATAGTTATCTGCTAGGTCAGCCACTTTGTGTTCAACTTCCCGAATACACACAGCATACTGCTACTACTGAATCTACAACACCACAGAAAGCTCCCCACATGATTTAATCTGATTAGGTAATGCTCCCTGGCTTCAATATCGTAGTTATTTTCTCCACTGTGTGTCCGAGTGTGTTTGTCTGAGAAAGTATGCAAATTTTTCACCGAGTCAGTAATCAATAGCAAGGAGCCACGGGGAAGAACACTCCCGTTAAATAATGACAAGATGGTATCGTGCTACGAGGTAATTGACTCAGGAAACAATACTGATGCTATCTGAACACCATTTTTGGCTTGATTACGTTCAGTTTGAGAGTTTTGTGAGAACATCACAAAATGGATTACTCACAGAAAATGCAACAGCGAGCTGATAGAATTAGATTATGTGCGTTTTGAAGCAAATGCTTGCTTTTTTATTATAAAATGGTGAAAAAAATTGCCTATACTTAAATAATTTGAATTGAATGGAATTGTAGACAACATCACCCAGATCCTCATCTTCGAATTTATGCATGTGTTTAATTGTCATTTTGCACATCCAGCTAACTAACCAGTTTCGAGGATTTCAGGACAGATCCAGGAACCTCCAATGAAGACAGATTGCTTGTGTGTGTACAGTAGGGGTGTATGATAAAGTGGTGAGATGTAGCGTAGTGGAGAACAAAAGAAAAGGAAAACAAAAATAAGGGTCAGTGTCCGCTGGTAGCAGGTGAACTGTGAGCTGAGAGAGACGGCGGCACGCCACTAGCACCAGCTTCAAAGGGGCGTCACCAAATAATCAAAAGACAGACGGCACCTCCTGAGGTTGTGACCCTGCCTCCTACGCACTGTCGCTGGCTCTACTCTACGTGTTCATGCCATCCACCATGTTTGCACATACTTATACAGCATTTATTACAGCTTACTTAAGCTACGTTATAAATGAATGTTGGGTATTGGAAAAGAAACAGGGCCCTATATTGATGTAGCAGAGCAGACAGGGGTTATTTTTTTAAGCTTAGTTGTGACTAAACAACATAAAGAGGCAAACAACACCACGTGAGATCAGGACCAATTCAAATAAGGCAAGTAAAGTAAGTTTGTTGTTGAAAGACAGAGGTTTAGGTTGTCACATGATAGCATTTATTTAAATAAGTTTGCTTTTTTCTTGGTAATCCTATTTCCTTTGTTGCTTCATCAATCATAGTTCATCATGAAGTCTATCATGTTCAGAGTTGTTGCACACCAGACATTTTATCGTGGTAACCAGCAAAACACCTTGGAAAAATCTGTGTGGCACCCGACATAAAGATTGACCAGAAATTGAGCAGGCTGGTGTCCACAGCAGACCACGCCGCGACCACGAACACAGCCCAGAGACCGAAACGCATGACACCGGCTACACAACGGAGCCAATCCACCCGACGGCACCAAACATCTCGGAGGTTCCCAACACAGGTGTGCGCAAACTAGCCCTGCAACACAAACAAATCATTCATTACCATTTTAGAAGCAGCATGACGAGGGGCAACGACACAGGGAGCCGGGAGTTGGTGATGTCAGAGGGCGACGGACGTGAGTGACGCACTTAAATTGACGGATATATACAGCTGACCACTGCACCATATCTCTGTCTCCACACAGTAGAGCGGACAAACTAAAGGAAAAACAAATCATTAGAATCTGGTCTTAGAAAAGGGCATAATGGTGGGAGTTCTTATTAATATTCACTGCATTCTGACCTAATGTTCATCAAATGTGGCTGCATGGAAATGTTTATTCTTCTGTGAGGCTAACGCAACAAGAACGGTTACTTACTTTTGCATATAAGGGCTTTGATTAGTAAAAACTCTACAAAAGTTCATTGCCTGGGGTGAAGCGGCCATCTTGAGTTACAGAGTTTGTGTTAAACTGGCTAATGTTTTGCCCTTTTAAAGCAGACTTGGATTGATTATAGTCATCGTCAACATTGACACTTGTTGTGACTCCATTTACTGGTGTTATGGATACCGTATATGAAGGTTGAATTATTTAAAAATGAGCAGTAGGGTACGGTTAGAAGAACTGCTCAGGTGAAGGCTGGCTTTGATGACTGTTGTGATAAATGTTTTGAAGAAAAATGCTCTAACGTTACTGTTGATTTGCACTGGTGTGAAAGGTTGTCACAGCACATGTTTTGCTCACACAGCCCTTAGGCAGACGTGCATATGTTAAAGTCAGGCGCCTGCTATGGCATCTCTGTTCTGCATGTAATTCTGTATTTTTATCAACAGTGGCAGCCTGTCACTCCACATCACGCACACATAATGCAAGTGCAAGACTCAAACTGGATCCCTGCCAGGCACAGTCCCTCCAGAATCAATGGGGAGGCATTTAGACTTAGAACCTTCTGTTCAAACAAGAAAAGGTGACACCTGATTGACAAAAGCTTAATTTAAATGGTCACTAATGATGATAGTTAGGTCTGGGTTGCCGTTCAACCTTGATTTCATTCTTTAATGGCCTATGATTTACACCATTGTCTGAGATGTCTGATTTGTTGTTTTGGTTTTATTAAACCAATGAATATGAGGACTTTTATTTAAATTTAGCCATATATTTCAAAAATCAGCCGCTCTCTATGTCAGTATCTGTGTTTCTATGTCAGTATCTGTGTCTCTATGTCACTATCTGTGTCTCTATGTCACTATCTGTGTCTCTATGTCACTATCTGTGTCTCTATGTCACTATCTGTGTCTCTATGTCACTATCTGTGTCTCTATGTCACTATCTGTGTCTCTATGTCACTATCTGTGTCTCTATGTCACTATCTGTGTCTCTATGTCACTCTCTGTGTCTCTATGTCACTCTATGTCTCTATGCCACTCTCTATGTCTCTATGTCACTCTCTGTGTCTCTATGTCACTCTCTATGTCTCTATGTCACTCTCTGTGTCTCTATGTCACTCTCTATGTCTCTATGTCTGTCTCTGTGTCTCTATGTCACTCTCTATGTCTCTATGTCAGTCTCTATTTCTCTATGTCACTCTCTGTGTCTCTAAGTCACTCTCTGTGTCTCTATGTCACTCTCTGTGTCTCTATGTCACTCTCTGTCACTGTCTGTGTCTCTATGTCAATCTATATTTAATATAATAATAACTTTTATTTATATAGCGCTTTTCAGTGACCCAAAGACGCTGAGCATATATAAAAAAGGGGGGGGTATTTACAGACAGGGGGGGACAACACGTACAATACACATTAATATGCAGATAAAATAAACAAGACAGAAGAAGTAGAGAGAAAAAGATGGGGATGTAACAGGGGGTAGAAGAGTAAGATAAGATAAGATAAAATAAGATAAGATATTCCTTTATTGTCCCACATGGGGAAATTTCATTGGTGCAACGCAGGTAGATACAGAGGTAGATACAGAAGAACAGGTCACTTATAGGAAGTCTGAAAAACACTTTCAGTAGAAGATCTCCTATAAATAAATAAAAACTCCCATAGACAAATAAATAAATAAATACCATTGCATGTGATCCCGACAGTAATTGCACATGAATATGTGTCACGACAGCACATGAATTGCACATGAATTCCAACAGCAATTGCACATATGACAGAATTGCACATCAGTATTAGGTTAGGTCAGTATTGCGAGTGTTCAGTACTAACAGTTTTTGTTATAAAGTCTGACAGCAGCAGGAAGGAAAGACCTACGGAACCTTTCCTTCCCACAGCGAGGGTGGATCAGTCTCTCACTGAAGCTGCTCTCCAGAGAGGACAGAGTGTCCTGCAGGGGGTGACACTCATGGTCCAGCATAGATGTGAATTAAGCCAGGACCCTCCTGTCCCCCACCTCCTGCACCGAGTCCAGAGCACAGCCCAGGACGGAGCTGGACTTCTTGATGACTCTGTCCAGCTTCCTCCTCTCCCTCTCTGTGATGCTGCTGCTCCAGCAGGCCACACCATACAGGAGGGCTGATGCCACCACAGAGTCGTAGAAGGTCTTCAGGAGTGGCCCTGTCACTCCAAAAGACCTGAGTCTCCTCAGGAGGTAGAGCCGACTCTGGCTCTTCCTGTACAGTGCGTCTGTGTTATGAGTCCAGTCCAGTTTGTGGTTCAGATGAACACCCAGGTACTTGTATGAGTCCACTCTCTCAATGTCCCGTCCCTGGATGTTCACTGGTGAGGGGGCAGTGGGGTGGCGTCTGCGGAAATCCACCACCATCTCCTTGGTCTTCCCCGCGTTGATGAGGAGGTGGTTCCGCTGACACCAGTCCACAAAGTCCTGCGCCAGTCCTCTGTACTCCGCATCATCGTCGTCCGTGATGAGTCCGATGATGGCAGAGTCGTCAGAGAACTTCTGCAGGACACAGCTGTCCGTGTCATGTCTGAAGTCTGCAGTGTAAAGGGTGAAGAGAAAGGGCGCGAGGACAGTGCCCTGGGGCGCCCCCACACTGCAGGTCCGAGTGTCAGACACACAGTTCCGGGCTCTCACAAACTGGGGTCGGTCTGTGAGGTAGTCCAGGATCCACTCTGCCAGGTCATACTCCACACCAGCCGTCTCCAGCTTGTCCCTCAGGAGCAGCGGCTGGATGGTGTTGAAGGCGCTGGAAAGATCGAAGAACAGAATCCTCACAGAGCTGCCAGGCTTTTCCAGGTGAGAGAGAGAGCGGTGCAGCAGGGAGATGACGGCGTCCTCCACTCCGATGCCAGACTGATATGCAAACTGCAGCGGGTCCATGGCTGAGCTCACGGTGGAGCGGAGGTGGTCCAGGACTAGCCGCTCCAGTGTCTTCATCAGGTGGGACGTGAGAGCCACTGGCCTGAAGCTGTTGAGGTCTTTGGGGCGCGGTTTGAGTAGGCAATGGGGTAGAGGAGGCTAGGGGTAGGCGAGGTCATAAGCTTGGGTGAAGAGGTATGTTTTTAGGCGGGATTTGAATGTTGTGAGTGAGGGAGAGTGGCGGACAGGTTGGGGGAGGGAGTTCCAGAGTCGGGGTGCTGTTCGGGAGAATGCTCTGTCGCCAAAAGTTTTGAGTCGGGATGTTGGTGCAGTCAGGGTGAGAGAGGAGGAGGATCGGAGGGCTCGGGAGGGGCGGTGGGGGATGAGGAGGTCAGACAGTCAATGTGTTGGGTGAGATGGAAGCAGTCCAGGAGAGAGAGGAAGTCGGATGTCAGTGGGGCAGTCAATGTGGATGTTGAAGTCACCAGTGAGTAGGAGGCGGGCAGAGAGAGAGGATGCGATGGTGAGGAGTTCGGACAATTCAGTGAGGAAAGAGGGGTGGGGCTTTGGGGGACGATAGATCAGGATAGCGGTGATAGAGTTGGGGAGGGAGAAGGCGAGGTATTCAAATGATGAGATGGATGGAAGGTTGAGGTTCAGTTCAGTGATGGATGTAGATTTTTTATGAATAACAGCAAGACCTCCCCCACGCCCGGAGAGGCGGGGTTTGGCAGTGTAAGTGTAGTTGGAGGGAGTGGCTTGGTTGAGAGCATAGAAGTCCAGGGGCTGTTGCCATGTTTCACAGAGGAGAAGCAGATCAATGTTATTGTCCAGTAGCAGTTCAGATATAACAGGTGATTTGTTGGAGAGGGAGCGGCAGTTCAGCAGTGCAAGGGAGATGGATGGGGGCGCGGAGATGGATGGGGGCGCAGGGGTGGGGGGGCGGAGGTTGCTGAGGTTGGCAGTGCGGCAGGTGGGGGTGACGGGGGGGCGAAAACTAGTCCAGAGTGAGGGGATAGGTGAGCCGTCGTTGGAGTGTTGGTTATGGGAGAGACCAGAGCCCCGGTGGATGTAGCGGGGCCGGCGAAGGATCCCAGCTGAGCTAGCTGCAGAGGCAGAAGCAGCTGAGAGACGGTGGTTATGGTTGAGGAGGTGAAGGTCAGCAGCGGTGTAGGTGAGTAGGCGAGAAGTTGGTGGAGCGGTGGCCTGGAGGCGCGGGAGTGATAGTCCGAGGAGGAGATGGAACGTAACAGCAGATGAGAGTAATCCAGTTAGAATGTTGGCGGTGGCTAGAAGCTGGTTAACTAGAAGCTGGTGGGCAGAGTTGTGAAAAAGCAGCAGTGGACCGGGTGTTGAAGCTGGTGGAGTGAGTGGCGTTGGTTGCCCCAGACCTTGTCTGCACGGCAGGGAGGCCCCGCGATACCATGACGGACCTCAGCAGGTGTTAAGCCAGCTGTTAGCTGGCGGCTAGGGCAGTAGATAGTCCAGGAGTGAGGGAGGAGATGAGCGATGGACAGTGCAGTAATGTCCGATGAAGTTAAGGAACAGGGATGTAGACAGAAGACAACACAGAGAAGCGGGAACAAAACAAAACAATGGAAACGACTAACAAAACAAAGACGTTGGGACAGAAGCGGCAGTCCACATACCAGACGCCGGCGTTGCTCTAGCCCAATCAAGACGCATTTGAGTCCAGTTTTGTGACCAGATCGCCCCCGTCTGTGGAGCGGGGAAAGCAGAGAAACGGGGCTGTACCTTGGTTGTATGGGGCTGCTTTTCTCTGGGTGGAGCCGGTGCCCCGCTCTCCGTGTCTGCTCCTGTGGCGGGCTGGGGCCACACCTTCGCCCAGGTACAGACCTCCGGGGCGGCGGGTGCGGGAGCGCGGAGCCGGTGTTCGGGCGTGGAAACGCCGGTGCAGCGGAGGAGAAGCGGAGCCGCGTGCGGCTCGTGGCGGTGCGTGCCGCTCGTGGTGGAGCCGGTGATCGGACGTGGAAACGCCGGTGGTATCTGTAGTCAAGGGGTAAATGCACAAGAAGATAGTCCGACAGTGTGAAGTCCTGCTCATGTTTGCTTTCATGTGACTGTCATTTCTTTGGATGATTCTGCACACAGCGCCTCTAGAGGCGAGGGGAAGTATTTCTCTATGTCACTCTGTCTCTATGTCACTCTCTATGTCTCTATGTCACTCTCTGTGTCTCTATGTCACTCTCTATGTCTCTATGTCTGTCTCTGTGTCTCTATGTCACTCTCTATGTCTCTATGTCAGTCTCTATTTCTCTATGTCACTCTCTGTGTCTCTAAGTCACTCTCTGTGTCTCTATGTCACACTCTGTGTCTCTGTCACTCTCTATGTCACTATCTGTCACTCTCTGTGTCTCTATGTCACTCTCTGTGTCACTTTCTATGTCTCTATGTCACTCTCTATGTCACTCTGTGTCTCTATGTCACTCTCTGTGTCACTCTCTATGTCACTCTCTTTGTCTCTATGTCACTCTCTCTGTCTCTGTCACTCTCTGTGTCACTCTCTGTGTTTCTATGTCACTCTCTGTGTTTCTATGTCACTCTCTATGTCTCTATGTCACTCTCTCTGTCTCTGTCACTCTCTCTGTCACTCTCTGTGTTTCTATGTCACTCTCTGTGTTTCTATGTCACTCTCTATGTCTCTATGTCACTCTCTCTGTCTCTGTCACTCTCTGTGTCACTCTCTGTGTTTCTATGTCACTCTCTGTGTTTCTATGTCACTCTCTATGTCCCTATGTCACTCTCTATGTCTCTGCCACTCTCTGTGTCTTTATGTCACTCTCTGTGTCTCTATGTCACTCTGTATCCATGTACTTCAGGCTGCAAAGCACATTTTCCTTTTACTCTGTGGTTTGTTTCTATACAATGGTTTTACTATTTGCTATTATCACGTTTATTAGTATTCCTACCGTTGATTTACTAGATTCACCTAATAATAATATACATGTCTGACCAAAAGAACAACTAATCTACACAATGAAATAATGATTATAAATAACTTGGAGTAGCTGGAGAAGGATTGTGTATGTGTTTCATGTTTATGGATGTACAGCTGCATTTCAGTCTGAGAGTTGAATGATGAGAAGTAAATTGACCCAAAGGAACAACACCACTTGATATCATCTCACTTCCTGTGCAGCGCTACAGGGAAAACGGGCTTGTTGTGCTGAATGTTTTGGTTCTGAATCTTCCCGCAGTTTGATCGTGGGTTGTTATTTGCATCAAATGTAATGGCATAATGTCAGCCTTACGATTATTTATATCAGTTTACAGATAATGAGGAAGTACACAGAAACATATTTATGTGTCCCATATGATAAGTATGATACATGATATAAACAAGAAAGCCGCATCAGAATATAATGGCCAAAGTTCACAGTTCAAGCTGGATAAAGGATTCAATATTTGAATACTGGATTTAGTTATAGTTTACAAAACGCCTTATTGCTTAAAAATGTAAAAGATATTTATTGCCACTTGAAGTACAACCCGGAATGTGTCATTTAGTTTTGTGTTCCTATTCTTATGATTACTATGTGAAATGTTGTGTTTATATGACTAGTCGTCTTGTTAAAGACTGATCAGACCTTCAGCTCCAGAGCACAAAGAGAATGTTTGGTCCCAGAGGTCTGTAAGCAATATTTGACGCTGTGATAAGTTTGCATGTAAAAATGTAATCTCTGTGGTGACACTGTTGATCAATTATCTCTATATTTACCCCACAATATTTCCATAAAATCTATAAGCCTGGCAAAGGGTAATTTGTCCTTTATTGACTTTAATCAGACATAACATTATATTGGTGAGCGACTTTATGCAGTCTGGGAGTGTAGCTATTTCATTATCGAAAAGAAGCTGCAAGGTTATCTATTCTTGTAGAGTTGAAAATTATGTTAAAGGTAGTTAAAGAGTGAGCAAAGTAAAGACAAGGGGCCTAAAATTAAACTTAAAAGTATCCCACAGATAGGTCCCACGAAGGAGGAGCAGACCTCCATCCATCCATCCATCATCTGCCGCTTTATCCAGGGCCGGGTCGCGGGGGCAGCAGTCTGAGCAGGGACTCCCAGACTTCCTCCTCCCCAGACACTTCCTCTAACTCCTCCGGGGGGATCCCGAGGCGTTCCCAGGCCAGCCGAGAGACATAGTCTCTCGTCCTGGGTCTTCCACGGGGGCCTCTTCCCGGTGGGACATGCCTGAAACACCTCCCAAGGGAGGCGCCCAGGAGGCATCCGGAACAGATGCCCGAGCCACCTCAGCTGGCTCCTCTCGACGTGGAGGAGCTCGGCTCTACTGCGAGCTCCACCCGGAGGAGCAGACCTGTCCTATTTAAATAGAGGGAAGCTCAGGGAGCGTTAGTGAAGTAGAGCAATAATTGTAAATCTGGTGGATGTTTAACAAGTGGAAGAGGTCTGTGTGGTAGACCATAGACAATTAATGTTCCATGTGTGCTATGTCATTTTGTGCCATCAATCATTTGAAAAGGTTTTGTTGATTCTGATCATGGTTTTAATACCTAGAGAACAAGAAGGTGTTGTACAAAGTATTGGTGGTAGAACTGGGCACAGCACTTCAGCGCACATAAATCAGACAGGGCAGCCTTGGATGGGGCAGCATCATAATTGCATTGTGTTGGCTGCGTGTTTGCGTGTCTTTGTTACTGATTGAGCGCCTCGCTGTTACCTACCCACCTTATGAGTCATCCAAGACATTTAGCAAACTGTGGTCAAATGTAGCACTCAGGACACCATGTGGTATAAGAAGTACAGAAGAGTCAAAGTCAAAAGCTTTGGATACTGAAAGAGAAGGTGCACGATAAAGCACAATAACAGCATCCTCAGTGTCAGGCGGGTTTGAAAGAAGAAAGTAGTTGAGTAGTTGAGGTATAAGAAAGAAAAGCCATGATATTTGAATAATCTGGCTGAATATTGTAATACAAAGAATATCTGGCGTAATGTGACATAATGAGTAATTCATATGACATAATTGTAGTTCAAACCAAAAACATATACTTTCCTTGGTTGTGACAAAGCAACATTTGTTTTGTGTTTTTTAGCAGGTTGAAAAGTGAATATTGTACAACACAGTGCAGTGCGTGTTCCCTAGTGGGACATTGTATCAACTGGAACCTGGCTGGTCAACTGAAACCTGTTGATTTGAAAAGCAAGACTATATACAAATTCATAATCATAAGAAGCTAGATCTTTGTTGCGCACCTCCGGCTGTAAATGTTATTCTCGCAGCTTTTGTTCGGCACTTCTCGCATTTTGTTCTTGACACATAAGTTGAGCAGGACTTTGTTCTGTCCATGAATTAGACTCTGATTGGCTAAACGATGTCAACTGAGCTGTCTGTGATGATACGTTCCATAGCAACAGCGTGGAAACAGTTGTTAGCGATCACAGGGGGCCTTGATCTAGAGGAGTTTGGCTTCGGCGCTTCTGTTGAAATATGAATGCCAGAAATAAACTGTGTTCTCGTTCTTGCGCCCTAGGTAAACAAACATGCTTCTTGCTTCTTATAAAGTACGAATTTACCTTATGAAATGAGGGGTCTAAAGCAAAAATACCCCCAAGGTGAATTATACATGTAGTGGGAGGACACAGGACCTTTTCACTGGTAATTTTGTTTTATTTATGGCAAGTTTGAGGCTCAGTCTTGGTTTTGTCAATGTGATATCTGTGTTTTTTTATCCTGGCCTGGTCCTTGATAGCCTCTGGTTTGGAGCGTCCATATTCCACAAGCAAAGTTCAAACTTCAAGAAAAATGATATGGTTTTACCTGGTTTTAAGTGATCAATACACATTTTTTTGGGGCAGAGGGCGAGCACATGAATTGTGAGCGCTCACTCCTTAAATGCAGGACCATACAGGATCCCACAAACATGCGTGAGTATAAATCAATAACAAAACTCAGGTAATTCCACATGTTGCTCTGATGCTTCTTCTCAGCCCACCCTCTTCTCCACTTCAGTCCTCTAATCATTGGACCATTAATTTTCTCCGCACACTCCAAAATGGCTCCTGTTTTTGTGAGAGGGATGTGCCAGGCGAGCCACTTAGAAAGCCTCCCTGTTGTCAACACTCATATATCATTAGTCAGGGATTTATTGATTATTTCAGAGGTTGTTTCTGAAGAAAGTGAACGTATATCTGGAGAAAAAGTCACAGAACTGAAGAAATCTATGTTGACTAGCACAGAAGTGGCACTGTTTGAATGGCCACTGATAAACAAAATGAGCAGTTGGAGATAAATGGTAAAAAGGCATTAATCAGAGGTTGTATGTTCCCTCCAGCTGTAGCTGTAGAAGTGTTGGTTGTTATTTTCCGCAGAAATATCACAAAAATAAATATATCACACGACAATGTAATTATATACTGGGACTTAGTGAGAATGTGGAAATGAGACTAGTAAAGCTGTTACAATTGAATTTGGCATTTATTTATTTTTATTGGCAAAGTCTTGTTTGTTCTTTGAAAAACATCCAAGAATCTAAGGATGAAGACGTCTGTGAATGGTAAAAGCTTTTTATGTCACTATTTATTTATGATTGTATTTATATTTCCTCCAACCAAAGACAAACAAACAAATGCCAGCTCAATAAACTAAAAGCATTCTATAGCTCCACTTGAAACAGATGTTTACATATCCCGCCGTGAGGTTTGTTCAATCCAAATGCCCAATCACAGCCAGTTGTTTAATGAGCTCACATATAACGCGATCTGCACAGTATGATTAATGAAACCCAGGAGCCAGTTTTGAAGAAATATTGGCAGAGAGTCTTCAGCTCGTTGGCAGAGTCTTCTCTTCTGATGGTATGATGGAGTTCAAAGTCAAATATAGCACAGAAAGTCAAACTTGTGAAATATTTCTGAGGCATCGTTCTTATTTTTTACAGAAATTTGCACCTTATATTATTGCAAATTCAGAGTTGAGATGGAAATGCAGAGGATAAATTTAACCTTAAAGGACAAATATTATGCATTATTTGTTTTGTTCCCTTTAAACATGCTCTTGGATACCACTATAGCACTGCATGAAGACTTAAAATGTGACAACCTGTTTGTGATATTTGTAAAATTTAAAATATCTATTTGGTATTGATCCACCCATCATTTTATCCCTTTCACGCTGCCATCTTGTTCAAAGTGAGCTTGTAGCCGTGCACATTTGTATCTTGAAATTCCTGATAACATACAGAGACACTAATGTGATGTTCTTAATGGTAATAGATGTGTCATAGTGCTGATGATGCATGTGTGACAGCTTACAACAGACAGCGCTGGTCTTCCTCTCATTGTAATGTAATTAAAGTGACAATCCCTTCAGTCTGCCGTCTGTGTGCACGCAGACAGCACAGTTATGGATAAAAATGCACATTGCCTGTCACTGCCAACAGAACACAATACTAGACTGTAACAGAAAACGACAGGACACATTCTTAGGGATATTAGACGTTCAACTTTTTGCATTTGCCATGTCCATCATGTCGCCCTGTCTGTCACAGAATGTATGGGTTAACAGTTTTCAAGTCCAAGCCACGTCAAGTTGTTTCCTTCTATTCCAAGCTACTTAAGTCTAAATAGGACAGACAGTACACCAAATGTTCCACTCTTGAACTTGACAATCTGACTTGACATTGTTCTCAGATGGAGATATTGAACTTATTAACCCCCCAAAGCGGGAACAAATATTTTTGTAGTTACGGCTGCACGGTGGCAGAGAGGTTAGAGAACTTGCCGCCCATTAAACAGATTTTGGGTTTGATTCCCGGGAGTGAGTCTGCTTGTCCTTGCCTTGGGTTCTCACTGGATTCTCCGGCTTCCTCCAGCCATCCAAAAACAAGCATGTGTAGTGTAAATGGACCACTGTAAATGTCCTCTAGTCATCTGTGTGTCTGTGTCTCTGTGTTAACCCTGCAACGATCTGGCTCCTGACCAGGGTGTACTAAAGCCCAAAGTCACTGAGATAGCCAGTCACCGTGACCCCAAATGGGAACAAACAGTAAAAAATGAAATGAAATATTTATTTTCACTTTGAGTTTGGATGTTTGTGAAAAAAGTGTTATTGAATTTTCATGTTTTTGTCACAAGTTAGGGTTGATGCGATTTCCTTGACTTACAACAATTACCTCCAAACAATGACGCAATATATTCTGAAATGCTTTGAAATAAGGTTCTTTAGTAAAATATTTTAAAGGCATTAATATGCATTCAACCAGAAACATGTGTGTTAATAAACCATGTACAAGAAGAGTATAAGAGCATTGCTTATTGAACTGTTTTCAATAACTAAGTGATGACTGCTAATTAACGCCTTATAATTTTTTTACATAAGAAAGTGTTACCTACGACACACTGGTCCTTCCTTGGGTCCGATTCTGACCACCAGAACCGTTCCATTCCTCTAGTGCCGTAATGGAAGTGCCGGTGCAATATGTGCAGGGGATTCATCCTCCCCCATGTCTGCTGCTCACACACTCATTGTCTTTCATGTATTCAGCTGATTTCTCACACACACTAGCAGACCGTGGGCAAGAGGGATGTGTGTCCGTGAGGCATTATGTGACGGTTTTGAAAATGGAGAAAAAGTTGGATTTCACAGATTATGACCTCTCTGCATATCAGGTGATGGCTTTCATCTATGTGTATCCTTCATTATATAATAATATATAATATATTTATAGAGTTTAGTGTTTCGCAAAAAAAAAAATATTAACATTTTACAGTTTATATAATACAGGATAAATTTCCAGAATATAGAACATAAATATGTTTTTTTTATATAGAACATAAATATGTTTTTTTATATGATGATTTATATGATATGATATATATATATATATATATATATATATATATATATATATTCCTTTATATATATATTCCTTTATATTCCTTCCTGTCCCTGGCCTCCTATGATATGATAATGAGGGATCCACCCATACCACAGCTTCTGAAGTCACACCTCCTTCTGTGTGCCGAGAGCCTGTATTTATTGGCTGTTGTAGAGGTAGAAAATCTGTCTGAAGATGAGCAAATTCCAGGTTAAAACCTCAGAGGAGACAGTTGAACTGTACTGACTACAACTACGACTAGAAACTACTGTAGAACACCTTCCCTAAGAAAAGTTATGCATTCGTATATGCATGATGATTTATCTACTACATGGCTTTCCCTATTATCGTTTTGTGAAGCTTACTATAAACTGAACAGAAATGATCTTTCTCAATAACTGGTCAACAGCATTTCACGACTGTGTGGTCACTCACTTTTGCTCAAGAGATCTGCCTGTTAGCTTTTTAATTGAATAATTTACTATTATTGATTTCCTGTTAGTAACAGAATTTATTTAAGAAATGTGCCCCAGAAAGCTCATGGCTGCATCAAAAACAAATAATTCACCCCTACTTTAAATTACATCTAATGGAAAACGGAATAGTACCATATGTGCTCTAAGTTTACTCCAATTAATACCAGTAAACCATTGCTAGAAATGGAATAAAGTAATGAAAAATGGATTAGTGGTTCCATCCCTTGTGAGATTTGACCAGGTCTAAACGTTCTGGAGCACAGGTATCCTCTTGGTGGGACTATTAGAGCAAAGACACATTCATACAAACTGAAACAGCTTGCAAAGTGACCTTGGTTTTATGAACACTGCTGCGAAAATCGCACAAAGAAACAGCCAGTAATTCACGAGGCAATGGGAAGATCGTTTGTTTAGTTTTTTTGATTTTTGTTCTCGATTTAGCCTTGACAAACATAATGACAATAAAAACGTGTCATACTATCCAGATAAACTACAATGCAATGCTCTGTAAATTAAGGGCTCAATGAAAGATTCTAAAGGACTAGCAACATGTATAAGCAATCATGAAAAATCCAAACATGGTATTAAAGATGGCGGCATAATCCGACAGGCATCTGTGGATGAGGTCCATTGACTTAGCTGATTAAATCTAATGTATTCAATGTATGCATCTAGAGACACAACACTATGTACTCCATCGTCATGTGCACGAGGCGGAGGAGGGAGTAAAACAGAAAGAGGCACATGCATTATTAAAAGTGGAAAATAGGGATGGCGGTTCCACCTCAGTGAAGCACAACAGCCCCATCTGGTGTTGTGACGGGGACGTGCGTCAGCCTCTGGATATGGCGCGTGTTCTTATGTTTTGGCTACATTTAGCAGGTTTTAAAGTGTTTTAGAGATGGGACAATTATCTTGAATTATCTTGAGTAATTCCTCTTTGTGTATGTATACGTAGGGGAGAGGTACGTAAATGTGTTTATATATATGAATATATGAATGGCCGACTATGTGCATATGTGTGTAAATAAATGTATATGTATGTGGGCGTTTATGAATGGACACGTATACAAATGAAATGTCTTTTTATTTATTTATTCTTTCCCCCCTTTTTTTCTGATGCCACTCCCTTATTTTCAACTTTTGCTCCTAAAACTTAAGCCTCACCAAGTCTAGCACGCTCTTGAGTTTTTTTAATTTATTTATTATTATTATTTATTTTATTTTTATTTCCCGTATCATTTGTTTTGTTTTTGTTCTTTTTTTTCTTTCTTTTTTTTATTATTATTATTTTTTTTTTACCCCCTCTTCTGGTGTAATAATTGTTGTTGAGTTATGTGTATGTTTTATGTTCTGATGAAAAATAAAATAGTAAAAAAAATAAAGTGTTTTAGAGCAGTCCTTCAAAAAGTAATATATCCGATTTTGGCTAATTTAAGTGCCATTAATTTCTATACATTTCTTTATACCCTGGCTCAGTGCAACTTCTATGGATGGAAGCGATATACAGGACATTATCTTGCTATGACCAAGACAAATAAACAATTGTTAATGTAAAAACACTCTTGTGAACTGAAATGTGTGACTGAAATTGTGGAAAGTACCCATGCGTAGCCTATTAGCCATTTTAAACTGTTAGATGAGAAAGCATTTGTGATTCAATTTAAAATAATCATGAGTGAGTCAGAACATCGTCCAACCTGCAGACAGAACTAAGTAGCCAACAACAAGATGACTTTATATTTCTGAAAGGCCGAAAATAAGATGGTCTAATTAGTCCCTTTGCTCAGAGCCACTGTCTAATTATATTTATGTAGAAATTAACAAACTGGAACCCTGAGAAAAATGTTTTTGTTTGACTAGAAGCTATACCATAATGAGAGTAGGGGGAGAGATTATGTGGTTACTGTGTCAGTAGGAGAGAGATTAAAGTAGGCCTGGGAGCTATAGCAGAACAGAGAAATCTAAACTTCAAGTGCAATATTGTTTAATCATCAAAATATACCTGGGGTTGTGTTTTGTTTAATTTCCCCATGAGTAATCTATTTCTAGAACCCCAAAATACTCTGAACAACAAACCATGATTTTCAACACCAGCAACTTTTATTATATTATTTATTTATTTTTTAAATACTTATATATATTAATATATGTGGCAAGACGAGTGGAAGTATTAACAATTAAAGCCGCAAGCGGCATCCAACGGCCCTCGCGGGCCGCCGGCCTTCCGACTCTGCTCTCTGCATTTTACAGAGATGGCGCTAACGCAATTGTCTAAGAACTAAGACAGCGACACATTGGACATGTACAATGCTGTGCTTAACCAGTGCAAATGAACACAAATGTTGGTCAAATGTGCAGCTCCAGCGCACAGAGACCGTGACACTTGGAATAAAAATATGGATATCTTTTGATGCTCCGCTTGTGTAGACTATTTTCCCAAAATATGAGCTTGATCGAGCTATTGCCCACAGAGGAGTTCATTAAAGTGTGAAGCATAAATGTGAACATTTCAAGGATTTGGCGTTTTCCCCATTTGTGACAGTATATTTGCAGCTCCACGGCACAGAGACCCTAGTACTTAAAATCAAAATATGGATAACTTTTGATGCTCCGCTTGTGTAGATGATTCTCCCCAAATATGAACTTGATCGGGTATTCACCCTAGGAGGAGTTTGTTAAAGTGTGAAGTGTAAAAATGTGGTCAATTTAGAGATTTTGCGGTTTCCCCATAGGGAAAACATGGGATGTTTCTGTCATCGCTACGGCTACGCTTTACCAAATATGACTTTGGCTCCCATACTTTTAATTTGGGGATGGCAAATGAGATTTGTGTGCAAAATGTCATGTCATTTGGAAAAACTCTTGTTTATAGGCCACTCTGAAGGCCAAATAGTCCAAATTCTGCGAAAAGTTTGGGGCTCAGCTGCACAGAGACCGTAAATGTTATCCATAAAATTTGAATAAATTTAGATGCCCCACTTGTCTAGAGGAGGTACACCGATTTTGAGATCGGTGGACCAAACGCACTAGGAGGAGTTTGTTAAAGTGTGAAGCGTAAATGTGAACATTTCAAGGATTTGGCGTTTTTCCCAATTCTGACATATATTTGCAGCTCCACGGCACAGGGACCGTAGCACTTAAAATCAAAATATGGATAACTTTTGATGCCCCGTTTGTGTAGATGATTTTCCCCAAATATGAGTTTGATCGGACAATCGCCCTAGGAGGAGTTTGTTAAAGTGTGAAGTGTAAAAATGTGGTGATTTGAGCGATTTTGCGATTTTCCCATAAGGATAACATGGGATGTTTCTGTCATCGCTACGGTTACGCCGTACAAAATATGACTTTGGCTCTCATACTTGTATGATCAGGATGGCAAATTAGAATTTTGTGCAAAATATCATGTCATTTGGAAAAACTCTATTGTTTATAGGCCACTCTGAAGGCCAAATAGTCAGAATTCTGGGAAACGTTTGCGGCTCCGTCGCACAGAGACCGTAAAAGCTATCCTTAAAATTTGGATACCTTTAGATGCACCACTTGTCTAGAGGACGTACACCGATTTTGAGGTTGGTGGGCAAAACGCACTAGGAGGAGTTCGTTAAAGTGTAAAACATAAAAATGTGGTAATTTGAGAGATTTTGTGGTTTTCCCATAGGGATAACATGGGAGGTTTCTGTCATCGCTACGACTACGCCGTAAAAATTTAGGCATTTTTGTGATTGGCTTTTGTGATCGGGACGGCAAAATAGAATTTTGGGTAAAGTTTAGAAAATTTTGGTAAAACTAATTTTTGACCTTCAATGTTAATTTAAAGGTCACTCTGTAGGGGGCGCTATCGCGCCCATTTCAATTTTGTCAGCCTAAACTGGTCCAAACTAGAAAGTTTAACAACTGATTCAAATTTGGTCCTAATCGGACTGGTTTTGATCAAATGGGAGCAATTTTTAGATCTGCAATATTCCAAAATAAGTTGTCCAACTTTGCGGCTGCGCAGCACACAGACCGTAAAAGGTATCTCAAAAAATTGGATAACTTTAGATGCCCCACTTGTCCAGAGGACGTACGCCGATTTTGAAGTTGGTGGGCAAAACGCCCTAGGAGGAGTTCGTCAAAGTTTGACGTGAACAAAATGGCTAACACAGCGTGTTTTCATTTTCAAAGGAAGATGGCGGCCATAGGGTAAGTCTGGGGGCGTGGCCACAATGATTTTTTTTGTTTGTCCTCACGAGAGGAATGCGTGTCCCGAATTTCGTAGCTTTACGTCAAAGTTGACCTCGGGGCGTCTCCCATAGGCGCAATGTATTTTGACTTTTGTCGGTGGCGCTGTCGCGCCATTTTTTAACGAAAAAAAAAATGGCCCAGAAAAAATTAAATTTTTCGCCGATTCTGAATTTTGGGCAAAGTTTGGTGAGTTTTTGAGCATGTTCAGGGGGTCAAATTAGAGTTCAAAGCGATGAAGAACAAGAAAAAATATAGCCGCAAGCGGCAATGATCGGCCCTCGCCACGCCGCCGCCACGCCGCCGCCACACCGCCGCCACGCCGCAAGAGGAGGGGGCGCTAACGCGCCCCAATTGTCCTTTTATTACGCCTACTGCTGAATCTGTGACGCTGTCACATCTTCTCCCCTTTGTTTTACCATCAAAAAGCAATTTTATTTTGAATTCTTGGCAAAATGTGCGGCTTTGCCGCACAGACACCGTGACTCTTTGAATGAAAATGTGGATAACTTTTGATGGTCTTGAAGATGAGTCTCACCAAATTTCACCGATTCTGAATTTTGGGCAAAGTTTGGTGAGTTTTTGAGCATGTTCAGGAGGTCAAATTAGAGATCAAAGCGCTGAAGAAGAACAAGAAAAATAATAATAATAATATTTTTAGCAAAAACAATATAGCCGTTTTTACTAAAACAACAAATGATACATCGTTTGAAAGCTCTAAGCCTTCCCGATGCCGCCATGGGGTGGAATTATCATTACGAGCGCTTACGCGCTCGTCACTCCCTATTCCGTCGGGATGCCCCGCCCACTCCCCATAGACTTCCATTGATTTGAGCAGATACAAGCATGGCCCATGCCTGCGGCATGGATTCTCGCATACGGGACGATGCCAGGAGGGTTTTTGGAGGAATGCAGCGCTTCGCGCTGCTGTTGTCAACAATTAGTGAATGGGCTACGCCCATTCACTAATTGTTGACTATTTCTGTCATAGCAGGAGTAAGTATGCATGATCCATGCCTTCGGCATGGGCTAGTTCACTGTACTTGCCAGGGGCGACGGGGTACCAAACATGCGGGCTGCGCCCGCATGTTTGGTCAGACAGTTGCAACGCTGCCTTCGGCAGCGTTGCGGGAGCAATAGGCCCTCCCCCTGCTGGGGCTCGGGCCTAATAATAATAAATATAGCCGCAAGCGGCAATGATCGGCCCTCGCCACGCCGCCGCCACGCCGCAAGAGGAGGGGGCGCTAACGCGCCCCAATTGTCCTTTTATTGCGCCTACTGCTGAATCTGTGACGCTGTCACATCTTCTCCCCTTTGTTTTACCATCAAAAAGCAATTTTATTTTGAATTCTTGGCACAATGTGCGGCTTTGCCGCACAGACACCGTGACTCTTTGAATAAAAATGTGGATCACTTTTGATGGTCCACCCCTGAAGATGAGTCTCACCAAATTTCAGGTTAATAGGGCTAACGCCCTAAGAGGAGTTTGTGAAAGTACAAAGTGTAATCATGTTCTGGCGATTTCCCCATTGGAATAACATGGAAGGTTTCGGTCATCGTTACGGCAACGCCATAACAATTATGACATGGCTCTCATTGACTTTTTTGATGGGGATGCTAAAATTGAGTTGTGTGTCAAATTTCATATAATTTCGCAAAACTAAACATTTAACCTCCATATAAAATCTGTAGGGGGCGCTGTGGCGCCAAATGAATTTATTTCACTTCAAGTGGGTTTAGGGCAAAGAGTTTAAAAACTGATTCTAATTTGACGCAATTCGGACTTTATCTGCGCAAACGGCAGAAATTTTAAATATGGGAGATTTCTGAAATTCTAGCTACAGTTTGCGGCTTCGCCGCACAGAGACCGTGAGAGGTGTCAATGTAATTTGGATAACTTTTGATGTCCCACTCCTCAGTAGCATTTTCACCAAATTTCAGCTTTTTAGGGCCAACGCCCTGGGAGGAGTTCGTAAAAGTACGACGTTTGGAAAAACTCCAAAATCATGTTTAGCCATTTTTGAAGCAATATGGCCGACATTTGGTTGGGCGGACGGCGTTGCCGTAATAATATTTTTTACTTCTCTTGTCACCATCTACCTCTGCGCCAAATTTCATGATTCTACGATCAGATTTTTTTTGGGTCATTTCCCATCTCTCAATGCATTTTTGGTACATTTGGGGGCGCTGACGCGCCAATTTTTTTTATTTTAGAAAAGGGAAATAGCCAGAATGTAGAGAGGCACGATTTTTAGAGGTGTGAACATTTTTGTGACTTTTCGTCAATGTTCACTGGGTGAAAAATAGGGGGGTTGGTCCCGAGAAGAAGAAGAAGAAGAAGAAGAAGAATATTCCGATGCGAAAACAATGTTTCCCATTTTTCAAATATCATAAACTATACATTTTCGGAAAGCGCTCGCGCTTTCCTACCTCATGGTGTGGGTCCCTGGTCACTGACGGGTACTTTCGTTATTTTTGAGTGGGCTCCGCCCACTTTGTGTTTTTGGCCCTCTATACATTAATAATGTTCAATTTTTGCATTACATGCTTATATGCACGGAACATGCAAGAGATGGGGAACGTATTCGTGAGGTACTTAGGGCAAATGAGTGCTTTATATGGGGATGACGACCGCGAAGCGGTCGTCATCCCAATTTAAAGTGCTCGTTTAGTGCGCACTTTTGCACAGGCTTCGCCCGTTTACAACGGTAATGTTCCATTTTCCTACTATTAATTAGTATGCACGGGGCGTGCGTGAGTGAAGGAGTGCGTTAGTGAGTGTTTGGAAGTGGGCGAGCGCTTCGCGCTCGATTTCGTGCGCACTACGTGCGCACTTTCGCAGCCGTGCTTCGCACGGCCTTACGAGATTAATAGGCCTCTCGCCAGCTTGTGGCGCTCGGGCCTAATAATAATAATATTTTTAGCAAAAACAATATAGCCGTTTGCACTATAACAACAAATTATACATCGTTTGAAAGCTCTAAGCCTTCCCCATGCCGCCATGGGGTGGAATCATCATTACGAGCGCTTACGCGCTCGTCACTCCCTATTTCGTCGGGATGCCCCGCCCACTCCCCATAGACTTCCATTGATTTGAGCAGAAACAAGCATGGCCCATGCCTGCGGCATGGGTTCTCGCGTACGGGTCGATGCCAGGATTGTTTTTGGAGGAATGCAGCGCTTCGCGCTGCTGTTGTCAACAATGAGTGAATGGGCTACGCCCATTCACTCATTGTTGACTATTTCTGTCATAGCAGGAGTAAGTATGCATGATCCATGCCTTCGGCATGGGCCAGTTCACTGTACTTGCCAGGGGCGACGGGGTACCAAACATGCGGGCTGCGCCCGCATGTTTGGTCAGACAGTTGCAACGCTGCCTTCGGCAGCGTTGCGGGAGCAATAGGCCCTCCGCCCTGCTGGGGCTCGGGCCTAATAATATTTTTAGCAAAAACAATATAGCCGTTTCCACTATAACAACAAATGATACATCGTTTGAAAGCTCTAAGCCTTCCCGATGCCGCCATGGGGTGGAATCATCATTACAAGCGCTTACGCGCTCGTCACTCCCTATTCCGTCGGGATGCCTCGCCCACTCCCCATAGACTTCCATTGATTTGAGCAGATACAAGCATGGCCCATGCCTGCGGCATGGATTCTCGCGTACAGGACGATGCCAGGAGGGTTTTTGGAGGAATGCAACAATTTGTGAATGGGCGTAGCCCATTCACAAATTGTTGACTATTTCTGTCATAGCAGGAGTAAGTATGCATGATCCATGCCTTCGGCATGGGCTAGTTCACTGTACTTGCCTTCGGCAGCGTTGCGGGAGCAATAGGCCCTCCGCCCTGCTGGGGCTCGGGCCTAATAATGTAGAATTATAAATCACTTTAAAATGTTTAAAGTGATTTATTATACTAAAAGCTTGAAAGGGGACCACCCGCGGAGGGTGAGGTGAGAGTTTATATATATAATGTCTTGTAATCAACATAATTGATTACAAGACAAAATTCTAAATATGTGGAAAAGTATAGTGATTTACACACCATAGCTCCACAGAGTTTTCACATCTAGAAACAGAAAAGAAGTTGCAGCTAACTCTATGACTAAACTGGCACCGAAGCCCGAAACACAGCGCCTGACACTAAAGCGCAAGTAGTGAATGGAGTTTGCTTCAGTGTCACGTGCCCCCCGCAGGCCACACTGTGACCAGCAGCTCTCCAAACCTTCTAAGGGATCATCTCAAAATGGGTTGAAGCTGAAAAGACGTAATATTTTTCGTCTTGGGCGGGGGGATTGAACCTACATGTCGTCTTTTTGTTGCTTTGAAGCTTCAATACATTGTTGTGGCAGTCATTGTTTTGAAATGCTAGAAAACTCTCAGCAACGAGCATTAGGCCAACATTAGGCGGCGGGTGCGGCGCGGAGCACGAGGAGTGCGTACGGGGGAGCACGGCGCACCGCGGCCCGTGCGCGGCCTGTGCGCACGGTGCGTTGTGATCACTGCGCGCCGTGGCCAGGGAGCACCCGCCCCGCTCCCCGCGCTGGCCACTGCGCGCCGTGGACCATGTGGATTGAGTAAACAAGCATGCGCAACAGGTGACATTATTTGGAGAATTCATAACTTCTACTGATAAACATACCAAAGGATGTTCAGGGATGTTCACTAGAGGTGAGCAGGTCTATCAAGCTACTATCGTTTTATCAACGCATTAACATTTTATATGAAGCCAGTCTTTCGTCTTTTGAGGGGGGGTCCACCAGAGAGAGACGAATAAAATTACGTCTTTTCAGCTTCAACCCATTTTGAGAAGATCCCTAAGTAGCTCCCAAAAGGATTTGGGATTTCAAAATATTATGCTGAATAATTTTAATTTGATAACATTTTTAAGGAGAGCTTCCGTACATTTTGCCTATTATCATTTTAAAAGTATCCCTTCATTGCCAAACTTTGTGCACTAATAACTTGATTTTCAACATGTTTGTCTGGGAACTTTAATGTGCCTTGAGGGCATTGGTTTTATGAAATATTCTAACTTTTTTTCATATATATATATTTTTTTTACCATTTATTTAAAAAAATCCCCCACACGCACACATGCACTTACACTCACGCACACATGCACTTACACTCACGCACACATGCACTTACACTCACGCACACATGCACTTACACTCACGCACACATGCACTTACACTCACGCACACATGCACTTACACTCACGCACACATGCACTTACACTCACGCACACATGCACTTACACTCACGCACACATGCTCTTACACTCACGCACACATGCACTTACACTCACGCACACATGCACTTACACTCACGCACACATGCACTTACACTCACGCACACATGCACTTACACTCACGCACACATGCACTTACACTCACGCACACATGCTCTTACACTCACGCACACATGCACTTACACTCACGCACACATGCACTTACACTCACGCACACATGCACTTACACTCACGCACACATGCTCTTACACTCATACACACATGCACTTACACTCACGCACACATGCACTTACACTCATGCACACATGCACTTACACTCATGCACTTACACTCACGCACACATGCACTTACACTCACGCACACATGCACTTACACTCACGCACACATGCACTTACACTCACGCACACATGCACTTACACTCACGCACACATGCACTTACACTCACGCACACATGCTCTTACACTCACGCACACATGCACTTACACTCACGCACACATGCACTTACACTCACGCACACATGCACTTACACTCATGCACACATGCACTTACACTCACGCACACATGCACTTACACTCATGCACACATGCACTTACACTCACGCACACATGCACTTACACTCACGCACACATGCACTTACACTCACGCACACATGCACTTACACTCATGCACACATGCACTTACACTCATGCACACATGCACTTACACTCACGCACACATGCACTTACACTCACGCACACATGCACTTACACTCACGCACACATGCACTTACACTCATGCACACATGCACTTACACTCACGCACACATGCACTTACACTCATGCACACATGCACTTACACTCACGCACACATGCACTTACACTCATGCACACATGCACTTACACTCATGCACACATGCACTTACACTCACGCACACATGCACCTACACTCACTACACTCTAAAATACATAAGGCTGAATACAGCTGAGCAAGCTCCATCAGAGGAGCCGTCTGCTCCAGAGATGAAGCCTCAAACCTCCACCAGGGGCCCAGAGGAATGATGAGGCAACAAACCTCCACCAGGGGCCCAGAGGAGTGATGAGGCGACAAGCCTCCACCAGGGGCCCAGAGGAGTGATGAGGCAACAAACCTCCACCTCCACCAGGGGCCCAGAGGAGTGATGAGGCGACAAACCTCCACCAGGGGCCCAGAGGAGTGATGAGGCAACAAACCTCCACCAGAGGCACAGAGGGGTGACACGGCCCCAAACCTCCAAAAGGCAAAAGGGGCCCAGGGCTCCACAGAGAAAACACTGGAGATCCTAAAATAGATCAAATATATGATATAGAAATAAACTAAACTAAAGATATGAGTAAAAGCTAAGACTTAAATTTAGATAAAATACAAGTTAAATTATAAATATTATCATAATGTATAAAATTCCAAGCAAAAAACGTTGGGTCCTGAACAAGAAATACAGTAACAACAATAAATCCAAACAGCCAGACACAGTGACTCACGTATTAAATAGATGGTAGCTGTGATGTCACACTAATATATGAGAATATGTTAATATAATAGACAGAGTAGCTGCATTTTTTGTATTGTAAATGTATTTCTCCAGGGCAAAAATGTTGGAGACACCCGACATACACCATATAGACATTATTACAAACATCACCAACATCATTTTGGACACTTAAGCAAGAATGATTGGCAATTTACTAAATATTTGAACTTGAAGCTTGTTCTAGTTCAGTGCTTTCTCCCAGAGGCTGAATCCAAAGTGTCCCAGCTTTTACACATCCACACAGGAATCAAATATGTTCTGTCAATTCCTTTTGTATTTCTGATGGATATCACCAATAACCATAATTCCTTCGTGAAAAGCTGGCTCCATCTGTGTCATAACATAATAGAGGATTACATTGTTTCATGAAGTTATTGCTTTGGTTATAATCACATTATGGCTCTATATCATGAGGTCCGTGGTGCAGAGGTCGCCTGCAGGTCTGCATCAGCCATAATCCACTCTCATCTCAAAAAGTGAGGGAACAGACAACGTCCTCAGGGCTAAGTACATGCTGTTATACCATACAGTCTAATATAATTGTGCTTGGCTATTCGCTCTGTAAATGTCCTTCTAAAATGATTATTATACACATTCAGAACTTCTGTACCATCTGTGCGATGACAGTGTATCACTCAGATGGCTACGTCTCGTTTACACTGAGCTGTCATGAAAACTTTATGTCTTAAATGTTTTCTGGCGGTGCAGCAGGTACAAAAAATGTGTTACAGAATATTTACATTTGAGAGTTAAATATAGTATGTCAAATATAATGGCATTTTCAGATGTCTTAGCAGTAACTCACAGGTGGAGATGTGTGCATCCATAAACAGCTGACTGGCCCTGTGCCACATGGGCACACGCAGCAGAAGCATAAAGGCCTCTTCATAAGCCACTAAGAGCCCGCAGAAGGTCCCGCGTCCATAGTTCCACGACAGAGGAGCCGTGTACAGTGAAGGACAGTAGGCTCTGAACAAAGAGCACTTTCCTTCAGAGGAACACATACTAAACTTTTTCATTAACATGTTAGCCAATGCATACAGTTAAAAATATTGTCTCTTGATGTCTGTCATCCCGCCAATCATCTGATACAAAATGTCCCAGGTCTGACCTGAAGAGGCTGTTCACACATTAAAATCCTTTAGTCCTCACAATCATGTTACTCTTTGTGGGATTATACTTTATGTCATATTTGCTGCTCTGAACAGATCGTTAATAGTTCTTGCATCCCAGCACTGTGGGGGCTAATGATCGTCAGCATCTTGTGAGGTCCACAGACACAGCCTGTTTTACACCCGTTTAGCTCTGTTTGATCACTATATACATTTAATAAAAATGGTGAGAGAATCCTCCTTGCGGACAGCATTACTTATATTTAATACTTGATTTGAATATTATAATTTTGTTGCGCTAATCAATTAATGAGCGTGAAATGGGAAAACAAAATATTTTCTGTTTTCCCATTTCACGCTCATTAATTGATTAGCACAACAACAACAAAATATTCAAATCAAGTATTAAATATAACTCTTTTTACTCATTTCAAAAATAATTTGTAGTAGTTAACTCTGTCAAATGCTCTGGTGGCATTTTGAACACAAAAATACAGATTAATTCAAACCCAGATTGATGTCAGGAGTCACAAAACGGCAGGCAAGAACCCAATAGCACGACACAGGAAACAGTTCAGGTGTAGAAAAGGGGTATTTGTTACCAGCAGAGATCAAAACAAGGTCGTAACGCGTAGCAAACAAATCCAGAATGGGGCAGGCAAAAGAGAAGGTCCAAAGTCCAAAAGGGCAGGTCAAAACAGGAACAGGCAGGGTCAGAATCAGGATAACAGGTGCTGGGAGCTACGGAAACACACGAGACAATCTGGCAAAGAACTGAGGGAAATGGACCGGTGCATATACTGAGGTGGGGCAGGACAGGTGCAGAGCAGGAGAGAGTGGCAGAGTCTGCTCTCTGATTGGCTGAAGTAGTGGCACAGAAGGGGATTGACCAATGAAGAAACACTAAAGCCTGGCTGAAGTTGTGACAATTGATATATAGATACCAAATACACATGTTCCATGTCTTTTTGAATCCAAATTTATATAATTTGTTCAAACATATTCTTCCAATCTTGCGAACAATACATTTTCTAAAACTGTGGAAAGAACTTTAGCAAGGGCAATAGGTCTGTAGTTTGACAAACTATGTGAAGCCTTCTCTTTAATGACAGGAACTAAAACAACTGAGATCATAGAATCGGACAGGTCTCCATGCATTTAAAGGTCAGTAAAGCACATCGACAGAAGCAGGCATAATTTATAACTTATAACATTTTAAGTTTCACACACTAAAGCTATCTCTCGTTTTATTAGACAAGGTTTAGTTGTAGAGCACAATTCGTACACAAGTCATTCAAAATACTTTACATAACAGGAAAACATGCCTTAAAATCAAAATGACAGATAAAAGCATAAATCTTCATTCCAAATAGGACTTTAAAAGATAGTTTCAATCATATGCACAGGCAGCTAAACAGAACTGTTTTCAGCCTGGATGTGAGGGAGGCCTGTGTGACATTTCCTCACCATCACTTTCTATAATGTTGAAGGAATGAATGAATGTGTATTGAGTCAGATTCCATTAATACTTGCAATACAAAAGTTGTCCTCTAGATGGTGGTAGCATCCTGTTGTAAAAATGTTTGGTGATATTGTAATATTATCTTCTTTTGTTAACTTTTCAATAAATTATGATTCTTGTTATGTTTCTTGGCAACTGTTTTTACTTAAGTTTAGATGTCACATGCCAATTTATTTACGAACATAATATATACATTCATGTTATATTATGTGGCATCATATTATTCTTTTAATAATACCTGCTATTTGGATTTTTCTAAATGTTGTATTCATTTATGTATGTATTTTGTATTCTCTGCAACTTGCTGATTATGGATGACCACCAGCCACCAGGGGGCGACAGTATCAGATATGCTAAAAGCTCCTGTGTAAAATGCGACCACTCCACAGCTCAAAGACATCTAATATTTGCAGCTGAACATGATAATTTACAGCCCATATGTTTGCCTGTTCACTTACGCACTCACTGCAGTTATGACACAGCTTATTGCTCTTTCAGGAAGTACTGCGGCATGCTCTTAAGGCTATGTCGGTAATCTGATATTCTCTCAATAATTATAGACCACACTGCTCCCTGTGAGACACTCATCTGTGCAAACATTTATTCATTTGACTTTGTGCTCTTATATAACACTGGGTCATTATTAGCCACAAAGTCCACCTTTACATAGGGGATAATGCACTGGTTTGAGTTGAGGTCTCTGTAGTACTTCCCTTCATTAATGGCATAAAATGTGTTAGTTTTAAATCTGTTTTGTCCTCTTGAGTAGTGTTATGTTTCTTTTGGGAAGTTACAAGATCATTTACCATTACAATACGCCATGACCAAATAACGATGTAATCCTTAATTCATTTGTATTGTCAAATATATTACCATTCTTCTGCACGACAAGCTTTTTGAAATCCTACTTTCAGCATGATATAGTTAGTTATTTTGACAATAACCTTTTTCCTTGAAGCCCCCCTGTAAAACTGCCCCCACAAATGTATTATATTATAAAATGATTAGCATGAATAATTATTTTATTTTAAACAAATAAACTGAAATGTCAGTGTTTACCTTCCCATACCCAAATCTGAATCATTTGTATGGTATTATTATTTTACTATATAATTTGCACAAATCATTACTTTGATAACTTGACCCTCTGACAAGACAAAGTTCTGGGGACAGTCCCCCAGATTCAGAACTAGAAAGTAACACATTTGGAGTACAGATTGACTTGAATTTTAACCACTCCTTTGTTTCCTAGTTTATACATGTGAAAATGAATTGAGTTTTTATGAATGAAGTATTAAGGTTAAGGTATCTCTTTATTGTCCTTGTAGGTCAAATGTATCCTCTGCATTTGACCCAGTCTTCAATGCTGCTGCAAAAACCTGTCAGGAGCAGTGCAAATCAGGCACAAACTTTTATTTGTCCCACAACAATTCCAGAGTTGCAAAGCACAGTTCAAGTACAGCAGGAGAATAGATGCATGAAATAAAAAACAAGATAAAGCAAATTCCATTCAAAACTCTCAAAAGAAAAAGGATGTTGGGGTTTGTCTTGTCCGAAAAATCACTTTATTTCAGCTCAAATCAGAGCGTTGTTGGTGTGACCCAGAATATGAAGCTTAATGGAAAAATATTAGATAATGTTGTGCTGTGGGTTCCTGTGCAGACCTCACTGGCAGATAACAAACAGTTGGAGGAGGTTGAGATGGTTACAAAATCTGTTCTTGCAACATGGAAGGAGCTGATGAAGATATACAAACTAAACAAAGATGTTCAAACCTTAAGATGTTTGGCTTATGACCAAGGTTTTGTACCGATAGAACTGACCCGAGATTCAAGGTCTGGGCTACAAAAGGTATCACGTTTTTCAGCGGATGGTAAAAGAAAATCACATGAAAATGTTGAAAGAATCCTTTGACTTTGAGAAACTGGACTTTTATAGATATTTACAAATAAGGAGTTAAGACAAAGTAATGACCATTATAATCTGTTAACCAACATTTTTATCAAGGCTTATAAATCAAAACTTTCAACAAACTTTCAAGGATCAACAACTGGAATTTGGAAATGGACCAATTTGAGAGACTTTTATTTGTTTAAATACGCCATGATTTTGTTTCTTTGGATGTTTATTTGATGTTGTTTTTTGTGTTTTTGCTCTCCGGTCATGTTCTGTTCTGTATTTTGTGTTTATTCTTTAAAAAAAACAAAAAACAGTTTTCTAAGTGTAGAGCTGAGAGTAATCAGTGGTGCGCTGATGGGGACTGGAAAGAATAGCAAGCGCTGAGTAGATTTGAAAAGTGTTAGTGTTTCTATGAAGAGCTGTGGCTCACACTCTGCACCTGAAGTCAGAGAGAAAAACTATGTGGAAGTGAAACTGATCCTGGACCTGCTGGAGGACGTCTGAATGTTCTCTCTGTTCCCGTGTGAGTGTCTCAGACAATGATGTGTTCAAATAAACTTCATGTACAAAACCTAAATTGTTCAATTACAATGTCAACTTATTGTTCAATAAATGATAGAATGATAAATGATAGTTGGATTGTTAAATGGAGAACTATTTTTTGTAGAATATATTGAACACTTGGAGGTGTCAAATAAGTAACTTGTATCGCTTATTAATGAGCTGACCTGCTTTTGGGTTATTGTGTCAGTGGCATAACATTGTTTCAGCTCATTATTGTTTATCGAGATACTTTCTGAAACAACACATCACACTTTCAAAATGTTTACTGTGACAAGCCAAGTTGAATTCGCCCATTAATTGAAGAAGGTTCAAGGGGCCGTTCTCCCCATGTCTGAGTGGGCTTTCTCCCATTAACCGACTGTAATTAACCATGTACAACAGGGTATTGTGTTTGCCATTTTATTGTTTTATGTTTTTGCTCTGATTTTATTTTACGGGGTTTATTGTTTGAGCTATTTTAGGACTAGTCTGATGATTATGCTTTTTTTTTTTTTACGTGTGTGCAGCACTTTGGAAACCACTCTGTTTAAATAAAGAGCATTTTGATTTGAAAATTGTTGTACTGCTGCAAGGAGGAATCAAAAGCAGAACACAATGTTTCCTATGGCGATGAATAAAAGTATACCTCGACTTTAAATCAATGCAGTATGTGCAGATTTTATTGGTATTGTAAGCTCATGGACCTGATAACTAATGTCAATATTTCTGCTTTATCATTGCTGGATTCAACAGAATACTACAGAAGTACCATCATGTCATCTGAGGAATAAACAACAGTATAGTTATGTGTAGTCCATCCACTTTTTTGTTCATTATTGATGCACCGTTTTGACATAATCTTGCCAGCAAACATTGACAAATCACAATTAAGATAAGATAAGATATTCCTTTATTGTCCCACATGGGGAAATTTCATTGATGCAACGCAGGTAGATACAGAGGCAGATACAGAAGAACAGAACAGATCACTTATAGGAAGTTTGAAAAACACTTTCAGTAGATAAACTCCTATAGACAAAATCTCCCATTTCCCAACAAGGGATGGAGGGGAAAAATAATAAAGATACAAATAAATAATAAATAAATACCATTGCATGTGATCACGACAGTAATTGCACATGAATTCCACATTAATGAATTGTCAAGAAATTACACATGAATCAATGCTATTACTTAACAGTCAGAGAACATAATTCAACTTAGAATATTAAACGACACAGAAACGTCAGTCTTTTGTGTGGCTTGCAAGGGAGAGGAAGGCTTAGCCGAGTCAAGATGTTGTAAGCAACCTGAACGACTCTCCAAAATCACTCTCAGCGTTCCTCCCTTTTACAAGTCATTTTATTAAAATCACACATAAAAAGGAGGCGGGTCACATTTCTCATTGGTCAGCTTCACATCAAGGCACTTGTCTTTTACGACTCTTTGGTATTATCTTTAGAGATAAAAACCTTGGTGAATGTTCTACCCATCTGGTCCCCAGGATGGGAGGAACATTCCTCACGGCTGCTTCTACAACATCTTCACACATGTTATTAGAAAAACATGCCTTTCCCTCCCCCCAGGCTAATGATGCAGATAACTTTTAACACACAAATATAATCATATATTTACATTTTATCACATTCCCCTCCTGTTTATCAAAGCATTAGCCCACTTTCTCACATCCGAACACATCACTCTTTTCAGTTTTCAACATGTTTTTCATATTGGTGTGAACATAATACATTTTACACTCAAAGGGTCATGCACATTAATACTTGTCAGTTTCATCTTCTTCTATAGCTACTAAGGCATAACTATGATGCCCTCGGCTTGTGATTGCTTCTTCCACTGTACGTTCTATAGTGTGTCTACACATTGGTATGCAACAACATCCACAAAACACAAAACAGGCAATTATTACCAACAGTGAGGTCAGTACCGGAACCACGATACCAGTCCACCTGCCGAACCAGCTTTCTAACCATTCTGAGATTTTATTGTCTATTCCAGTGTGTTCTTTCATTTTTCTAGACATAGTTCTCAATTGTGACAGAGTGTTTGTGACTGAGCCGTCCGCGGCTGTATTATTAGGAATGAATGTACAACATTGACCTTTGAAAATCGAACAAACTCCTTTCTTTTCAGCTAATAACATGTCTACTGCCATTCGAGTTTGCCACGCCATTAAAGCGGTGTGATGCAACTGTGACCCGAGAGCAAGTCCTAAATTGTGAGTCAGATTAGTCAACCTTTGTAATTGGAAAGACAGATAATTAATTCTGTCCACATTTTTGTGCGGCGTGATGGGAAATATCGCAGAGACAAGCGGAAGGCCCTCAAACCCTGCTGCTATTTGGTCAGCCAGCTTATACTCATCAGGGACTCCTCTGGGTACCCCAATAGGATCTATATACGTAGTATCAGGTGCTACTGGGAGCATACCAGATTGTCCACTAACGTCTCGCCTTGACCTTTCAGTATGGTTCTGGGTGATGCTTGTTATGACCGCGGCTGGCCACAAGAGCGATACATAGGCACAGAGTCCTACTCCCTTTGCTTCCAAGTGTCCTCTCAGCACGGTGTCCCCACACCACCACCATACATCCTGGCGTTGGGTATCCAAGAGACCTCCTCCCGCTATCTGCACAGTTAGGTTACACATATGAACTGGTACATTTCCCATCTTAAGGCATATTTCATTAACTTTGCATGTAGTTATGTTGTAGCAGACAAAAAAGGCGCTTTTAGGTAATGTAAACAATGGCGGTTGCATATTATTTGTCAATTTTGGAAATGCTCTGTCATAATTGGCACATAGTTTATTATTCATGGTTCTGTTGGCTAGGTGCTGGACGCATGTCGTGTTTACATTATCGCATCTACTAATAATAACTGTGGTCGTGCTGTCATGCATATTATGCAATCCTTTCGCAGAGGTCTTGCCACTGCTAATGCTTCTTGTATCCACATATTTGTTGCAATATGTGCACCCGTTGCCATGTATAGAAAGGTGTCTGGCGTTAATTGCTTTCTATTGGTAACTATTATGGATCCCCGCATTGCCCTTCCTACTGTGTCTAGTGTCTGAGCCTGGGCCTGATTGCTTGAAATCGCTACAACACATACAAGAATATGACAGAATGGATCCAGAGCTGGTCCTGGAACCCACCAATACAGTCTGAATACTTCACATTCTGTCTTATTTTGATGATTGTGTAGATTTACCGTTATTAACACATTACCACTAGTCTGAGCCATTTCTATTTTACCTTTCCATCTTTGTGCGGCGGCTGTAGTAGCGTATGGCTCCCATGATTTTCCTGAATATGCCATTGTGTTTTCCCAGCTACTATCTTGCTGCCCCACCATCATATACATTTCATACTCTTCTACATCAATTTGATCACTTATTTTCTTCCCCCTGTATTTCAGATCTGCGTATGGAATTTCAAAAATGAATGTTTCATTCACAGGTATACACAATTGTGGCATCCAAGTGGATGCTGATCTATTAGAACATGGGTTGGGTGCCCAGAGTACCTTTGGCTTGCTGTTTGTTCTCTCACGTGGTCCCGACTGTCCGATGCATAATACAGGTGTCAGCACCCATATTACCGCCGTCGCTGCGATGATGATAACACGTACGTCTTTTTGCTGTCTCTGGCTCCCGTTCATTGTAGCAGAGTGTAGCACTTTACGCGCTGTGGCCTCTGTGTTCACTGCATACAAAAATGAAGAATACACTGAAGTCCTGAGTCTTGTAGATCTTATGGATCTGCCGCTGTGTTGTCCGCCGCTGTGTTGTCCGGCGCTGTGTTGTCCGGCGCTGTGTTGTCCAGACATTTCTCTCACTTTCCCATGAGAGCACCCATGTTCTCGTCCCTCCAATGGTCGGTGTGAGGACGACACGGTGTGGCTCCGTCCACTGGCTGTCCCACTTGGATCGTCTCTGTAAACACCACATCTCCAACACGTTCTGCTGCGGTAATAAACAAAGTCTTTTCGACAGTTCAGTGTATTTCAAACAGTTTTCTTGTTTACAATTTTTTTTTTAGTAATTATTGATTCGGAACATTTGTTTACATCCCTCCATTTGATAAATGGCTTTGCCCATTTCTCAAACTTCTACATAATTCTACATTTAAACAAAATTCAATAATCCAGATAGTTTACAACGTTCACTAATCCAGGATGTAATCAAGGAAGAGATGGAATTGCGTCTGTCACTCCACTCCGCAATGTCACCTCTTGACCTTTCACAGTTCAGTGGTCACATCCCTGGCTGAGCCCCCCCTTCCACGGCGCTGGGCCCCCCCTGTGTGTCTGTAATCCGACACTGCCAAACTCTGTTTTACCACCATTTGTTTCAAACTCCAAATGTTTCAAACTCTAAATGTTTGGTCTCCACGTGTGCGCGCGTATGTATGTGTGTATGTATGTGCAATACAAATACATCAAACAATAATAATTATCTCAATAATTCCCCCGTTGAGCTGGCCATAAGGGTCAGTTCACAACTTAGAATTCTTCACATAATTAATAATTTCACATCTCCTCTGTGGTGTGGCCTGAATAAAGTCACCCATCTAATGTAATATGTGCTAATCTTCTATATGTGCTTCAGGTGAGTTCCAAACTCAATCTCTCACACCTGCTCATGTGGTGCTTTACAAACATTGTGTATTAGTTTGTTCTAGCAAGTCTATATGTGTATAACCATCAAAATGATTCTAAACCTTCCCCTTGTACATAAGGCACATCATTTTATCAGTCTAACCATCTCTTGCCTCCGTCCTGAGTCCTATAATGTTTAAGTCCTGTTATCACTGGTTTTCATAACTTCTATAACGTCTAAATTTAGATGATATTGTCTTATTTAAATCTATTCAATTCTTGATTGAATCTCCACAATCCTTCAGGCATTTACTTTAGAATGTCAAATTCTTTCCCTGTTAATTTTAACTTTTCCTATTACCCATCACGTCAACCCCCCCTGAGGTGGTGTTGCTGTTAATTGTCACTGATACGTAAAGATAACGGACATCTTGTCCATCCTTTCCTCTTGCTAATCTGCTTTCTCCCTTCTCCTGTGTTTTCCCAGTCTTTAGCTCGTCTGTTATCTTTGACTATCTGTCCCATATCCTCCCACCTGGCATTGTTTGCTTTAGTTAATGGCAGATGCCGTTTTTCCTGGGAGGACATTAGCAATGTTACGTTTTCACTCACGTCTACATCGCAATACGAGGTTCCCTCATGATAATACAGATTAGTCATTGTAATAATCTGCGGACCTAGTTTATTCACAGCTTCGTCGTAAGTCATGTCTGGTCCTGGTGTGGCTTTGTAACGCAACGTCATTTGTAACTGATCTCGCTTTCTAATGTCACGGGGGCTGGTTGTGTTTTCTTTTGCCAATGTCAACAGTGTGGTTACTATTTCTCCTGAGTCACCTGTAGGTAAATCTAGTGTCCATGAATAGTATGGCAATCCTGTCCGTTCTGTGACATATGCTCCGCTGATGGGTTCATGTAACGGGTGTTTCATAACGGTCATTGTCCCGTCTGTCAGAGGCACTATTGCCATTTCTAGTGCTGTTGTTAGGTCTCTTTCTAAAAGATTATGCGGACACTTTGAATCCATCACAGCTGTTGCTAAAATTTCTTCCCCTGTCTCTTCCCACCTAAATTTAGTAGGTACACTCAGTGGATTTCTTTTTGTTTGTCCATTTGCTGATATCATCTTTACTACAGCCTCCCCTGGTGCAGTCACACCTACACTGTCCGTTCTGCTCCTGTGTCGACTAAGAATATCAGTAATTTCCCATTTACCCATATCGTCACTTCAGGCCTGTGTTTATAGTTGACATATTCTAAATTTAAAAACATTTCTGTCTCTTCGTCCCCCTCATTCTTTGTCTGTTTCTTGTCCAAGCCACCCTCCTTTGTCCTGCACTCACTTTTCCTATCTAGTCATGCCTCTTCCTCTTCTTCACTATCCTCCTCAGTTCTTCTCCTGTCCCTCTTTTTGTGGCATTTATTCGCCACATGTCCAGTTTTGTGACAGAGAAAACACTTTCCCAATTTCCAATCCTCCTCTCTTTGTTCCTCTCTTTTCTTATCTCTATATCCCCCTCTGTAACCTGTTTTTCCCCTTGCTCCCCTCTTTCCTACGCTTGTCTGGACGCATTCTTCTAATGGCACCATAACATACGCCTCTGTTAATTTACTTTTTTTCTGTTTTTCTTTTTCCACTGATTCTGCATGCACTGCTTGTTCTGTGAACTGTTCGAGTGTTCCTGTTGCCATATGTACATCATTTTTCTTCAGCCACCATTGGATTTGGGGCTTAAGTCCGTCCATTACTGCTCTTTTCAACTGCTGCTGATAAACGCTATCAGCCGCTGCGTCTTCTGGGATTCCACTGTTATCTTTAAATATCCCCGTAAGCCTGCATCTAAACTCTTGAACTGTTTCTCCATCCCCCTGTTTAGTTTGCGCTATCTTCAGGTAATCCGCCGGCCTCGTAAAATGTGCCCTTGCCCTGCCCCAAACTCCCCCTCCTGCTCCTTCTTGCACTCTGGCCATTGTCGTAGCCCCATCCCCCGGTACATCATTATATGGTCTAGCTACTCCTGCATTAAACGGATCCCAATTCCCCTTTAATTGTATCCAATGAAGGCCCAGAAGTTGCATTAGAACATGTTGTATTTCTGCCTCATTTAGTCTGTACTGTGTTATCAGGAGTGATAATTCATTAAGACATCTATCAATGTGTACATTTCGTTTCGTTACTCCCTCTAGAGCGGCCTTAACATCACCTAAAGTCCATGTCCTGTACACGTATGTCGTCCCTCCCGCCCCGTCTGGGACTTCAATTGCTGGATATGCCTCTGCTGTTGAATATTCCTCACAGTATCTTTGAGGTTTCTTTAAACTTTCACGATCCCGCTCGATCCTTCCTTAAATGGATCAGCCTGCACTAATTTTGCTCCCTCTGGGGCATAATCTACGGGAACTCTTAACGTAGGTAGTGCTGGATACAATTTTGATACTGGCTTTGGGTAAGTATTATATGGAGGAGGACTTTGTTCTACCGGTAATTTTGCTTCCCAATTTTGAGCTCTTTTCTGTTGTCTAAAAGTTGACACACTCTCTTCGTCATGTGAATGTGCCTCTACTGCTTCCTGGATTTCCCCTGGTCCTGGTCCCGCCTCCTCCCCCGGCACCAGCAGTGGGGGTCGTCGCTGCGGCCAATTTTCCCCAATATTATCTTCTTTTCTAGCAACTGCAAAAATACCGGTTCTTTTTTCCAGTATTTCCTTTCTTTCTGCTCGTGATCTGGATTCTTTTAACCAGGCCTGAGCGGCTATTATCTGTTTTCCTGGGTTTTGTTTAGTTCTTCCCTTCATGCCATCATGAGTTATCAACCCTCCCATTAATCTTTCTGTCGCTTCTACTCCTAAAGTCCCATTAAACCCGTATTTCTTCCTCCATTTTTGGAGAAATTTTACAGTTTCTGGATTATACTTGCGCATCCATTCAGCATCTGTCAGATCCTCATCTCTTTTGACCTTTCTTTTGTCTTTTGGTCTTACAGTTTGGGGTGACAATTCTGGCTCCATCATTATGTGGTCTCGGTCGTCTGAGAGAGATGCTACTTGCTTTACAGTCACGGTTAATGTCAAGCTTCTAGAGAAATTCCTTATTAGATTTCTCCGGACATAAACGTGGTGTTTAAGATTCACCCGTGACTGCAAATTTTAGATCTCTCAGAATAACGCCTTGTGACCCTTGTATGATTAATTGTGATTCACACTTGTTAGTTAATCACTTATTAATCCTCATTCACACATTCACACTTCTCTCTTACTTACTTCGCTCGTGCACAGCGCTTACATTCACACATATTTCCTCAGTAATATTAAACTGGGTATTTCCTCAGTAATACCTAAACTGCGTATTTCCTCAGTAATATTAAACTGGGTATTTCCTCAGTAATACCTAAACTGCATATTTCCTCAGTAATATGAAACTGGGTATTTCCTCAGTAATACCTAACTGCCTGCAATATTTCCTCAGTAATATTAAACTAAATGCATAAAACGTTTTATGGCTAACTCTTTTTCACACAAAATTTTTCTGACCTCTTTGTCGTCTGTTCTCCGCTGACTCGAAACGACGGGCTGTCCTCGCGGAGAATGAGGCGCTGATGGGTGGCCACGGGAAAAGTGGACTTCCTTTAGCTGTGCACAGACTTCACCGATTTGCAGTTCACTCTCCACGAAGAACAGCTTGTCATCCGGCTCGAAGGACCACTAAAATGTCAAGAAATTACACATGAATCAATGCTATTACTTAACAGTCAGAGAACATAATTCAACTTAGAATATTAAACGACACAGAAACGTCAGTCTTTTGTGTGGCTTGCAAGGGAGAGGAAGGCTTAGCCGAGTCAAGATGTTGTAAGCAACCTGAACGACTTTCCAAAATCACTCTCAGCGTTTCTCCCTCTTACAAGTCATTTTATTAAAATCACACATAAAAAGGAGGCAGGTCACATTTCTCATTGGTCAGCTTCACATTAAGGCACTTGTCTTTTACGACTCTTTGGTATTATCTTTAGAGATAAAAACCTTGGTGAATGTTCTACCCATCTGGTTCCCAGGATGGGAGGAACATTCCTCACGGCTGCTTCTACAACATCTTCACACATGTTATTAGAAAAACATGCCTTTCCCTCCCCCCAGGCTAATGATGCAGATAACTTTTAACACACAAATATAATCATATATTTACATTTTATCACATGAATTAATTAAGACAATGACTTAATGCAAATGAAAACAAACAAGCTCTAAAACAGTGATGTGTTGAGTCGGACCAGCTATTGCCTGAAATGCCGTACGTTAATGAAGTACATGTTTTTCTTTATTTCGCCCATTTCCATGTTCAACAAAGAATAGCATCTAAACATGGCCAGCAGCAGCATGGGTCTGGAGCAGCACAGTGGCACTTCAGAACATTGTTTATTGGACTTGCCCCTCGCCCACAGCCTCACCCATGCAGCTGCTCTCACGAGTCACGGGCACTGAAAATACACTAGTATCATGAAAAGAAAAGCCACACTTCTGTCAGCTGTGGCTACAAAAGTTACCACCAGTAAATGTGATTGTCTCAAAACTCTGGCATGTCCTGGAGTTTGAGATGGTTTACTGCTTTCATTATGAAGTTTTATTCAATTGAAAATCTAAATATGTATTTTGAAATTGCAATTTGCAAATAAAAATGCATCATTTAATTGTGACACGTATTTAGACATTTCTATTGATAATTGAAATGCATGTTTTAATTGCATTTCAAAATTTTGAAAATGTATTGTGATTTTTAAAAAGAGTTCGACCCCTCATGCTTATGTACTTGCAATTAAATATCTTGTTTTCCTCCTAAATATTCTCATATATCTCAACTTTTGCGACTTTCATATTTTAAAAGATTAAAAAGCTAAATGCATGTTAAAATTCAATACAGTTTGGCAAAAAAGACAGTTTTTATGTCACTTTATATATATTTTATATTTAATTTGATTAATTCAGAAGTAATTTTGTAGTTGTACATGGAGTTTTAAACCAGGTGAACGGTAAATGGTGAAGTAAGTATATTTGAACTAAACTCTGCTAAAGCCTTTCACTGACCCATCTTTCACATTGACCCACTTCCTTTGTTTAGAGCACAGACCCTCAGCATGTAGCCATTTGTCCACAGGTCGTGTCCCGCTCTGCTTCTTCATCGATCTGGGGGTAAAAGGAAGGCTCTTGTTCCACTATAAATACTCACTGCTATCGATGCCCTTGTGCAGTCCTCCGACTCTCCCCTCGCCCGGCTCTTTTTGTGCCATCAACGCCTTCTTGCCATCTCGCGTCCCCTTGCTGCTATTTTAGCTCCAATCCATAAACTGGACACTGGGCTTGAGTCAGGCAGCTGTATGAGCTTTAGATCAGACAGGCCAGCACGTGCCACAAAAACACTACAAACTGTGACATGGTCAAATATACAACTTGATAGAAGGATTGCTTCTGGGACATTGTAAAATAAATAAGTTTATAATTATGTACAATAAACCTGCTTTACGACACTATTTAGAAAGGTGATATTCATGAAGTTCAAAAAAAAGGTGTGTATGTGTGTATGTGTGCGTGCGTGTGAGTGTAATGCTGTGGTTCTTCCAGGTGGGGCTCAGCTGAAGGGAAAGCCCAAGGGGTGAGGGGGGAGTCAAAGTCTGGGCACACGCTGGAGTCTGAGCCACTGTGACTCAAAGACAAATTTGATTCAGAAAACTACAGCCTGTGCCGCTTGTTCAAATCCGGTTCTCCACCATTTGCCGCATGTCATTTCTCTCTTGGCGTCTAAATGAAACTAAGACTTTGTGCTTTCTGACTTAGGTTAACTAATGCCAATATAAAGCAAAGTTTGCTGCATAAGAAAAAAACGGGTTAATTTTCCAGTGTTTTTAGTTGAAAAAAGTCAAGGCACCCTGCTGGTGCCTGTGTGCAGATTTTATCAGGCAATATACATTGTTTTGTGGTCAACAAAAAAAGAAGCTAATTAAGACATTATTATACTGAGTATATATATATATATATATATATATATATATATATATATATATATATATATATATATATATATATATATATCAGTACAGTACAGTATAAAAAGTATTTAGTCCAAATATTCAAAATGCATGTACAAACACACACATCTAAAATTGTGTTTTCAATTTAGGGAGGACACAATAAATCAAATTAAATCAAAGTTACATTTGATTTAACAATCATATTTCAAAACAATATAAATACTTTTTCATGTTGTAGATGTGTGGCTAAAAACAACTGAACATTTCTGTTCAAAACCTTCTGTTTGACAGCTGTGTCACTTCTGGTACAATAAAGATTGTGGGATGTAAAGAAGTCGTCCTCTTCAAGTGACAGCCTTGATGATAGCCTTTCAAATGTCATTCTAATGTCACTGTTCGCCTTTACCTTTAATGGTGCTAAAATGAGCTACAATGATAGAATAATCATGAGAAAAAATATGAAAGTGTTCAGTGGACTTTAGGTGAAAAGATAGTTTTTTTTTTTAATGTAAAATTACTTTCAATTTTAAAGCTTTAGACAAACGGCTGAACTAAAGACATTTCGCCTCCAACACTGACATTAGGCCATTCCACAGTGTGAATGTTGACCAAGCTGTGTCATACATTTATATTATATTTCTGTGTCATATTTAGCATATGGGACACGATATTCTTACTGTGTACTTTCTGTATACTTTCTCATTATCTGTTACAAACCATCTTAAAGCTGATTTCATGCAAGCAACAGCAGGAAGAGATAAAATGTTGTGTTACTTATCTTTCTATAGAACTTTGTGTTTTTGGACAATACACAAGTCAAAAAATAGTACAACATTAATGTGGGATTTGTGTTTTCAAAGGCAACTTAAGGATAGTATTATTTTACACTTCACTGAATCTTTTCTTTGGGGAAGAAATCTCATTTGTTGTCGTGAAAACAGGACAACCTTGAAAAAATGGCGAGCAAGGAGGCTGTAAACTGGTTTGAATAAATAATTTAATGCAGTTACACAGTCCATACATTTTGTGCACTCACAATGAAGAGACAATTAGCTATAAGCCCTTCTCTCTCTACCTATGTTCCCTCCACATCCCCCAGTAAGATAAATGTCAAAACAAACGCAAACATCTGTTGAATATTGCTTAGTGCCGCCATCACAGTCATTTAAACACAAGCGCACTCTGTAAACCCAAATGATAGGCAATCCATTCACTCAAATACATGCTTAGAATACATATTATTATAGTACCACTATCTCCCAAACACTGGAGGAGAGAAAATCCACTCCTGGACACGAGCTGAAACATGCCATTGACTATATCACTTTTGCCTGTCAAAGAAAAATGTTTTGATTTTAGACACAGTTTAAGCTTCATTCAGTTCATCTTAGAGCTTTGGAGAGAAATTAATATTATAATAGAACAATGGACAAAGAGAGAAATGCATATGTTCAAAATCTGAATTTGATGTAAGCCCAAGGTAAATTTGTAAGTGCAAAAATAAGATGGGGTACAATATAAGTCATCTATAAACAGCAACCCTCCCAACTCTCTAAGCAAAAGTACTTCAAAAGGTAAACATGAATATAAACATACAACATAGGTAATAGTATCTCTATTGATAGTTTGGTGTGGAGTTACTCATCACTGCACAAACCGGCATCAAAACGGTTTATTTGCGGTCTTTTAGCATCACCTTGTAATGGCCTACGATCAACAGAGTACAATCGCTAATCGAATTTATAGATCAGAGTATCCCGTCTTACATACAGCTGTCAAACACATATCACCTGTAACTGCAACATTTTGCTGGTGGTCTTTTATTTTTTGACGTTACTGTGCACCATACTATTTGAAAGCAGTGTCTCTGAGCCGTCTGCAGTGTCTCTGATCCGTCTGCAGTGTCTCTGATCCGTCTGCAGTATCGTCTCTGATCCGTCTGCAGTATCGTCTCTGATCCGTCTGCAGTACTGAAAGGACGATGTGCTACAGCGGTACCAACCAGTAGAATTCCATGAGCATATTATGATTTAATTGTTTACAGAGGCTTTCAGACACGGGCCTAATTTATCTTGTTTATCGTCCTGTTTATACAGTTAGAATGACAGTAGACTTCCTCCTTGGCCCGTAAACGATGACATTTATTATGGATGCATAGGAGACTACTTTGTAAACTAGTGAAGGTGACGTTTAGTGCAGAGTCTGGAGAAAAAGGGTGTACACAAGGTGACAGTTTGAGGTGATTTTTGAGCAAATATGACAGCTCATCCTCACACTTGAGGACAGGGCTCAGTTTTTCTTAGAACTCAGGGCCCTGTCTTTTCAGTGTGTGATATAAGTGCTGAACAGGAAACTGTGCGTCCCCTTCACATCGTGAGCTTTTGATTTTACACAACAATAAATCAGTTTGGGCTCTCGCAAAAACAAAGGAAACATCCGAAAAAAGCAAGTAGCAAGATTCAAGCAATGTATCATCTTGAGCACAACCAGCATTTGATTTAAACTGACAGCCAGTAAAATATCACTGAACTGGACAAATAGAAAAAAGTCAGCAGATTGAACAAATGTATCTCAAAAAGCAAAAAGTAAATCATTAACCATGAGTCACTAATGCCATTTGTGGGCTGGTAATTGATATAGCCATTTGACATGTTACAAGGTTTTTATCAATCTATTAAGTGATTTATTTGACAAGGACGGTGTACATTATTACACATTACTGTAAATGTACCAGAATTAGCCAAAAGGCAATATTTAATCTGTTAAAATAGTCCTAAAACCAACAGTAATGACAGTAATATCTGTATAACAACAATTATGTCTACATAGTTTTAATTACCTTTTTAGTTTGTAATAAATGAACGGATGAAAATATATTTAATACTGCCCTAATGGAGAACGCCTACAGTTTAAACCAGGCTGCTGTGAGCCAGTGTTTATTGCAGTTCATCAAATTGATCGAATTGCGCATTCATTTCTACCGTGCAAGACAGTCTGTGACTGCTTATGATCAGCTTTTAAGATGTTTGGACAACATTAACTGTAACAAACCTTTATACGCCGAACCTATTTAGATCACTGGCAGATTAATAGTAAAAAAGGGACCTTTAAAATACAAGTACGTCCTGTACATAAATGCATTTGATGATGATGATTGAAGTTAAAATTGTAATTGTATGAGCTTACATATTTATATACTGTATGTAGTTTATATAAACCTGTACAATTTAAATGGTTATATTTTGCATTGTCATGACTTTTATCATTTATATACAGAAATGCTTTAAAACAAAGAATCTCAAAGTGGGTTCTGACGATTTGGTTTGTATGTTTTTCTAATTAGATTTGAAATGAAAATAGTTAGGTTAAAATGGCAAAATTAGATGAACTTAATTGCTTTATGAGTAAACTCAACACCAACAACACACATCTTTGTAACATACCGTAACAAAAGTACAAAGCATATGTGGCATTTTTGATGTGCTGCTCATTTACATTTCCCCCACTAAATAGTGACAGTAATTCTACTTGTACTATGTCCCTTTCATTGACATACCATGTATACTCATAAATACAGTACAGAGGTTTGGAAAATCTTTGGGTTTATTGATATGTCAGAGAGAGTAGCTCTTTTGAGCATTGAGTTTGGAGTTCACTATACATGTCCAGTACATGTATTATTCTAAAGGATTCCTGCAGCCCAGTGTGTATTTGGAGTTGGTTCATGCTCTTGCAGTTTGTTAGGATCCTTGAGGTTTGCTGTAGTCCTCGACCCCTGTGATGGTGGCTTTGCAGAAGAAACAGTCCTTGTTGTTCATCAGATGTTGATTGATGCAGGCTCTGAGCAGACACAAGGACAAACAATTTTTTTTTAATCTCATTTAATGAGAGCGTGATCAGACTCAGCTTCACATGAGGTCAAGTCTGTCTCATTTTAAAAAGAGGGTTCATATTATTATACCTATACTTCTTATTTACTGTGACCAGAGCACTTTGTATTATTGTACCTTATTCCTATTGCTTACAATAACAAATTAACTTGGGTCTGTCTAAATGTATTACATCTGTCCTACTTGATTATTTAATCATTTCTTGCTGTAAGTTTTGACATGCTGCTGACCAACTGGAAAATAATACACTAAATTCTCTGATATCAGGTTCTACTGAAATGTTTACATGTGTTCAGATTAGGTTAATTTAGTAACTTCATTTCTCTGCAATATAAATCAATGGATAAAATGTTGCTCTTGATTAAAATTGATTAAAAGTGAGATTAAATCTGTAACGTATCTCAAATGTGCTGGGCAAGTGTGCAGAATCAGCTCATGGTTCACTCCTTGAGTAAGAGTTCTCAATCAAAACCAAACAAATCCATAAGGCTGCTGAGCTGACGTGCCAGCTAAGCTAAATCAAGCCAAGCTCCAGGATAACATGAAATATGCATCGAGGTATGAATTGGACCAAGGTCAGTGGTAGATGGGTCTGCAGGTTTGTCCACGATCAGCAGTAAGTAAACAGCTGACTCACTCATTATTAAATACACATAGCATCTAGCATCTCAGTATTCTTGGACATGAAGTACTTTTTTAAGACAAATTATATCTAAAGCTTTGTATTGATTTGTGATTTAGAAACGTTTTATGAAATTCTGGTGGATAGTGTTTATTTTTTTGATTTTGTCCGTTGTTTAATCAATGGGGCCCAAAGGTGAATGAGCGTTTGAGACAGCAGCGCTCAGAGAGTAAGAGAGTTGTGTTAATACATGGAGGCACTGAAACATGTAAGAAAACAGCAGGCCAAGACTTTTTTCTTTTCTTCAATCACGGGCTGTGGATAAACCAGTTAGGGCTGATAATGGCTGAATTATCTACAAAGAGAGCACGTTGCACTGATGATTTTCCAATTTTAAATTCCAAGGGTGACTAAAATTGAAAAAGCAAGTTTAGTTAATTAATTCTTCAACTGCACATATTCACGTCGAAGTGGTTAATGATAAAAGAGCTCTGTCCTTCAAGCGTCTCCATGGAAGCTGTTCTTCAAAATTAAAAGCGTCCCATGAACCCTAAGTGCTCCCAAGCGATCTTCTTTTTCGATGAAACATACATAATGTAATCAGCGGGTGAGTATATTGAAATAAAAATACATGCTGGGAAATGTGAAAATCATAAATAGGAAGCTGGAAAGCCAAAACGGCGGTCGTGTGGACTAATAAACGAATAAAGCTTGTTTTCTACAAGCTCGAAAAATAGTGAGTCCACAGCAGCATTCTTATTTAAATTATTATGAGCGGCTTAGTTGTTTACCCAAGCTGAGTTTTTGCTTATTTTTGCTTATTTCTTTCAAATGCAAACGCTTTCAAAAGCCAGTCTAATTCAAACCTTTTTCTAAATTTATGTTCTTTCTCCAAAGACGCCGCTGAATAGACATATCTATAAGACGCAGGTGTGTGTGTGTGTGTGTATGTGTGTGTGTATGTGTATGTGTGTGAGAGCATGCGTGTATGTGTGTGTGTGTGTGTGTGTGTGAGAGCATGCGTGTATGTGTGTGTGTGTGTGTGTGTGTGTGTGAGCGTGTGCGTGTGTGTGTGTGAGAGCATGCGTGTGTGTGAGCGTGTGTGTGTGTGTCTGTGTGTGTGTGTGTGTGTGTGTGTGAGAGCATGCGTGTATGTGTGTGTGTGTGTGTGTGTGTGTATGTGTATGTGTGTGAGAGCATGCGTGTATGTGTGTGTGTGTGTGTGTGTGTGTGTGTGTGAGCGTGTGCGTGTGTGTGTGTGAGAGCATGCGTGTGTGTGTGTGTCTGTGTGTGTGAGCGTGTGTGTGTGTGTCTGTGTGTGTGTGTGTGTGTGAGAGCATGCGTGTATGTGTGTGTGTGTGTGTGTGTGTCTGTGTGTGTGTGTGTGTGTGAGAGCATGCGTGTGTGTGTGTGTCTGTGTGTGTGAGCGTGTGTGTGTGTGTCTGTGTGTGTGTGTGTGTGTGTGAGAGCATGCGTGTATGTGTGTGTGTGTGTGTGTGTGTGTGAGAGCATGCGTGTATGTGTGTGTGTGTGTGTGTGTGTGTGTGAGAGCATGCGTGTATGTGTGTGTGTGTGTGTGTGTGTGTGAGCATGCGTGTATGTGTGTGTGTGTGTGTGAGCATGCGTGTATGTGTGTGTGTGTGTGTGTGTGAGAGCATGCGTGTATGTGTGTGTGTGTGTGTGTGTGTGTGTGTGTGTGAGCGTGTGCGTGTGTGTGTGTGAGAGCATGCGTGTGTGTGTGTGTCTGTGTGTGTGAGCGTGTGTGTGTGTGTCTGTGTGTGTGTGTGTGTGTGAGAGCATGCGTGTATGTGTGTGTGTGTGTGTGTGTGTCTGTGTGTGTGAGCGTGTGTGTGTGTGTGTGTGTGTCTGTGTGTGTGTGTGTGTGTGAGAGCATGCGTGTGTGTGTGTGTCTGTGTGTGTGAGCGTGTGTGTGTGTGTCTGTGTGTGTGTGTGAGAGCATGCGTGTATGTGTGTGTGTGTGTGTGTGTGTGTGTGAGAGCATGCGTGTATGTGTGTGTGTGTGTGTGTGTGTGTGTGAGAGCATGCGTGTATGTGTGTGTGTGTGTGTGTGTGTGAGAGCATGCGTGTATGTGTGTGTGTGTGTGTGTGTGAGAGCATGCGTGTATGTGTGTGTGTGTGTGTGTGTGTGTGAGAGCATGCGTGTGTGTGTGTGTCTGTGTGTGTGTGTGTGTGAGCGTGTGCGTGTGTGTGTGTGTGAGAGCATGCGTGTGTGTGTCTGTGTGTGTGTGTGTGTGAGAGCATGCGTGTGTGTGTGTGTCTGTGTGTGTGTGTGTGAGCGTGTGTGTGTGTGTGTGTGTGTGTGTGAGAGCATGCGTGTATGTGTGTGTGTGTGAGAGCATGCGTGTATGTGTGTGTGTGTGTGTGTGTGTGAGAGCATGCGTGTATGTGTGTGTGTGTGTGTGTGTGTGTGTGAGAGCATGCGTGTATGTGTGTGTGTGTGTGTGTGTGTGTGAGAGCATGCGTGTATGTGTGTGTGTGTGTGTGTGTGTGAGAGCATGCGTGTATGTGTGTGTATGTGTGTGTGTGTGTGTGTGTGTGTGTGAGAGCATGCGTGTATGTGTGTGTGTGTGTGTGTGTGTGTGTGAGAGCATGCGTGTATGTGTGTGTGTGTGTGTGTGAGAGCATGCGTGTATGTGTGTGTGTGTGTGTGTGTGTGTGAGAGCATGCGTGTATGTGTGTGTGTACTTTCAAACTCACTTGCAGGATTTGTGAGAACATGGCTTGAAGATAGCAGAGATGGAGTGAGCGTAGCAGATGGGGCAGAGGTCTTCTTCACATGTCGGCTGTAAGAAAAGATTTCAGAATTTTATCTTTTAAAATCTCAAGTAGAAAATAAAATACTAAAAAGTTTCAATGTTTCAAAAGTTCAAAGTTTCTGGACAATGTTGTTCAAATCAAAACGGAGGATACCAATGTTTTCACACAGTACCACCAATTAAAAGTAAGATATCATGCAATTTATGTTGAAAAGTATCCATAACCAGCTTCCTCTGCCACGGATCTCTTCCACATCACCAGAGAGTTTTGCTTTACGCCCTGATGTTTGCATAGTTTCACTGATTTATGAAATACATTGCTAT
>NW_027315823.1:20651227-20851227 GCF_026437365.1 Eucyclogobius newberryi
CTCTTAGACTTTATTCTTTAGACTTTATTCTTTAAACCCCCTCCTCCATCATCTAGCAACAGAGACCCGCCGCTAATACTGATGCTAACGCTAATGCTAAGACCACGGCACGAGAGGAAATGTTCCATCAAAATAAAAGAGAAAAAGGAAGTGAAGGCATTAATTGCGCCCCTGCTGGCCAATTGTGAAAATACACAATATCTGCAATGCACTTTTTCAGTTTCAAACAAATCAGACAATGTTGAGTTTTTCACACAAAGGCTAGGGGGGCGCTATAGAGTGAAATATGAGCTCCATAGATAAATTCCATTAGGCGTGACTTGTCCTTGAAAAAACAGGAAATGAAGCCTTTTTTGAGGGCGTGTTACACGGAGACCGTAAAGAATATAATTATTTTTTTTGAATATTTATTAAATTTCAATGTCTTTAGATGCAAAAGGTGTTGTTTTGAGCTCGATCGGACAAAAAACCTAGGACAAGTACGATTTTGGGGGGGAAAAAGTCAAATGTGGTGGCGCCACTTTGATTCAACATGGCTGACTTCCTGTTTATCATACAGCGAAGCTGCCAGGTGTGTTTTACTCGTCAAAGGTCAAAGGTAGCTCTATCACTGTCCCAAGTCTCATTTGCCTAGGCCAAAGATTAAGCGATTCATGTTTCTTCTTTTTTGAACTAGTCGCCACTGTTGCAACGGGCGTTCTCGCAAGCTCCATTTTATTCGAGTTCAGGCCATGGAATGGCTCGAGCCAATAAAAGTGGGGACCAAGCACAGCCTTGCCTCACCCCTCTTCCCAGAGTCAGTGGGTCTGTCAAGTGGCCGTTCATTTTAATCCTTGACGTTGGACCATCGTTAGGAGCCCCAATGTTTTTTATTATTAAGTTGTTTATTGGAATGTGCAATATCTAGGTTCATGTTGCAATTGTAGTTAAAGTGGCTTAAGACCATAAGGGCCTCATTAACCTTTAAGTCATTCACTTTTTAAAATGCTTATTTCATAGAGACTTTGTCAAATCCACACTGTCCATGTGGAAAAGGAGCAAGCCGCTTGATTAAAGATAGTAGTGCTAGATGTGTGGCTGCAGGTACAGATTGTCAAGTTGTGATAGCTGACCTTTGTGTGTGGCCAGAAGCCCGTGGGAGTGTGAAACACATGTGTATGTGTAAGCAAAATAGGAGCTTCCCCGTGGGCTGCTGCCCACCATCTTAGACAAATGATCAGCATTAGTTCTGAAAGGTAAGTCTAATGGAAAAACTGGGGTGCGCTAGGGATTTTCAGCCAAACCAGACAAAGAGAAATGAAGAGATGCAACACCGGGAGGCATAAATGGATAAAACACCAATGTATGCATACCATTAAACCCAATGGTATGCAACAATTTCAATACACAGTCCTCTCCCTCTCTCCCTCATTATAGTTTTGGCGTCAATGAAAAGCGAAAAGCCCATCTAAAGTGTTATGAACCACCATTACCACCCACAATTGGAAGTAAAAGAACAACCTAAACTTAATATTTTCTATTATTTATTGCCATGGAATATTGCAAGAAATATTAACATTTAAATCTATGCTTTATTACAGCATGTGTGTTCCAACACTGTCTTACTTTCAATGAATACATGCTGCATCAATCAAGCATTTATTTTGAAAACTTACGCGTCTAATTGTCAAGGTGGAAAGTGGTACTGTTTCATCTTTTATTATTACATACTTTAACTAGGCCTTCAGTCGTTAAATGTTTCAGCATCAAAAGTACAAACCATGACACCTTAGCATAGTAAAAAACATTTTTAAAGTATTAGCATGTAGTGTATGTCTCCACTTGGATATATACGTAGAAGGAGGATTTGGGAGCATGGAGAGACTGTTAGGCGCGTGCAGAAAATAAATAGTATTACACAGTCTGGCACGCAATTCTCAGACACAGCAAGTAAGTGATGAAGATGGAGGTCAAAGTTAGTGTTTATCAGTATAAGTACCTCCTCACCACCAGCTGGCTTATGTGTGCCAAAAATGGACACTGAGCGCCAGACGCTTTGAGGGTAGGAGGTTCCACAGGAGAACAAGGGTCATGAGACCAGGCTGGGAGCTGTGGGTGTCAGTAATCAGCCAATTCCTGAAATATCTGGGTGAAAAAATAAAAATGTGTCTGGTCTCAAGTGAACCAAAGTGTGCAAATTAAAAAGTGTGGCGACTCATGAAGGACGGAGGGGTAAACGCCAATGGCAGGGTAGTTGAAAGAAGTATAGTTGTGCGCTAAAAGTAAGACTTAGATTGGGTGAAATGTAGAATGTCACAGCAAATAAAATGTAGAATGTATGTAGAATATTTATTTCAAATTTCCTAAACATGACCTATCTCCAGATATCTCCAGACCTCCCTGGGGAGGTGTTCGGGAGGCATGTCCAACCGGGAAGGGGCCCCTGGGACGACCCAGGACACGCTGGAAGGACTATGTCTCTCAGCTGACCTGGGAACACCTCGGGACCCCGATGGTTGGATGGAAGATTGTCAGCTTGGACTGTCAGCTATAAGAAAGCATGCCATTAAAAAAAAAAAAAAAAAAAGTTTGGTTTGAAACACTAACAAATTAAATTGATGTACATTCAAGAAAACATTGTTTTACAAGTATTTATATAACGTCAATAAAATCATATCATAATCTGGTTTGTGGTTTTTGCTGCTCACTCACAGGCTTTTTGTGGTTTACAATTAAAAACCTGAACTTTCATTTTCCTTAAGCATGTAGCTATGCAGATGAAGAATTGTGTGGAGGAAAGGTCAGTGCCCCGGTCAAATCCATGCTGAGCGAACAAAAGATAAGAGCGGTGAGGCCAGAGAATAAAAGAAGGCACGTAAGCCACTGAAACTGAATAAATGAATACGTATCATTCTGAATATGAGTGAGGAAAAGGATTTTCTTCAAGTCCATTGCTTAAGAGAGCATAGACAGAGGACAAAACCCAATATAATTATAGTATCAAATCCACATTCAATACTTAATGCTAATAATATCTTCAGTTAATCTAATGGTTCATTTCCACATTAAAAGCAGATAAAGTCTTGTTCAAGGATACAGCAAATATAAACACACCAACCACTGAGCCACTATCTGTACGTTCACCATTGGAGCACACATGGCCCCCTCTTCACTTTATACATTATTCATATCAACAGATTAATACAGTCCAAAAATTTAAGTTGTGTTGCAACAATGAAATTTCCCCATGTGTGGACAATAAAGGATTATCTTATCTTATCTTACAACCTCAAAGCTTGGACATTTGCTCAGAAAAAACAGTTGGTGGTTGTGGTATAATTTAATAACCAGAATAATAAACACAAGCCAATACACTTGGCTAACAAAGGGGGGTTTCAGTGATATTATTTTATACATTTATGGTCTTCAATAATTATTATAATGGTTGAGTCTAATATACATTTAGTGAAAAGGACAAAGATGAACAGTGGCTGTGTGATACACAGTGGATTAGATGGACGGTGTACAGTGCAATTGAAGAAAAGAAAGCTAAACAAGGCAGTAATGATTCTTCTTCCACTATGCTGACCTTCTGGTTCAGAACCTATTTTCCCATGTCATGTTTTGATTGGTCTGTAATGGAACCTGAAGGCCGCACTTTGGGAGATGAAAAGAAATTCAAACGCTTCTATAATGGCAAAGTGACCTCAGGTAAAGGTTGTGCCACAGAACAATACATCACAAAGTCCATATTATATCTCATTTAAATTCCATGTCGAATTGGATGTGCTAGAGGATACTTCTGTAGGGATTACAAAAGGTTTCATCAATAAAGCTCTAGCGTTACCAAAAAGGTCAACCCTCTTGGTTGTCATGAGACACCAAATCATAGTGCCCATCTCTAGAACATTGTGTATACAAGCAGTGTGCAAACAAGGCCTGGCTACCTCTCACGTTTTATCTGCCGCCACCATCACCACTGCTACCGCTCCCATCTGCCATCATGCACCACTTTAGAGACAACGATTAGAGCTTCAACGACAGGTGTGGATCATTGGGTTACAGCGCACAAACCTGTGATTCTGACCAATACAACAGGGCTGGACGAGGTGTGTAAACAGGTTTTTTTTCCTTGACTAAAGCCTGTGTAATGTAATAGCTTAGTTGTTAAGGATGAATCTTGGCAGAGACTGTGACTGTCTATGGAAACACGAGCACTAAGCAAACATGTGAACCTAACCAATCTGACAGCAGTTCAAACGGACTAATGATTTTATACAATGCTAAAGGCATTCACATCACTGTTGAAAACTAAATTACAATCGTAAAGTACATCATACCAGAAAGAGGCACATTAATCCTCACTCATCATTTGCCAACATGCACACATTTTAACAATAAAAGAGACGATTCCCTTTGTTAAAGTCTTATGTCAAAAAACAAACAAACAGCATTGCCCTGTAAATACAATAAAAAGAAAATGGATCCCATGTCAAAAAGGTTGTGCTTAGCAGTGTACTACCAAGATGCATTCAAGAGGGTTTTGAAATGACCAACAAGTGTCACGTTTATTTCACATGTTTGAACAAAACATGACACAGGTGACATGCAGCCCCTTCAAAGACACTGTTCCCTTCTCCATTAAACGATTCACCAGCCCATACATATTTAACACAGTTCTTTACCATAAAAAACAATTGAAGGTTGAAAAAGAGAAAGCTGAGCCAAAATACATTTGTGAATTATAACTCTAATTTATCCACTTAAACACACCTAAATACATTTCTTCTAACAACCGAACAATTTTAAAATGCAGCCCATAGAGTGCAGCCAAATCAGCAACAGCGGCAGTTTGACCCTACAACAGTAAAAGTCTGTCTGAATGATTCATTATTCATTTCACTAGCTGCTCTGGCTGTAGATGTTTTACTGTGTTAGTGTGATAACAACTCCATTCATCCATAATTCAAATATGACATTCCCTTTTCAGGACTAAACTGTGGAAATTATTTTGCCATTTTAAGATCAAATTCGCCTGCATGTAAAACAGTATAATTTATAGCTTGGCTGATATAGGATTGAGAGTAAAAATGTAATATATATAAAGAAAACAACCAAAACACTCATAGATAGTTCATATACATTTAGAAATGTCCCTATATTTGTAGCCACAGCTGTCCTTGGACTGGCTATAATCTTCATATATTTACATGGGACATATTTCTTAATACATAGAATCAAAGGACTAAACTACCAAAGTAGTACTAGTAAACAGCATCTTTATCTACCTCTGTATCTACCTGCGTTGCACCAATGAAATTTCCCCATGTGGGACAATAAAGGAATATCTTATCTTATCTTATATGAATCAAGGGAGACTAAATTCACAATTCTTTATTACTCCCAAAATCACCAGCTCACTCAGCTCACTGCATTCTCTTTTCTATTTTTGGTCAACTAAGAAAAGAAGACCTCATCGACCGATAATTTGACTAAACGACTAATGTGATTCAGCTATATACATTTCATAATTTACCTTATGAATAATTTCCGATCATGGAGTGAACCTTCCATTAAAGCCAATGCAATTTTCTATTCCAGGCTGGGCGAGCTTACAATAGGGCCATTAGAGGTTACTGCTAGCTAATATACTGTACAGCCGCGTCTTGACTTGTGCACTTATGCTGTCAGCCTGTACAAGACAAGAGCTTCAGTTTCACCCCTTTTCCAACATTATTATTAGTGTAAACTGTGTCAATTAAACAATTACAGTCAAAACGGTGCTCGCCAAATGGATGTTTGAAGTATAGCACAGTAAACATGACTAATGAGAGTTTAGCCTTTCCCATCCTCTTCTCTTTATGAATAATAGATGTGCTCTCTGGTCAGTTTATGTGGTGGAGTCTAAAGGAGAGAGTGAACGATCGGGTTCCCGTTGCAGACAGGAAGATAAGTAGAGGAAGTTCTACTGACCACTGTGCTCAGAAGGCTCAATTTCAAGGGCAACGAATCCAGAGTACCAGACTTAAATGTTTCAAAAGCCCACGTTTAAATGTGTACTTAAAATGAAGGACTTGTCATGTTTTTGAGTCGAGCGATACCTCAGAGACTACAGAGTGCTTGTCTGAGCTGTTCAGGAGAATATACCGGTAGCTTTTGCATTTTTATTCTATTTTTATTCTATTTTTTGACTGTAAGCGAAAACATCTAAATATACATTTAAACATGCATCTATTTTTCTCTATTTTCCACAAAAAAGTAGAAATCCACAAGTATATTTTCTGGTACTTACTGCAGTACTGGCAGCAGCTTGTTTGGATTCTTCTGTGAGGAACGCCAACATCAGCTCCACTTTATATTTTTCATCTTCACTGATGTAGTCTTTATCTGTTGAGGAAGCACAGAGACAATACATTTTTATTTGACCACAAAGTCCAAAGGATAAGAATATGATGCAGTTTCTGACAGTTCCTAACTAAGTACTAACTAATAAACTAATAAATACAGTAAAAGTAAGTGTTATGTGTTCAGATATCGAGATTCAAACAAAACAGGTCAAAGTTGAATCCCAATCTGGAACGCTAACTTGCTGTGCACTGTTGTCACCACTTTGTAAGATGACACAGGGGCTGATACAGGATTTGAGAAAGAAATAGTGTCATCTACAAATGAGGTCGAGAAACAACGACTGAGTACGGAAAGCAATTGAGAGATAAATGCATAGGAATTTTGAAGATTTTTTGGGGGATGGCAACTTTATCACATAAAACTGTTTTAGTGATGCTGTGATCTGCATGAACATTGCAAAATTGAGCATTTATACCCTGGGATAAAGCTGGAATGATCTGTATGCTCAACTGTGCAAAAATAAATATATCCCTGATCTCATGGGATACTAGTGACAAGAGCTTTTGCATGGTTTAACTACAATAACTTCTGGATCGGTATACGGACCCTTTACCCTCTTCAAGTCCACAAATTGACAATATTCAGGCGAGACTAAAAAAAAGGATGTTTTGTTTATGTTTGGGCTTCTGTAGTGTAAGTTCTGAAGCCCTGACAGTGTTCATGTGCACATCTGCAGAAACTAGAAGGCCTAAGCTTTCTAATGATGCATCACACTTGCATGTGGGCTGTAAGATCCTCTTTTAATAAGCAATGCCATTTGGGTATGTCCAACCATTGTGCACACAAATAGGTGGATGGTAACAGGTTAAAAAGAACAGGCTCATTATGATGTCTAACGTGATTCCACAAACGACAGAGCAGCAGTGAAGGGCTTGCAGGAGACATTGCCCATTTCAAGACCTGACACTGTGGTCAAGTCCACTTATCTCGTTGAATGTAAAGCAGAGTGCTGACGCCGCGGTGCAACTCATCACCTCTATCGCCAGAAAAGGACGACAAACTGTCCTCTATTTCACTTGGTTGTGTTCGCTACACATCAAGACTCAGGTGGCACAGTGGCTGACTTGTGTGTATACAGGTCTCACGTCAAGAAGGTCGTGGATTTAATTCCCATACAAGAGTTGGACCTTTCTGAATAGAGATTGTATATTCTCCCTACATTTGGATGTGTTTTCTTCATTGGTTGAACAGTGGGTCAAATGTTGGCCAAAAGTTTCCAGGCAGGAGCAGAAAAGTCTAGGAATGTATGGAAGCTATATTCACACCCACGACATACTAAGAAAAGTAATGGCCTCCTTAACTCGTTCATGCTAAATGAGTCACCAGCATCCCAGTGGAAGGATTAGCTTTGTGTACAATGGGAAAACCCCAAAGCAAAGAGCAACACAAATAGTCTAGGAACCTCTCCAGAGGGTAAAGTGGAGGGCACGTGTGTGAAGGAGATCGAGGCTGCACACTGGTCTGACAGTTTCTCTGCCAAAACTAATTAAATATGTTTGGCACAGAGGGAGGAGGCATTCACAGAGGATTTCTCTGCTCATAAAAAGGTTACATTTGCAGAAAATGAACAACAGAGAAACATAGGTGTAATAAAATAATCTATAAACCTGTATAATGCAATCTATCCTGTTCCATTTACAGCCTGCAGTGCTGGCAGGTCTTTTTATATGACAAATATAAGACAAATTGACTTTTTAAAGGGGGCTTCCTAATGACAGAAACCAGGACACACGCAAGTTACATTCCTGCTTGGTGGCAACGTTTATCATGACTATGGTCCAAATGTGATTTCACAGCTCATTGCCTTTGTCCCTATAGCCCATCATTTAAAATAATGTAAAGACAGGGGTGGGAGCTGGTATGGATAGGAATCAGAGGGTATCCCGCAAAGCTATACAATAGCAATACATGACCATATATAATACATAATGCATATCATGACAAATCTGAAATATATATTCCATTGTAAGACCCCTTAAAGTCAATCACTGTGCCCGTCTACAGCCGGAACAAGGTTGTGACAGGATGCAGGAAATAGAGACGTAATGGATATCCATGAAGAATGATCATTGTATATTTAATTCTATTTTTATTTGACTACATCCTATAAATATACAGATTGTCCCGTGACACTTCATCAAATTGGTATTTAGAAATTTTACCAATGCAAACAAGTTAACAGTCACACAAAAATATTATGACACCAAAATGTATAAATTATATAAATAATATTAATATTATAAATGTATTTAGTTAGAGACCCAGCTGTAAATGAGGTTGTGTTGGATAAATCTTAAATAAGAAGGAAGACAGAGTCACTGAAGTAGAGTCAGGAACCTTTTTTACTTGGACAGGGAGACAACTGCATACACAAATGTAAAGAGATGTCTGAAAAGTGTTACACGGACCTGAATTTATAGTTTACTCCCACCTTTTTAAGCCACACAGTTGATCAAAATAGCACACAAATGTGTCCTTTTGACGTAGGTGAGTGGTATACCCTGCAGTGTGAGCTGAACTCAGTTACAGGGTACAACCTATTTTCAGAGTACAACATATTTTCAACGTATTAAAAAAAACAAGGCAGATTTTGTTCCTTGGCTTTTTTCTTTACTTGATTTTATTGTTTTGGCAAATGTATCTTGACATTATGCTAGATTACAACTTGCTTTTGCGAACAACATTTTAAGAAATATTGTTCCACCGTAATCTCTTCAGGCTTAAAAAGTTCACAGTAAGGCAGAATTCCCAAGCCCCGAATAAAGTGTCAGCATCACACAAGAGACACTGTGTTCCCCCACGCAAATCCATCAAGTAAAGCATGCAGCTCATCCTCCCTATTGTAAACTAACTTTGGCTCTGTTTATTCATACCAATTAACTCAGACATGAGGCAATGTTCCTGTACGGGATTTTGAAGATGTTCTTTCCATCTAAGTTTGCCATATTGCTGCTCCGCTCTGGAAAGCACTGGATTTGCATTTTTGGACCTGCTTTTTATCTGTAGTATTTACAAGTATGAACATTATTCACAGAGCGATTTTGACACTCTGCTCATTACTTTCTCATCGTCGTGGGTGACAGGCCTCTGGCGTCTGAGAGGGGGGGGGGGAAAGTCTGCTAAACTCTCGTACAAGTTTTAGTCAATGGATCTTACATTAAATATCCAAACAGACTCTGCTTTATTCAGATTTTTTGCCCATCGATCATTAAACAGCGGCTAATGTTAGCGACTTTACACTTTTTTATGGTGGTTTATTCATAGTCATGGTCAACGGTGCTGTCCGCAGTTTGTTTGTGGCCGCTCTAGTGACCTACATTTTCACTTGCCCTGGGGAACAGTGTGGATGCAGCTACGGCCACATTTTTTCAAAAATCAAGGAAAAAATACAAAAAACAACAACAAATTGAATGGAGCCTGTGAAGAATATGAACGGTCCTGTTTAGGTGTTAGTTTTCAACAAAAAGGTGTGACTGACAGAAATACTGTTGGCTAATGCTACCTTGTGCCTGTAATGTCATTTGTTTAACAGCACATATCAGCTCGCCTGTTGCAGTTCCAATTAAGTCAGTTATTTATGGCCAGCTTGTCTTAAAATAAAGCTCAGATTAAAATGTGATTAACAGAAATGCAGACATGACATCACTCAAAAGCTATGAACGGAACACCCTCACACGTTCTAGGCAATTTACCACAACTCTATTTGTTTTTTTTATTAATTGGTCAAATATGTTACAAATCTAAAAGCACAATCACTATGGTCTATGGTATTCTTACTCTTAGATTTCTAAAGTGCTGGCCCACTTAGATCTGAAACTCGCTGCCGGCAAACAGCACAAAAACATACTAAAACTCCCACAGCTTCTTCTCTGTTCCAGTTCTCCATCCTGCTGCTTTCCTTGAACTTTTGCACAGCTTCAGTCATATTTATTCCTCCCTTGCTTCACTCCTTTCTCTTCCTCTCACTTGATGGCTTTTGATCTGTCTATCCATTTTCTCACTCTGATCACCACCCTTCCTCTTGTCTCTGTCCTGCCAACAAACAGATCGTCTTTCACTGTCGGAGTGGTGCAAGCTTCTCAGTCTGGAGAGATTGGCTTGTTGGACGGCTGCCATCTTGGTGTGAGCAAACCACTGCTTTATATTACACACAAGATAAGAAAATAACAATGTACAATTCCCCAAACGTACATCTAAATTACGCACATCAAAAAAAAGAATGCAGACGAGACAAATGTTCCTACAATAAAATGTGTTTTTTTACGGTCAGTAATTTACTTTAATGGATGCAAAGTAGCAATGTACAAGAGCAATGAGCAACAAAGTGTCCTATTTGTCTTGGCCTTGCACAGTAATAGGCACTCTAATTCAAAATGTGTCATGTGTAAACAATCCACCTGCGTTGTGTTGTAAGAGATGATGTGGGGTGTTTCAGTGTGTTTTTGGACAGTGGTTATTAAACTAAACATAATTTGTTATTCAAGTCAGTGTGTATAATAAATCAAGCCACATAGGAGTAAATCAGCTGGTCATCTGTACTTGCTTTAAAGTTTGAAGACATTTTACCTCTTATTCAAGAGTTTTATCTGAAAGTGTGCTTTCACAGGCAACATTGCAATGGTAAAGAAGCCACTGTAGGGGTGTTGTAGTTCTAATATACTTAACTCACAATATAATTTTGTATTTTCCATATGTATGTTGTTTCTATAAATACATTTGAATCACATAAAGTTAAAAGCACCAACACACTGATTTTTTGGGAATGATCAGTATTTAAACGCTCAAAACAAAAGCAGAACTTCAAGTGTTGTCAGCATGTATTAGACAGAACAGTATAGCATGAAAGGGGGAGGACATTCAACAAATTGTCAAGTTTGATCTGAAGACGCCGAGCCTGGCATGTGCTGCAGACCCAACCACCAGGCAGCACAACTATGAGCAAGTTTTTCTTAGAGCTTGTGAGGCGTTTACATTGTGGTTTACATTGCATATGTTCTCTCCACCGAATGTGTTACTCTAATTAAATATGCATTTTAAGCAGTTCTGATAGAGTCCAAAGTCAGTTCTAATAATTAAGACTCTTTTCATATTTTTGTTTAGCAGGCGGCAGGACATAAACAGCTGATACAACCATAGGAAACTGAACAAATGCATACTTCTGAAAGCTGAAAATTGCAGCATACAAACACAGCTGTAGAACTGTACATTCCTCAATAATCAGCATATCTTGACTTTTTAAATGAAGCAATAATGAGCTGTAATACTGGGTTTGAATCATTTTAAAATACCGTATTTTCCGGACTATAAGTCGCACCTTTTTTCATAGTTTTGCCCGGTGCGACTTATGCTTATATTTATACTTATATACTTATACTCGGGAGCGACTTATATGTGATATTGTTTGTTATTTTCACACTTGCAACCGCATTTCATACTCCAATGCAACTTACATATGTTTTTACATATGCATTTTTTGGCTGCCTCCCGGGTAAGGTCTATTCCAAGGTACTGGAGAGGAGAATCCGACCGATAGTCGAACCTCGGATTCAGGAGGAGCAGAGTGGTTTTCGTCCCGGTCGTGGAACACTGGACCAGCTCTATACACTCCATCGGGTGCTCGAGGGTTCATGGGAGTTTGCCCAACCAGTCCACATGTGCTTTGTGGATCTGGAGAAGGCTTTTGACCGTGTCCCTCGGGGTGTCCTTTGGGGGGTGCTCCGGGAGTACGGGGTCCGGGGCCCTTTGCTCAGGGCTGTCCGGTCCCTGTATGACCGGAGCAGGAGCTGTGTTCGCATTGCCGGCAGTAAGTCAGACCTGTTCCCAGTGCATGTTGGACTCCGCCAGGGCTGCCCTGTGTCACCGGTTCTGTTCATAATTTTTATGGACAGAATTTCTAGGCGCAGTCAGGGGTCGGAGGGGGTCCGGTTTGGGGACCACAGGATCTCATCTCTGCTGTTTGCAGACGATGTTGTCCTGATGGCTCCATCAAACCCGGACCTGCAACATGCACTGGGACGGTTTGCAGCCGAGTGTGAAGCGGCTGGGATGAGAATCAGCACCTCCAAATCCGAGGCCATGGTTCTCGACCGGAAAAAGGTGGCTTGCCCTCTCCAGGTGGGTGGGGTGTCCTTGCCCCAAGTGGAGGAGTTCAAGTATCTCGGGGTCTTGTTCACGAGTGAGGGAAGGATGGAGCGTGAGATCGACAGGCGGATCGGTGCAGCGGCTGCAGTGATGCAGTCGCTGCATCGGACCGTTGTGGTGAAGAGGGAGCTGAGCCGAAAGGCAAAGCTCTCTATTTACCGGTCGGTCTACGTTCCTACCCTCACCTATGGTCATGAGCTTTGGGTAGTGACCGAAAGAACAAGATCGCGGATACAAGCGGTCGAAATGAGTTTTCTCCGCCGGGTGGCTGGGCGCTCCCTTAGAGATAAGGTGAGGAGCTCGGCCACACGGGGGGAGCTCGGAGTAGAGCCGCTGCTCCTCCACGTCGAGAGGAGCCAGCTGAGGTGGCTCGGGCATCTGTTCCGGATGCCTCCTGGGCGCCTCCCTCGGGAGGTGTTTCAGGCATGTCCCACCGGGAAGAGGCCCCGGGGAAGACCCAGGACACGCTGGAGAGACTATGTCTCTCGGCTGGCCTGGGAACGCCTCGGGATCCCCCCGGAGGAGTTAGAGGAAGTGTCTGGGGAGAAGGAAGTCTGGGAGTCCCTGCTCAGACTGCTGCCCCCGCGACCTGGCCCCGGATAAAGCGGCAGAAGATGGATGGATGGATGGATGGATGGATGGCTGGTGCTTATACTCCGGTGCGACTTATAGTCCGGAAAATACGGTATCTGAGAGTTTTCTACTGTATATAATTTAGTAGCTGTAAGTTATTCTATATGTTGCGTAATTGGTCTGTGCTTCTCATGACGAGACACTAGAATGTAATGATGGTGAAATACGCAGTCACACAAGCTCAGCTCCGAAGCCTTGTTTCAGCATTTGGATTATGAACTGGCTTTAAAATGTTATTCATGCTTTACCCTTCTATTAAATATAATTTTGGTGTCGCCAACATCACAACAGCCTCAGTCAAGGTTTCTACAGAAATTGCTGTTGTGGCTGTGATGTTAAAATCTATAATCTTGTTTAGAGGTTTTTGTGTAAAGGTCGCTTTCTTTCCCATGCTATGGACGTACATTCATTAACACAAACACCCACACTCACTGGTCAGTCCAGTTGACAGTCGAGGCACATCCAGGATTGTTATGTAAAAGATTATCTGAGTTTTACTAGACAGCACATGCTTAAGATGCTACATTGTTGATGTAAAATACCTAAATCCATAGTGACAATGGATTGTATTGAAACCTGGTTATCGCACACCGAAATATGAATGTGTTTATAAAGTAAAACATATTGATACTTGGGTAGGTCTTAGGTCTCCAAATAAGGACAATCAGACAGCTGTGTTTCAAATGTTTTTGTTGTTTTTTGTTGTTTTTCACAAGCTCAAAAGGCTTGTGAATAATAGTAATCGTGACACAGTTTTCTGTCCTTGTGTTTAACTGCTTCCACCACCATAACCTCATCCAAAATATATCCAATGCTAGAAGGACTCAAATGCTATCAGTAGTTACCACGCAACAGCACAGTTTTCGCACATCAAAACACATGTAAAACATTTCTGCAAATCAATGTGTAATTCTAATGTTCACAGAAGTTGAGATGTATGAAAATCTCAGAGTCACATCATGTCGGCCCAGCGTGTCTTCATTAGCTCATGCCTGGAAATGCAATTACGACTCTGTTTCAAATGTGCACAGAATAAAACACTCTATGCAAGTCCAATACGAATGATCGAGGGAATAGAGCAACATAACCTTAAGCTCTTAGACCAAGTTTTGAGCTGGCTCACAAAACCCAGCACTTTTGGGAAACACATTTGATAAGAATGGATTATGCTGAAAGCAAAAGTGTCACTCATTGAGGAATCAGCTGGAGTATACTGGGCTTTATCTTCTGATGAATTATTCAAAGGTACAAATAGTAGCTGATAAGAAAAAAATAATATGCACACACCGTCCAATTCTTGTCAGGCATAGAGGCGAAATCTGGACAATCTCATACACACTAGAGTAGTAAAACCATCATCAGTCTGAACCCATCTCTCCTCTTAATCAGATCCGGGCACTGCATTTCTCACTGGCAGCCATCCAACACCAGGTAATTAACCTGGACATTCACATGCAGAGGAGAAAGCCTGGACTAGATATGGACTTGGTCATTAACGACAGAAGGTATTAGCCCTCCATGGCATAAAGTCCTGATTGTTAGCACGTTCTATGATTGTATATATTCACGTTGACGGTCATAATATCTATGGGGAAATGTGATTAACGATGTTAACTAAACCATTTGGTAGTTGGTAAATTGCATTGGATCCCATATTAAGCACTTTGACTTAATACAGATAATTAACATGCACAATTCTGAAATGCAAAGGCCCAGTACAGTATTACACTTTGTTAAATAAAATAAGCCATGTCGAAAATATAGGACAGTCCCTTGATGGAGGCATGAAGTGCCTGCAGTGATGGTAATCATTTCCAGGTCATGGGAAATGGGGCACAGTGACCAGGTCATTGCGCCCAGTGACAGTTCAACACTAGGGCAACAAGTCTGCAAGAATTACACATGTCAAATCAAATATCTGTATCTGCAGTTTTGTAAGTGTGTGTGTATGTGTGTCATTAGTGGTTTATGATGCAAGATTTTAGTTTTTTGTATTTTGGTCAAATAGTGACAAAAATATTGGCAAGAGATGACAAAATTAAAAAATGTTCCTGTGAATGTTGCGAAAATATCCTCAGGAGGCTGAGCGTGATCAGTTTTTATTTCTAATCCTAAATGCTAAATATGTCACACATATTTACAGGGAGCTAAATTTGCATACCATATCTTCACTGTACAATATTAATGTTATTACTACATTACATTCAAATTGAGATTCCTTTTTTTCTACAGTATTTCCTCAGTGTTGTCTTACCAACATCTATCTCTGACTGTTGCACTTGATCACCCTCTGACACTTTTTCTATTCATCGCTCTATCTCTGGAAGCCTTGACGGTTTTTTCTCTAAATATCTCAACAAAAAGATCAACGGGGGGTTGAATGTGGGCGAACGGAAGCTAAATTATTATTATCATGAACAAAGCACTAAATTGGAACTAAATTATGAAAGCCCAAAGCCAAATGTCATAACAGCGTTGCTAGGTTAGTAATTTATGTCAAAAGGGAGTTATATATATATATATATATATATATATATATATATATATATATATATATATATAAAAAAGGAGTTATATACCATGTATGAAGTATTGTGTATTTTTGCTTCCGACTACATTTTAAAGGGTTAGGGTTGTACTGTATATTCAGCATTTACAATGCATGGAGGATGCATTGTCATCCTCTGTGTAGGAGCAAGCGGTTTAGTTTTTTGCGGTTTATAAGCTGTATTTTTCATTTTGAAAGAATATTTCCCAAACCCATTTATTGTGAAAAGGTTTAGATGCAAATAATTGTGATTCTGCAGAAACATTAAATGAATGCTCAGTTGATGTCAGTCTTCCAGGACTGATGGGTTTGGAATAGCAAAACAAATATAGCCTGGTACTGATACAAATATTCTGTCCCATTCAATGCAATAGGAGCAAAATAAAAAAGCATACATCTTGATGTTTGTAGGCTGCGTAGATAAATAGTTTGGGAAATGTTGTTGGGTACTCAACATTTGAGGCTGTAACACCTTTTTCTGTGATGTGCCTTTGCAGGAAATACATAAATCAATTCAAAAAAAAGTTCTACACCAAGCGTAAGGAAGGCTTTTCACAAGTATGAAATACATTTAGGTGTAAATCCTATCATTTTAAACATTGTAACACATGCTGCTGTGAGACATCACCTATCACACCGCAGTTAAAAAATATATATTATGAATTAAACACTGGATGTGTCCATAGTCCAAAACACAGCAGATAATTAGTTCTGTATGACAAAATATGGGCCAAAGCCATTTAACTTGCTCTGTGAGACAGAGCTTCATTCTTCGATGGGCCAATGACGCGTTCCAGATCAAACAGACCTGCTGCCGAGAGTGCCATGCCGGCTTCCTATGGGCGAAGGGCAGATTGGCGTGCACTAGGCTTAAGCTTCTTTGTTCTTTACAGAGCGTATGCAAAGCAGTAGTGTCTTATGGACAGGCCAAGCACGCTGCCATGACAAATGGCACTACAGACCTTTAGAGTATTAAAGTGCTGTTTAAATCTTATTATGAATATTCCGGGCTATGATCCAAAGTAAAAAGGTTGCCAACCTGACTTTATGAGCAAGACAGACTGATAAATCATAACTGATCTACTGTTATTTCTAAAAAGATACGCTTCAGCAGCTGAAAAATGCCACTTAGTGTCCTTAATCTAATCCTAAAATTCTGCCCCTGCATAAATTCAACGCAACAAATATGAATGGTATTATAATAGCAGTGTCAAAGCCCTTTTTATGGTTTTACTTACATGAATGAAGAGAAAAGTGCTTGCGTTCTGAAGAGCCAGGTGCTGAGGCCACAGAGGTTACAGAGGAGCCCAAAGACCCCACCACTGGCAGAGCGGTGGAGGTCACTGCTGTGGCCGAGGAGGACTCCCCTCCCTCCCCTAAGAGGTGCTGGATAGAGTGGAGCTGGAAGCAGGGGTCAGAGAGCAGGACAGATGCAGCTCGTGACATCCTAAAAAGCAAGAAGAGATAAAGTTTTGAAATGCACTTTATTTGAAAGATAAGAGATTACACGGAAATGTTGATGTTTCTTTTCAATTTTTATTCTGCTCTTTTTGCAAATGATTAGTATTGGTTTTGCATACAGTATCTCCAAGACTAACATTTCCATAGTATCCCTTTTTTATTTATCTCCCAAGTGTGTTAACAGATATGTACTGACAATTTGCAAATGACCTATAATGTTTTGCTGTCGGTGTTTATTCCTGGATCTCAAAGCACAATATCCTGGGAACACCACTAAAGCAGAGACAGCTGTAATGTGCATTGGTGTTGCTCAGGAGCAAGTAAAAAGAACATTGCTCATTAGACGTACTCCTTGTGTGCTGCTCAATAACAACATTTTGCACAACAACAAGACTGTGCAGTAGCTGCATCAGATCAGTTTGGGCACAAAGTCAGTACACTATTTCTTCTTTCATTTAATTTACATGAAACATATTGATGTTTAGTCTTACACTCCCAGTATCATAATCCCTTTTTGTACTTCATTGTCTCTTGTCCCATCGCCGCCCGCCTGCGCCTGAATTGAAACACGTGAAAACCAATGGTCTTCATTACAATCCATGTAGCACTCAATCACTGGTGTTCTCGCTAATGAAAGCCCCCTCCTTAACTCTCTTTTCCCCCTTCTGTTCTTCTCTCCCCTGCGGCGCCGCTCAATCCAACCTCTACACATCAATCTTTTATGGCGGGGCTTTCCACAGGACCTGACTCCCACACATTGGCTTTTTCAAAACAACTCGAGCCTCTCCTTTGTCGTTCTCTACATGTTTACACTCTTTTCACACTTTTCTCTGCTGTCCTTCAAAGATAGTTAACAGTTAAGTTCACACAATTTCTGCACAGACTTCTGCTGTCTGTCAGTGCCTGCCTGTTCAACCTCTACATGCTGCCGTTAGGTCAGTTGATACGCAGTGTGTCCTATCACAATTATGCAGACGACACTCAGATCTATGTTTCACTGTCGGCAGGTGACTATGGACCAGTAGATTCACTCTGTCACTGCATCCAACAGATCAGTTTGTGGATGAAAAACAACTTTCTCCAGTTGAACTCAGACAAGACTGAAATAATTGTTTTTGGCCACAGAAACAAAGAGAAAGTGTTAGCGGTCACCTCCAGAGTCTCGCTCTAAAACCTGCAAATCAAGTTTGAAATCTGGGGGTAATAATGGACTCAGACTTGAACTTTAATAGCCACGTCAAATCAATAACATCAGCAGCTTTTTACCATCTAAAAAACATTACCAAAATCAAAAATATAGTGTCAAAACCAGATTTAGAGAGACTTATCCATGCGTTTGTCTCCAGTAGATTAGACTACTGTAACGGCCTGCTCACTGGCCTCTCCAAACGAGCTGTAAAACAGCTGCAGTACATCCAGAACGCTGCTGCTCGGGTCCTGACTAGAACCAGGAAGTATGATCACATTAGTCCTGTTCTCAGGTCTCTGCACTGGCTCCTGTGGCTCAGAGAATAGACTTTAAAGCAGCTCTGCTGGTGTACAAGGTCTGTTTCAATACACTCACAACTCATATATTAGTTGGACACAATTACTACTACTCAATGGACAAAAATATTTCAGTTCACAGAGACTCATGTACGGAAATTGTGTAAATACAAAACACAAACATGGAATAAAATATCTGCTGCCAGTGCCACCCACTTTTCCACAGAGCTTCACAGCATGAGACAGAGTGCAACGATGATATGCTACATGGCAAGTAAAATCACCATAGGACGTCAATATCCAGACCAATACATTTTAATTCGAAGTAGGCTTGGCACAATATATTGACTAACCGTTCAATAAATGCTAGCAGAACATACCGTATTTGGTGGCTCAATATTTATGTGGACAATCAAATTTGAGCTGTTGACAGTCAAATTATACACATCTATGACAACTGACCCAGAAGTTTCACTCTATTTATTTTCTATTTACAATATTGCACATTTAGTGCTGCCCGGTGGCAGAGTAGATAAGGCAGAGCACATGTATGCCAGGCTCCAGGTGTAGCCGGCCGCAGTGTCGTGAGTTTGATCCATGATGTGCTTTAGTTGATAACGAACCGATTTATTGTATTTACTGATATTTAATTAGTTTCTTATAGTAATACAATCTTTCTTATTTGTATAATCTCTTTTTTATTCTGCTGATTGGTCGCATGTCCCCTCTGGATTATTAAAAGTATTTCTAATTGAGTTTGGTTATGATTTGGAAACTTGGTATTTATTTTTATTTATCACTTTAGACTATTCAAGAGGTGCAATGGTCCCTACAGTTTTGATTACTGGTGTCCACTACCAGCCTGAATCTAGACTGTCCACAGAGAGGACACACTGACATTTTACTGCAAAATTGTATCCTGACCTTATCACAACAGCAAGTCTTGACACTTCACACAGAGGCGCTCTTCAGGCCATTGCCTTTGTCGAGCGGCTTGTCTCATCCCTCGATGCATTCCCCTTGTTGAACTTTAATAATGCATCCATGTGTGATTGATCTTTGCCGTTCCAAACTGATTCATACAAAAGGAAAAAAAGAATGGGAAGGGGCTGTGCTTCAAACCACTGAAAAAAGATTGGAATGAGTCAAAGCATAGGTCTGAAAAATGTCACCAGTTATGTCAATGTACACAATGGTGTTTCTAGTCAACCAAAGTTCATTGTGCTCCAACTTTAATTATTATTATATAAATTACAAGGGAATTGTCAATTATCAAACAACTTGAGGCATATGTTGAGCTGTGTGTCACTTTAAGAAAAGTCACATGACCAATCTAGTGTGTCATGTGGTGTCGCTTGTGTCAGAAGCGCCGCTGAAGTTGCAGCGTGAGGCTCAAGTCTGTTGCAGTGTCCTGACCTTTTAGACCACAAGATGGCGCAATAGAGTGCACCAACGCAGAAATCTGTAATACACACCTTGATGTCATCTAGCCATCACTAGGAACTCCAACCTACAGGTGAGCTGATGTGTGCTGTTAATCAAGTCCTTTTCAATTGCCATTCAAGGCAATGTCCTCCTTTTTTGACCCAAAAATACGTCCAGGAAAAATCTAAAGATTACCCCCAATTGGCTGGAGTTTTAACTCATTACAAGCCAAAAGCTTTGTGTGAAATGTGTGTAACACTTCTTAGTCTTGGCAACAATCTTGGCTGGTCTAGTCAGATATAACCAGTAGCACCTCTACAGCAGTAGACGTGTGCCTAAACGCCACCTTTTCTCTCGTTTTGCGTGTTCTCAAATCTGACAGCGAGGTCAGGGAGCTAGTTAGAACAGAGAATGAATCAAAACTGATTTAATCTTATTGTGAAATGACTGGAAAGACTGGAAGGTACTGTGGAAAATGTGGTCATAACGCTGGCTTCACGTCTCAAAATCTACACCACTATAGATTTGTCAAAAATGTTTCCATATTTGCAGGGGTACTGAAAAGGTACCGTCATTTTCTGACTTTAAGCCACTACTTTTTTCCAACGACGATCCAGAGCATCCCAAACATGCTCAATGGGTGACATGTCCATTGTTGTGCCATTCATTCACAACCATCATCTTATGTTGCAGCAGGATAATGCACAGCTCCATGTTGCAAGGATCTGTACACAAACTGAAAACATGGCCAGCATACTCAGCAGACGGGTCACCCATTGAGAATGTTTGAGATGCTCTAGATTGGTCTATATGACAGCATGTTTCAGTCTTTTGCTGCAAACCCAATGTGGTCCTTTTTGATGGCTAACTTGTGACTTAAATTACCAGATTTGAGCTAAGAGTTTTTCGGTAAGTCAAGTTGTTGAAAATAAAACTAACTAAGCAGTACTATGAACGCACAAGTTTTCAGACTTTCAGAGACCAAAAACATATGATTGCGTTTCCTTATACGCTACGGTAACTGGAACCTTAACAGTAAATTAATACCCTGTTGAAAATATAGCTAACAAAAATATAGCTGCTTTATGAAAACACAAAAGATAGACATCTCCCTGTCAAAGCAGCCAAAAAAGTGACAAAAGAGGCAACACTAACAGTCACAGTTATAATGGCAATCGAACAATGTGTTACCATCAGGGTGCATCCATAAATCAATCAAACAAAGCAGAGAGATGTAAATTGTTTAAACATCCACATTTCTAACAAAATCACAGTAAATTCTCATTAGCTAATCAAATGACATGGCAAATTTGAACATTAAAAATGCCAAGTATGAAGGTGGTGACGTATTGAAGTTCACTTTTTAAGTCACATTTATGGCTGCGGCTCAGAGGCTCTGATCTTAATCCTCTGTGACAGGAGATCAGCAAAGAACAGGCGCTGCTACTGAGGCTGCAAAATGTGCACACATGCAGAGTAAGCCACAAAGCATAAGTGCACCAACAAAGGTCTGCACATTAACGTCAACATGTCATCTGCAAATGATACAGGCCTCCCTTGAACGGTATAAACACGGTTGTGTAATGCCACCAGTCTTGTGGATAGACCATATTTGACACTGTCACTTTGTGTCACTAAGCTTATTTTTAATATTCGTTTACATTACACTTCATCAAAGTTCTACACCCACAATCGAGAACTTAACTTTGCAGAAAGTAATCCAAAAGGTCACACAACTAATTTAATTTCATCCAATAGGTTTCAGTACTGGATGGGAGAAACCACAGTGTCCTGAGGAAGAGAGGGATACGGTTCTATAATTAATCTTAACAACTATTATGGTAGTTCTCGAAAATCTATCTAAATTATTTCTATATCATGTGTTTTGGGTCATTAACCTTTTCTGTTGACAAGTACATCTTAAATATATTTTTTTATTCCCGGCAAATATTCTTAAACAATGCCCTTTGAGATGGACACAAAAGGCTACGTTTGCATTTCAAGAGCCTGTGTTGTTTGGTAAATGACTGAGAGCGCATTTGTTTGCCAACACTGATGACCTCACTAATAACACATTCACTAAGCAAATTGCATTAAGGTTTCATCTAGACTTTTAGAATGTGAACATTTGAGAGATGAAAGAGGAAAGCAGAGGATCATTGAACAGAAATGCTTAAAAGGGAACTTATAATGCAAAATCGACTTAAAAGCGTTTAACCATGTTATAATCGTTTACCCTTCTCATTTACACACTCAAAGTTGTATTTAGAGTGATTCGTGTATGATTGAGAATTAGTTGATTGAGTAACAAAAAAATGTGTTAAACTAAATTGAAATACAAAAACTTGTGGTTTTGCCCCACAAAAATGTAATCTCAATTATTTAATTTGTTATAATCAAATAATAATTATGATGTATTCTTTCAATAGGATTAAGTCATGTATAAATGAGATTCAAAAGGAATTTAAACATATGGAATTGAAATGTGTACATGTACATGTGTCCATCCAAATGTTTTATTAAGATCTTTAATAAATTATTTATTTGATATAACTGATGTCCTGAGCCAAAGGTTTGAGTTAAAGTGTGTCACATGCCACTGAGCTGATTTTTAAATCAAAATCAGATCTTACACCGGTCCAGAGTAGAGTAGCCGTGTGGAGCCTGTCACTGTGGTGATTTACATTTACTATACCAAACTTCTTTATAGTTACAGAAAACTCAAACTAAACCGGCTTCTAGCAACAGGCCTCTGCCGCTCATTGCTCTAATAAATCCCAGTTTTCACGGATCCCAGATACATGCTCGCTGCTTAATGTTTTGTCTGTCTTGGATGGTGACAGGATTGGGCATCGTCAAGTAGCACAAAGGTAAAAAAGTGCTAGCCTTCACCGTTCAGAGGTTCTGACTTCTTGTCAAGTTGTTTTGGATCTATATTGCAATTTAAAATGTCCAAAATACAAAATAATGATCCACGAGTTTCATAAGTTACAACTATGTCGCAGACAGAAGAAATATGTTCTTTGAATTGATCCCCGGGGATTTTTTTTTATTTTTTTAAGGGAAAATCTGCTTATTACATGGAGAAGGCTCAAAAAAGCCAAGATTTAATTTTTTCCTCCCTTCAAAAATCCCTGTGTGCATAGTAATACATGATTATATCTATACTTTTTATAAATGTATAATATTGAAGGCACAAACACATTTGCCACAATGTAATACATGAAAAACTAATATTCTAAGCTTTAAAAAGAAGAGACAACATTTAAGAATCACTCTCCGAAGGACCTCCTGTGGCAATAATCCATTCCGTCAAAAAGCAGAAAGACAAAGGGGAGGGGATGCTAGAGAGAGCGAGAGCGGGAGGGAGTTTGTGTGTGTGTGTGTGTGTGTGTGTGTGTGTGAGAGAGAGAGAGAAAGAGAGAGAACCTGGGCGATGAAAACAACCAAGTCTGAGTGCAGAACTCAAACAGACGGATGCAGGGCGAGAGTGCAGTCCAAGCTGCTCCTTAGGAAAAGCGCAAACATTATCAGCGTGCAAGAAGGGCGGTGGATGCTGAAGTGGGCAAAGCAGGAGGGGGAGTAAGCAGTGTGAAGCTGAGAACGAGAGGCGAGGAACAGAGGAGGAGCTGAGAAAGCACCAAAAGCGACAGACAGCACTCACAACTCTCCTCCCAGTGAGCACTAAACGCAACGGAGGACTGCATAATCCAGCGGCGACAAGTTTGGACACTCCACATTTGGACTAAGCGTAACTTTACTGCACGGGAGTGTTGATGCTTTCCTTTTGATCATCGGATGAAGAGATTTGCAATGCAGTAAGCACACAAGATTAACTATTTAGCAGTGTGCAAACATAACCACCCACAGCGTCAACATAATAAAAGGGATCTGCCAAAGGAGTGAGAGACCAAGAACAATTTGTGTGCGTGACGTGTGAACCCGCGAAATGGCCACCGAGCGGGTAAAGTGGACAGGATGCTGACTTTTATTATCTGATATGCAACTCGGGTAAAAGGTTGTGGGCGTCGCACAGCTGAGGTCGTGATTCACAAAACAAGAAATGCTGCAACTAAGAGGAGCTTTTTTCCCTTTGATACTCAATCTGAGTAAAGGCAATTGTGTGCATGCTCATGTGGAAAGGGAGGCTTATAGCCGCTGAAACAATGTGGACCAGTTTGGAATGATAAAGGAAAACAGATGTCTATTGACAACTTCGAGTGAACACTGTAATTAACATAAATCTTGCAAATTCAGTCCATTGGGCTTTGGTTTTTGGTTTTGTATGCATCACTTGCTGTGAAAGATTTACTTTGGAAATACCCAAACTCAAAAAGTAAAACAAAAATTGTGTCCTAACAAATCAGCACCTGTGCATTTTTATGAAGCAAATCCATGGAAGGAGAATTCAGATGCAAGCCTCATTCAAAATGAACCAGATGCAACAAAATCACAACAGTCGGTGGTGTGTGTGAATCTGAGGGAGCATGTAGTACAACATGTAGTATTACAGCTGTGAATTTATGGAGTATGTGAAAATTAAGCTTTTCAATCAGGCATTAAAGGGGAAAGGGAGGGATAAATGTATTAAGCCATAAAGAACTTATGGATGCTGCTGGAGGCATAATGTCATCTGCTGAAGGCACAAAAGGCTTTTTGCATGGTGTGGTAGTACGAACAGTTCTAATCCCACCCCCTCTATGGTGGCCTGTTGTGTTGTTAGTTTGCCTCCAACCGAGCATCTGCCAGTCAAGAAATGTCTCTTCCCAAGAAGGAAGATGTCTCTGCGCCTCAGACATCCTCAGCTGCACTGCCCTGGGTCTGGAGCAAATCCCTAAAGAAATGCCAGTCTCTACTGTCACTTTGGATCTCAGCCATAATCAGATTGAGCAATTGAAGAAAGATAGTTTTTTTGGACTTTCTCGGCTGGAAATATTGCGAATATCACATAATCAGCTTACTGCTATTGAGCAAAGAGCATTTCATAATAGCTCTGGAACACTGCTCCGACATTTGGATCTTTCATCTAACCAACTGCGTGATTTAGAGCAACATTATTTTATAGATTTACCTGGACTGGAGGAACTGCTGCTCTTCAACAACCGAATTGTTCGCGTCGAAATTTCAGCCTTTGCTAAACTGAGTAACCTCCGCAAGGCCTACCTCAGCCATAACAGACTCACTGATTTCCCTTTCTTTTCGATACAAAAGCACACACATCCACAACTACTTCTCCTGGATCTGTCATCAAATCGTCTACCTAAACTACCCCTGGAGGACATATCAAACTTACCCATCACCGTCCAGAAAGGACTCTACCTTCATAACAACTCTCTGGTGTGTGATTGTTCTATGTATGGACTGTTCCATAAATGGGCAGAGCGAAACTTTACTTCAGTAACAGATTTCAAAGAGGAGCACACTTGTCTTGTTTATGGGATGCAAAAAGGTACAGTGCGTTTTTTTAAGCATGACCGCTATTTTGAAAAATGCAACTTCACTGGGATGAAGTTACCTCTCGAAGAGCAGGAGGGGAGTGTTTTGGTAATTGTTGGAAGTGCAGTTCTGTTGCACTGTGTAACTACCTTAACTGGACAACATGTGACCTTTTTTTGGGTCTCACCAAAACAGGAATATGTGGCACCCCCAGGAAATAGTGAGTCACTAAAAATGTACAGCAATGGCAGTTTAGAGATTAAGGATGCACGTGCAGAAGATTCTGGCATGTACTGGTGTATGGCTGTGGACGACCGTCAACGACGCAATGAAACCAGAGAGGTGAATCTAACTGTGGTGATGCACCAGAGCCATGAAGACCATGAATCGTTCAACACTGGCTTCACCACTCTGTTGGGCTGCGTGGTGAGCCTGGTCTTAGTTCTCATGTACCTTTATCTGACACCCTGCCGCTGCCCCCCCTGCCGAAAGGCCGCTGCCACCACTGCTACCCCAAGTCAGGCTAATGAGGCAGGGGCAGGGAGTGCCCAATCCTCTATTTTAACTCCCACTCCTCCAACGACAACTGAAGGCCCAGGTCGCAAGGTCAGTACCAACAAGCATGTAGTGTTTTTAGAGCCTATACAAGAACAGCAGAATGGCAGAATAAGGGCAGGGCAGGTCACTGGGACAGGACAAGGACATTTGGGGCCAGGTTTACCATTAGGTGCAGGGCACCAATCAAAACTCCCAAACCAATCCCAGCAGAAAGCAGGAGAGACAGACTCTATAATGTTGGTGTTTTCAGACACACCCATTATGTTACCGTAGCAATGAGAGTGGTTGAAATGGCACAAGATTCACCCCTTGCTCACTCTTCCTCTGCCTGTCAGTTACCTCCTCAGCACCTCCCAGAGCACTCAGTATTAGACCTGAGCACTAAAGTAATCAAGCTTTGATGTTAAGAGCAAGACTTCAAAAGAGAATATTGTAAGAATAGATTTATGTTTGTCCGGGTCTGCACACCAAACGTCACGGCCAAGAACCAATGCACTGTGAAAGGCTTTCTTCTGTCGGAAGGGAATCATAGGATATAATGATTACGCAGTGAACACAGATATTTGAGAGACAGTTTAAGTTCAAGAGCAAGATTAAGACCAAATAAAATAAACTCAGACAAATTATACTCACCATAGTGAGAGAATATCTCTAAAGGATGTGGTAAATCTCATTAAACAGACATGAGTGGAAATGCATTTAAGGAAGAACGTGCACTGACTGAAAACAGAGCAGTCCCTTTAAGCACGGCTTGTACCTTTAAGATGATACTTACTTCAGATGCCTTTTTGTCTCATATAGAGATAGACATGATTTTTGTAAGCATTTTTAGCATTTTAGTTTTTCAGAGTGGCAGTCAGTAAGAGCCACTGCATAGTGTAACTTGGTCTCAAAGTGAAATGTTTTAGAGTAGACAAGCAGATGAGCTTTTAGTGAGTAAATATAGTAACTCTTTTAAGGTTTGACTTTAAAGCCCAACAAATATCCCCCTCTCCCTTTTCCCTCTCTCCATTGCATCCCTGTCTTCTGTAGTCAGATACTGAAAAACAAAATACAAAAATGAACTGTTCAGATGTGAAAAATGGAAACTAAATGTTTGATATTCATTTGGAAATTGTAAGATTTTTCTCTCCCTTATCAGACATGTAAATGGTCTTGAACATTGAACGTGAAAAAGAACTGCATAATTTCTGTGAAATTTATGAAGGATTGGCATAGGACAATCGGGAAAAACATGTTTGTTTTCCTACTTATTGTCTACACTGTATCCACTGCATCTTTCTTCTCCTGGCACTACCTTCTGTTCCTCGTGCCCTCCTCTCAAGTATGTTGTCTGTTTCCCTATGTCAATAAAACCTGTGTGTTCTTCCAGATGAATGTCTGCCTTGTTATTGTTTGTAACTAGATATATGTTTGCAGAATTGTATGCACAGTCACTTTATGCATCTGTCAAAGAAATGCCCAATAGTAAAGTGATGAATTCAGTTTTAACTAAACTTTAACTATTTGGCAAATCTCTGTATACCTTGTTAATATATCACTTTCACTGATGTGATATTACAATTACAACTTTAAAAGTTATTATTGTTGGCAACAAAAAGAGTTTAACATTGTAGATTAAATTCAGTAATATATATTTCATGATATTGTCTTTCCCTCATAGATGCAGTAATAACTGCATGCCTGAGATATAGGGCTGGGCCATTCATTGTAAGATCAAGAAAACTAGATTCAATTATGTCTAAACGTCAATAATGCGGTTGGGATTTCTGAATTGGTCAGTAATAAGAACATGAGCAGAATCAGACAAATCAGAAAAGGTTTGGAGCAGAGTTCACACTGGAGGAAGACATTTGTTGTGTTAAAATGGCACTGATTTAAAGTCTGTATAGTTTATGTGAATTAAATCATTACTAAGCCATCTTTATTTTGAGATTGCCCAGGCCTACTGAGAAATGACAAATTGAATCCTCTACATTAAATTTATTTTAGATTAGAACATGCATATTTGTATATGCTTTGGATTATTCTTGTCAGCTCTGATATAGAATTTATATTACTGTGATTACATTGCTTTTATTGCAGCCAGGTTGTTTTTTTAATCACGTCTGCCCCTGCAGCCTTGCTGATGCTTATTAGAGCCACAGAATGGTTACTTGCCCTAGGCTGTGTAAGGTCCCAACTTTGCACAAAATTATTATATCATATTAGAAGTCAAAACCAGGTTGTTAAAAATAATTTCAGTGATATACCAAATATAATAATAAAGTCAACAATCAGTCTTGTTTAAGACATTCATTGGAGACTCACAAACTACTCTTTATAATTTGGCGATGCCTAATGGATTTATGTAACGCGTGCACATGATACCTGCCATGTCAATAAGGTACAATGTTATAATTTTTAAAGAATGAGGTATGAGATTAGGTTTATAGATATAATTTAGATGTCTGTGTCAGAGAACTGTATTTACAAGAAACAATGACACGGCAAAGAGTTGGTTACACAGATGAACAGTGAGGTTATTTATCAAGGCTGAGAGCCGCCATGGAAAATACAGAAATAAATTGCACATATGATTTAAAAACAACAAGTCATTTTATTACCTTCCATAAATTAAGGTTTATTTCTTTTGCATTTACTCAAGGGCCCTTATATTTCCCATACTAGTGGCAGCTAATGCATCCAAGTCCATTTCATTTTGTGTAAGGGAGGTTTAACGGCTTCTTAGACACAAATTTAGACATGGTATATATTAATTGTGTTAAAGAATTTTTTTTTAGTAATTGGTCTGAGAAGAAAGATATTCCGATAGTATAACCATAAAATAGCACTGGATGGAACTGGATTGTTTTGAGCATGTAAAAATATACACTTTTTACACATGCTTGGACAAAAAACGTTCTCATTATGTTAAATAATAAAATGGAATAATCTTTTTCACAAGTAAAAAGCAGGACAATGGCTATTAAAGCATGGCACAAAGCCCTATCAAATAAACATGCAATTATCTGCCATTAATCTCCCTTCTAGTGCCATTGTTCCTTTCCTGTGTTGCCTCTGCCATTATTCAAATCAACACGATATCACAGATCATCACAAGCAATACCACACCACCATAAATTACCATGTAAAATCCCTGATCACTATGCAGCTCCTATAGGGTACCTTAGACACTGAATAATGTGACCATTATTCCAAAGGACCATAGACCTTATCGTACTGACGCTTAGGCAAAAAGCAAAAAACCAAAGACATTTAAAATTGAGCAGATACCATTGAAGATATTTAAGAGGAGGAGCTATCTTTGGGTCTGGATGATCCACAGGCGTCTCTGGTAGAACGTCTCCCTCTCCCACCACAATATCAAAAAGTATTATTTGTTTATTTCTTTTATGTTTGCTTTTGTTGTTTTATGTTTAAAAATGTTTAACCCACACACTATCTTTGAGGGTACTACAGGGGTTAAGATAATCATTTGCTATCATACAGACAGATACACTTTTAACTAAAGCATTAAAATGTGTAATTATTTGGTCATTTTGAATAGTTAAAGGTCCCATATCATGCAAAATCGACTTTTCAGAGCTTTTAACCTTCTTATAGTGCTATTGGTACCTGGTATATGTGCCCAAAGTGGTCTTTTGATTGATTCCTGCAGTCTTTGACTAGAGAACAGTCTCTATCCTTCCCCTCGGATGAGCAGACGGACTTGGCCTACTCACCAGGATGAGTCAGCCTGGTGAGTGCCGCAGCACGCTGTCTCAGCCCATCCTCCAGGAAGCACTCTGTACCCGTTTTTTGTGAGTGGGGTCCAAGATATGGGTGACATTTTATAACTATTATGTTATAGGTGTTGGACAACACTTAATATTATCAAATATGCCCTAAAGGTAGACCACGCAATGGGAAAAATAGCATAATATGGGATCTTTAAATAGCTATGAGAGAAGGATGGTTGGCTAAACATTCAAATATCACAACAATATTATCTACACTCCAACTAAAGGTTTGTTTAAGGCCATGTTTATCACGCAGATACAAGCTGCTTGAAAATCTTACATCTAAAAAGTATCTCTCCACCTTTGTCCTGAAAACTCCCTCGCTGACTTTTATCAGGCTGTGGGGGTTGGATTTTCCCTGAGCAAAAAGGTTAAAATCCAGAAAATGTGAATCAAATGAGTATAGTTAAGCTCTCACAGAGAAGTTCTTATGTAAGATGGATGGGAGAGCAACTGCTAAATATTTAAAAGGTCTTCCCTCATGCTTGGCTTACACTTCAAAACAAGTCAACATTTCGATGCAGCTTGTAAAATGACTATCTTTAAGTTCTAACTAATTCTAGCTGGACTTAAAAAACAACAAACAAATGTTTTTTTGGCAATTTGTATATACAAAGTTTAAACAAACTTTCTGATGTGCTTGAATGTGGTTGAAGGGAGAATTATTTGACAATTGCTGACGTTTTTGATGACAGTCTTTGAATAACCTGGCTCACGTCTGATTGATATGTGTATCAATCTGGTTGGTCAGCTTAGTCTTTGAAGGAAGGAAATATAAATTGACTCTATTAATCAAACAGATGGAATTTTTTTAATGGGGAAAAAGTGGACAGTTAATATTTTGGGGGGGTATATAGCATTTATAAAATATATTTATAAAATATATTTTATAAATACAGAGAAAATAAAGCAGCTCTGGGACCCATTTTTCAAAGCATCCTCCTTTTAGTGTTAATCAAAACAGTAAAAAAGTCATATGCCTCATGAGCTGTACAGCGTTAATGACAGCAATATTGTAGCAAAATGTCGCATTATAATTCATCTCTTTTGTGTATAAAAACCCCACATATTTAGCTATGACAAACATCTAACACAAACACAGCAATCAGATTGACATCCTGAAGATATAGCAAAAAAAAAACATTTTGTGTGCATTAATTGCTTCTTGGGTCCCAGTTAGAATCAACAGAACAAAAATGGGCTTCACAAAACAAAACACAGGGCTACACATTTTGATGCAGCTAAACTACTAATTGAGCCATATGTTTTTTTAAGTTAATATAATAACATTTAAGTAACATTATGCATGGAAGTGTAGCTCTGTGTGATAAAAACTCTGTTAGTTTGTTCACTGCCTCCATCTGTGCTGGAGCCAATTTTAGCTGCTGTGCCAAGTCTAATCAATGCCCAATTCTATGTGCAGACAAATGACACAAATGTAATATATTTAGGACACTTATCATTAGAGTTATTAAGATATGCATATATTGATTTTGTATACAGCAAACTATGCGGCCCTCAGGCTTCTTGCTAAAGTGGCCCAAATAACCACACTTTTTATAGTAAGAAAAATTCTGTCCATTCCACATTTTAAATAATAAAATAAACATGATAATTCAAAGTCTGACTTGCAATACAGGGTAAAAAATATCTTGAGGTGGAGGTTGTTTTGGTAGTTGTATTAGATTACATTATATAATGGATGTAGTTTGTTGACCGAGAAGGAAATTCTTGTTTAAATGTATTTTATTCTATTCACTTATTCCTACTTTATACTCCCAGCCAAAGAAACACGACTACATCAAGCACTTTTCACTTTTTCAGTATTCATTTGTGTTATGTTTTCACGACTTCAATGATCCTCCAGTCCCATATCTCTTTATCTCTCTCTTCCTCCCGTTTCCTTTCTCTTTTTTCTCATAGAATTCTCTCCCCATTGAGTTGGTTGATTGTTGGCATCTCCCACCCCGTGTCAAGCCTTGGTCGTTGCTCCCTCAATGGTTTCCATGGTAACGGAAGACCACCAGGATGTCTGAGGATCTGTTCCAACACTGACCACGACAACAACACACACAAAGGAGCGCGCACGTAGCAGTGAAGACATCTTGTATTGAATTTTCTCTGTGTCAAAGTTTGCACAGCTTGAATGATTAGCACACTCTTCGGGAAGGCACGTGATAATTACTATAGATAAATGGATAGAAACACAGAGGCACAAAACAACAAAGATGAATGTGGTTATTTACAATTATAAATAAAGGAGATATTGGGCATGTTGTACAGTCAAAGTACATTTTTGTTTTGCTTTTTTCCAACACTGTTAATTTCAATATTCAAACTCTGTGACGGAGGAGTTTGTAGTTGCATGCCAATTTATTTTTTACAGATTTACAAACATGTGCTCATTGATTAAAAAAAAATATATGCAAGTGTAATTTTATGCATTTTGATTGCTCAACTGTGTAATAAAAGATTGTGTTTTCATTTTTATATTTTAATAAAAAAAGGAAGGAACAAATACAAGACCAGAGAGTGAGAAGCAAAATCAAATTTTTTTTTATTCCATTGTTATTTTTATCATAAGGATTTATAATAATGTCTATAAGTGTCTTAGAATCAATATAGACAATGGACTCACAATTTAAAACTGTACCACTATATTATACCTACACCTTAATCAAGCATGAATTGAGACTTTATTCATAGTTAACAACTACTTTATAAAGAATAATTCAGGCTTAGTAACTAATATTAAATATTTAATAGGTTAGCAGGTCGGATTCAGGGTAATAATTAAGTGGTTACTAAGCCTGAATAATTCTTAATAAACTATTTGTTCTGTACGGATTCAATATTTGTTCATGCTTTATTAAGGGCATTAAAAGTATTATTATGATACCCTTAAAACTATTGTTATTTCTTGGTATTAATGATAATACTAATATCTTTATTCACTACCTTCTTTTGTGTCTTAAGATTTATTGTAAATAGCTGAATCTCAATCTTAATTTTGATTGCAGAGTCCCTTCCTTGCTGGATTTTATTGTAAATTACAGTGAATAAATTACACAACAAAATATGAATAAATTGAAACAAAATGCCGCCTCTGGTCACTTCCTTTTCTGTGGCAGCAATGCTGGCTCTTGTATCGATTTTGAGATGATCATCTACATCAGTATTTGGAGGCACATGTCACGTCACCCTCAGATGTTTATTTTAGCTAGTCTCACTATATAAGCATGAGCACTGATAATGATAAGCTCCATAGTTTGCAGTTTGAATCAAGCATATTGTAATTGTCATCTATAATCTATATATACGGTAATTTATTTGTTTGTCTTCATTTTAGAATCTTTAGAATTTAATTGTACTAATTAATACTTAATGTTTGATCATTGTTGATTTTATATAATCATCTTAGCAAAGTATATTATGTTTGTTAAACATGTGTTTCCCAGTAAGGCCAGGATATGGTCATTTATTTGAGCACTTGCAGCCATTTTCTGTGTGTGACAAACAGAAAGGTACCGGTATATAAACTAATACAAAAACAAAATATAGCAACTCAATATGTTGATATCTTCAATATAGTAAATGTATTGGTTGGTGAGTTAATTCTCATAAATTAACAACACAAATGCATCCAGACTGAGAGAAGAGCTCTTTCATTTGTAATTGCAGCCTTGATTCGTAGTGACTGTCTCTACCTTGAACTCACCAGCTGCAGAAACTACTCCAGCAACTACACGACCGACAAGTAAATAATGCATTCCAACTGCTGTGGACATTTTGTTGTTAAATTCATGAAAAGATGATTGGACTGAACACTGCATTTAAAGTGATGAGACGGAAGATTCTGTAACTAGTGTTTAGAACAGTTCTATAATCAAAGTTTTTGATAAATTATTATGATCATTTGTAAGAACTCAAGATTTAAACAAGATACAAGCAAAACATATTTAATAAATAATTTAAACATCAATCTGGGGTTTGCCAGATGACATTCAATCCACTTTATTTATACAGCACATTTTATAAACTAAAACAATTCCAAAGTGCTTCACACAAAACATTAAAAGTTGTTTTGTAGCAACAACCAGTGGCGGCTGGTCAATAGGAGCACAAATGCCAGTGTTGTATAAAATAATTGTTTTGTTTTATATTTTGGGTATAAATGTATCAACATGATACAAATTTCAATAATGTTAAATATTGTCATTACATTTGATTCATCTGCTAGCCCTTTGAGAGTGCTGGATCAGTCTGCTCTGAATGCAGGTATTATATGGGAGAGCTAGACGTTTTGAGAAAACGTTAGGTCAATTCTGGTGCTTCTGCCTATTATTGTACACGAGTTGTTCACATGAATCAATCTGGGAAGGCTCTTACGGAATCATGAAAAAAATCCGGTGTTCAGAAAAGCACAGTCCTCTTTCTCCGTAGTCCATATTTGTCCTAAAATAGTATCGCCGTCAGCGCCGCCCTGTTTGTTTTGGGTTGTTCTGTGATTGGTTCCAGCCGTAAATGCCATGTGGCCTTTTCGCCACTGGTGCGGACTGCGGGAGCCTAACAAGATGGAGTTTCAAGAGTTTGTGAACTAATCTTGCTGTCAAGGTAAGGCGCAGCAAACTCTAAGTCGAAGTGCATCCAAGGAACTGATTTCAAGGGCGAATTCTGTGCCTTTTTCAGTTGAACCGTTTTGTAAAGCATCCCAATTGATTCACCACACTATTATTATTATTTCTCTCGCCTAAACCGTTAGACCTTTAGCTACTCTATTGAATTTGGACTTGAATGTGTTTCAGCTCTGCGCATTGGACTAAACTATAAACATTTGGAGATGGAACAAACAGGACAGCACCCAGGTAGAGTGTGCTCTCTGCTTCAGGCCTTTGGAGATACAAAGTAAGACTGTTTTTATGTTTTGGGCAATTCTGAGGAGCTTCTCCACAGTTAAATGGTGTGTAAAATGAGCTTGCGGCTTTGATGCAACGCTACTCCGGTGTTGGGGTGGATCTTGCTGCACGTGGTTTTGGTGCCATGTGTTTGTGTTACGATGTTGCCTCCTCTTATAGCAGCCTCATGAGTTAAAGTTTGCTATGCTGATGTTACATACAGAATATGCCACCAGCCACCAACCATATAACTGTACAACACACACACTGGACATCATATTTAAATATATAGAACTATTTGCCTTGGGCAGCTCACAAACAAAATGTACCCACAACCTGGCAGAGACTAAAGAACCATGACCTCGGTGTAATTTGTGCGGAATACACCATAAACCCAACAATTTATTAGTATCTTATTTTTAATGTTTTTTTTTGCCGTAGGCTTTATTAGACAGGAAAGGACAGTGTGAAATGGGGATGAGAAAGAAGGGAGGACACGCAGTAAACTGTCGGAGTCAGGATTCAAACTCACGACACTGCGGCCGGCTGCACATGGAGCCTGACATACGTGTGATGCAGCACCAAAAGACAAAATGTAAAGAATTACTTACTAAACCCATTCAACACTTAATCTCTAATGATCATAGAAATAAAAGGAGTATTACCAACATAATCTGTGGGACATAACTGTCTACATTGAAAAACAAAGCTTCCAACTGAGAACAATAGTCCGCAATGACAATCACAGCAGGCTTTGCTTGTGTTGTGGAAAACCCAACATCCCTTGAGCCGGGGCCTCTCATGGTCCAAAACTGCTAAGCTAATTATCACTGGTTTCAATCTAATCTCTAGATGACTGTGAGCTGCTTCTGATGTCTTTCAGCCCGAGGTAATGGACAATAATTAGCACCATTGATTTTCTCCTCTACCGTGGGAGGCGGACAAACCCGGTCAGCGCTAATAGTCCTGATGAGAACACTGGGAGGGAGAAGGTGATGGACAGAAATTCCTCTGCAAATATAATTTAGGTAAATCAGTCACAAAAATAGTAAAGCATTTCCACAACAAACACATCAAATTTGAATCATAGTGAGAAAGATGTTGTGTACTTTAGTGGAGTAAAATCAACGGTCCATAATATCTAGCGGCAATAAAACAACCTGGACTCAAAGATGTGTGTGTTAATCTGATCAAAATCAAGGCACGGTGTATGTAGCAATATAAAAATGACACGCTCTCATTGGCTGTTTTGCCAATTTCTTCCATCTGAGGTTACTGCAACATTTTACTCTTAATAAAACTGACAATAAAATCTTCTCATTGAGTCAAGCTTAGTTGATTTTCAAGCTGAAATGTTGTACTTGAACCAATGCCAGGATGAAATGTCAAGGGACTCCAGGTGGAGAGCACACAGAAGGAATTGTTTTGGATCCAACACAGAGCCCTCTAACTGCTGGTTATGATAGTTTACTGGAGGCTCTGTGTAACATTGCTCTTCTGATTTATTACATGCAAACACTTCCTCACCCACAACTGGCCAAAATCTATTAGCAAAGTGGGCTTTGTATGAAATGTACCAGGAGATGGAATTAGTTCACAACACAGCTAAAGGCAAAGTGAAGGACATGAAGGCTGTGAGGTCTTATTCAATTAATATTCAGACTGGAGCAGTAGAAGAGAAAAACTAATCCAGGATTAAAACATGCTAGAGAACTTTAAGTTTTCAAGTCTGAAGTATTCAATTCTGCATAACCAATTAATTCTGGACAGTATTGGGATATGCTGAGAAAAAATAATAATAATTTGACCTGACATCATTCAAGACCGAACAACCACTTTACCAGAATAACCCTGGTCTGGGGCAGGGCCACAAAATCTCTCGGTCTTGAAGCCTTTAGTGTCACTGCATAAACAGACACTAATTAAGGATTTGCATTTGATTAAAAACCAATGGAGTGGCCTCACTGCTGCATTATTAAAAAATTGAATATAACCAACATTTCATCCATAACTCCTTTGAAAAAGCTGTTTTTAGGGGTCTTAATGGTCTTGCTCTTGCTGTAATGTGCGAACGGATACAAAAATATAATAACGAAGCTGTGAGGACAAGCGCGGTAAGTGGGAACTGCAGAGTGAAAAGGTGTCGACGACGCTGGGTCAGTCAGCGTTCTCAGTGAAAGCTTCACACTTATGGAACTCTTGCCGCTGCAGCGCAAGTTCCAGTTGGACATCAGACTTTTCTCCACAAAACTGAAATGCTGTCTTAAAGAAAATGGACAGAGTGAACACTAAACTGCCTTGGGATGTTGAGTGGACAAATACAATATGGCTGACTATTTATTATTTATTTCTATGTATTCTTAACTGTTTTTATACTCACTTTGTAGTGCTTTATTTGTACTAACCTCTTTAAAAGTCTATAAAATGTTTCTTTTAAATTTATATATGGTTTTATGATTTGTGCTACTTTTTAACTATGATCCAGGTCACCCTTGAAAAAGAGGTTTAAATCTCAATAGGGTTTACCTGGTTAAATAAATAAATAAATAAATAGGAATTGTATAAATTTTGCATTTTAGGATGGACAAATGCTGGAAGCTGAATATAATTGAATCTTTAGAATATTAACAGTGAATAGTGTGTAGTCATCTATCAGATTAAGATTACTTTATTGTCACATCACACGGTACTAGAAATAAAATAAAAATGTATCCTGCATGCTTCAATGATAATCCCTGTACTGTCAAATATAAATCTGTCCTGACACAAAATTGTTATATTAGGCTTTAAGTAAAAGACAAACGTTGCATTTTATACAACTCAATCCATTTGTTAATATAGACAATTGTTCTCATTCAAAAACAATGTTAGTGAAGTCAGCAGGACAAGAAAACAAATGCCCCAACAATATTTCAATGACAATAACACAAGCTAATGTTTTGTTCTTACTGGTCAATACCACCATTACGTGTGCACAGGACAATGGAAGCAGATCTGTGGACCAGCAAAAAACCTTTGATGGAACTGGATCATTGGGAGGGACAAAAAAGGTTGAACCGCTGCTAATCTAATGCCTGCACTAACGCCACCGCCTTGTTGCGTGGAATCGAAACGGCAGAAAGCTTTTAACCGCATAACCCCATTAAATGATTTTGTCTTCTTTTCCCATGTGTTTCAATAGAATATAAGGATATATAGGATTGTCAAACACAAAGTCCAACCTCATCCTAGCCTTTTGATATCCACCATGCATTATAGAAAAGGTCTATAAAACAGTATGTATATACTCTACCCTACCCTATACTCTAACACTAAAATAATTCTATGAAACCCAGCAGTTGCAATTTTGGTTAATTTAATTGAACTCCCCAAAAAATATTAAAATAAATATTAAAATATCATAATACTAAAGCTATTAAATATATATTTTTTTCACAGATTTATTTGAATTTATGTGTAGCAGTTCAACCCTACATTTCATCCATTAGGAGCCGTCACTTGCAGTCCATTGTCACAGTCAGATCCCACCGTTTTCTGACTGCCACGATTCTAATGTGCACGCCAACTCCGGGGACTAATTCGAAATTATCTTAGGAAGGCATCATGACACTGAGTTTACATAAGCCAACACAACAAAAAGCGTGAACTGCCATCCTTTTAGACAGTTTTTATTCTTTGTTCATGTTCCACGTTCATGTTCCAAGACAGTGGCAAGCTCCAGAGTTTGTGCTACTTTAATTCCCTATCATATGACAAAAACAACCATCTGCAATCCTTCTGTAATACATTTTAGACAGACCAATTACAGTAGAGATAAAAACACAAGGCACATGATGGGCCCTGTTTCATCACCATTTCATTCATTCATTTTCCCAAATTGAAATGAGAGGTCACAGAGTTACTGCTAATCATCAGCAATAATGCATATAAAACACATGCACACACTGTATTGTTTATGTAAGGCTGAAAAAGCTGCTTTGTGTTGAAGTCATTCAAAAACACAATTATCACAACAGTCAATGCATAGCGAGAGTAGCTTAACATGACAGTTGTAACCACAATCAAGTGCTAATGTATTATTGAGCTACTCTTGCAGCAAAACTAAACAGAATGCTGCAATTATTAACTTCAAAAAGTATTCAAAATAGTAATTCAATCTCTGTTAAAGCCTCAAAGCAGTTTGCTGTAATTGCCCTATGTGCCAATGTGAAATGTTGACTGGCGCTAAAAAATTCATTTGAGAACCAGTCAATCATGAAGAGCTTTCTGAAATGTTTCACTGACGCCTCACTGCCCAAGCCCTTTCTCAATCTCCGTCAATAGTGATTTCATTAACTTTTGTTTGTGTAAAATTCTTGTTAAAAAATATACACCCTCGAACAATTGGTTATTCTGAAAATTGTCACAGATAGACCTATATAGAGATATATTGCTACAAAAAATGGCCAACAGGGAAGTCAAAGAATGACAGACAATTATTATGAGATGGAGATATGATGTATGCTTAAGTGACTGTGGCCTTGGTCTTTCAGGCTGTACCGCTAAAGTAAAGTGAATATGTGGAAATTGGAAAATGGTTTATCTAAAGTAAGTCACTGGGATAGGCTCCAGTCACCCGCGACCCCGAAAGGGAACAAGCAGTAGGAGATGGATGGATGGATGGATGGATGTTTATGTATTCAAAAGGCCAGCAGAGGACAACTCCTATTGCTAATGCACTGAAGGGTGAAGCTTTTTCAGTCAGACTATACAGAGGCTTTCAAAAGTATTCATACACCTGGAACATCTCGTCACAACCACAAACTCAAATAAATTGTATTGGCATTTTATGAGAAAGAGCAACATAAACCAGCACACAATGTGTGCATGATTTCCTTTTTTTTCACCTGAGTTTAAACTTATCTCAGTATAAATACAGCTGTGCTGTGAAGGCCACAGACGTTTGTTAAGAGTTTAGAGAGCAAACAGTAAAGTCCAAGGAACACCCATATGGTCAGGGCAGAGATAAGGTTTAAAGCAGGGTTAAGTTATAAAAAGCTTTGAACACCTCACCAAACACTGTTCAGTCCATCATCCAGAAATGGAAAGACACAACTACAACCATACCAAGACATGGCCGTATACCAAAACATACAGGCAAAACAAGGAGTGGAGGACTCCGTGATCAGAGAGCGAGCAGCCAAGAGGCCCATGGTCTTTACGGAAGAATGGACAGAAGAGAAAGCCATTGTTAAATATCAACCATAAGAAGTCCCTTTTGCAGTTTGCCAGAAGCCATGTGGGGGACCCAGCAAACATGTGGAAGAAGGTGCTCTGTATATTTGTATATTATATACAGTATATTTGGCATAGAACAAAAACGCTGTGTGTGGAACACACCATCCCCACTATCAAACATGGTGGTGCAGCATCATGCTGTGGGGCTGCTTTTCTTCAAGAGGGACAGGGAAGTTACTCAGAGTTGATTGGAAGATGGATGGAGCAAACTACACAGCAATCTGTGTAGAAGAAAATCTCTTAGCGTCAGCAAAAGACTTGAGACTGGGGCAGAGGTTCACCTTCAGCAGGAGAAAGGCCCTAAATATAGCATATAGCCAGAGCTACAAGGGAATGGCTTAAAACAAAACATGTATGAAATGTACCATATGCATAAAATGGCCCAGTCAAAGTCAATCCAATTGACAATCTGTGGCAAGAGCTTAAAAATTGCTCTCCATCAAATCTAACTGAGACATTCCCCAAAAGACTTGCATTGTAATTGCAGAAAAAGTTACACAAAGTATTGACGCAGGGGGGCTGAATACTTTTGCAAGCAGCACTTTTCAGTTGTTCATTTATTTTTTATCTGGAAATCATGTATACTTTTCCTTCCACTTCACAATTGTGTGCTGCTTTATATTACTCTTTCATAAAAAAAAATGTCAATATCATTTATTTTAATTTGTGGTTGTGACGTGACAAATACTATTGCATGCCACTTAGCTGGGGCAACTTTGAATTTGATTAGCTCCATACTTTGAAATATGAGAACTGGAATGGACAAAAGGAGCCTGGTGAAATTGACTGTAAAAACACCAAAGAGACAACTGTTTCAAAGCATAAATGTCAAGTCATATGTTTGCGTGGGCAATGACATCATGCCAAAATACAATGAGCCAGAACAAATGCTGGAAGCGTTCAAAGAATCACATTCCTGTCTATGGCTTTCTGTGGCACCAGCAGGAGCTTTTATCATAATATGATAAAAGTTATGGTTATGTTAAAGTTATGGTTATTACATTTTCTCCACACTGAAGTCAATCATAATTTTATCGTATTTTGACCAGTTTTTTTACCACTGTGTGAAGCACTTTGTGACTATATGAATGTGAAAAGTGCTATACAAATAAAGTTTACTTACTAACGTACTTGCTTACTATCAACACAATATGCCCCACAGTGGACCACATTATATATGTGTGAGTAAGGCATATAAATACAGAACACAACACAGACTCCAAACAGTGGAAGATTAATGTAACGTTAAGTTGACACTACACTTTTCATTCTTTTGCCATCTGTTCAGCTACAGATTTTGTGGGAAATTAGATGGCAATATAATTAGAGTCAAGGTGGCAGGTTCTTTAACTGTGGAGGGCCAACGAGACTTTGGCCAAAACCGAGTTTACCTAAATAGATTTATTATCGCTCTCATTCCATGCTGCTTCTACAGCTGTCAACAGAGCTGTAATTTAGTTTGAGAGTTATTGAGGGGTAATTGGTTTGAGTTCATCATGCCGACCATGTCACAGGAGGAAAGCCACGTTAATTAAATCTTAATTAAATGAATATGACAATCAACAACACCAGCAACATCAACAAGATGTGCTTAGGACTAAGTGACATATTGAAAAATCAATCATTTTGAATGTTTGTTTGTTTGGAGCTATACAAAATATAATATTAAGTATATTATAAAACTGACAAAAATACCAACACAAGTATAATGTATTTTTCCACTGAACACTATTACTCAATCATTTGTGGTGATGGTGATTGGAAACAATCCTGTGCTGTTCCCAGTCCCCACAAGACATCAAAACTTATCAAAAGTATCACATTTTTTTAGTACCGTACTTCTAGTGTAACCCTCTAAATCTAAAAAAGGGTATACAAATATAATGTAATTATCGTTAAAAGCATAACTTTAAAAATGGGTGAATTTCTTTTTTTTTCAAAGCAGCGTATTCCTTTTGTCAATATCACTCACCCCTTAAGACATTTTGCCAAATATAAAAACTAATGTAAATAAAGAAAATGTTTTAGACCAAGACTCAAACAGCTGTTATAAACTTACTTCTTTTTTTCAAAATGTACACAAACATTTAAAAGGTGTAACAAAATATCTCATCTTACCCTTGTCTGTCTCCATCCACTAGGATTCGGACCAAGATGCCCGTAACAGCCACGAGGATGGGGTAATGGTCGACGCTTTCAAGACCTGCAGCAAAAACACATTAATATTGATGGGGGCATCTGTAGATCATATTGCATCAGCCAATTCACAGGCTTCCATTTAGGCTAAATGTAAGTCTGGGTTGAGACTGCACAACCCCAAAAAGATGATAGGATCAATAATAACAACCGCACATGGACAAGAAAACAATGTTGAATCGGGAGAGCATATTATATATATTCTTCAAGCAGATAAAATTGATTTGTTATTGTAAGTAATTGTAAAGTGCAATAACTGTCCCTGTATGAAGCAAATTCTGGCTAGATGCATGTTAGAAATGTGTGTGGAAAAGATTTGAATGTGTACCTGGCAGTCTCAGATTGACAACACGATCAAATAGGTTCTTCTCAGCGGTTACTCTGTTCAGCACCTGGTTTAACAACTAAAAAGTAGAGAGACAAAATAGAATAAAGATAAATAGAGAGCGTGGACATTTTCAAAAACTTAAGGAGAACAAATTGCTGGGCCAAATACCTGTGCCAGTCTTCTAAGGAGGAGCTCAGCAGACGGACGAGACCAGTCTATAAAGATCTCTGGCACCAGTGTAACGGTCATCTCCAGCACACGCAGCAAACTAACAGACAGGTCAAAGCATGTGGCACACACCTGCAGTAACAAGGGGAAAATATGATTCAACTCATGGAATGAATAAAGTGTGAAAGAATTAAAACTACGGGAGGAATGGGCAATATTAATGACTATCTCGATACTTTTTTGGAGTATACCGATAATTATATTCAGTTGATATTAAACTTGTCTTTAAATATATAAGTTGAATGGACAAAATGTGAACAGACTGTAAAATTATCACGTTTTATATACGTTTTGCTGCATTTTGACTATAAAACAATAATCAAGACAATTTTTGCATATCTTCAAAACAACATTCACAATATTATAAATGTTTCGATATATTCCCCACTTCAACTTGAGAGACATGCTAACGGTGTACCTTTAGTTGACGGGTATCCACAAAGTTTCTCTCTGGGCGCTCTGCAGCTTGCTGAATCTAGGAATGAAAATGAGGCAGAAATACATCTGAATAACTTGTTGTGCTGCATAGTTGACAATTTATTAACATTAATTAAAATTATTTATTGCAGGTGTAAAAGGTGCATTATGAAACATATTACCATTATGCATTTGAGAAGACAAAGAATGATACCGTAGTCAATAAATAATTAGTTCCCATGTATTTGTATATAGTAACGTCTGCCAAAAAAGAAGTCGCACATAAAGTAAACAGTAGACCATGTTAAAGTAAACTAAGTCGTGGCATGTGTTTATCAGCACATTGTAGTCAAAGAATTCTGGTTGAACACTAATTTATATAGGAAGGAGAGGGTAATATTGTTTTTTGACAGACGAAGAATGGGAAAGTGTATGTACCTCTCAATGGAGAACTACAAAATCAAACATTTGGAGGGAGTTCTTTTGGAAAAAAATATTTTTGGGCAAGATGGGACAACTATGCCGAACTACCAGTACATGTTTTGGACTGTGTTTTTGTTTTTTTGTTTTGTGCTCTCTCTCTATGTTTTGTTTTTGTTACGCGTTCCTTTTGTGTTTTTTATAACATTAAAAACAACATTAGACATTTAATATTTTGAAAAAGAGGTTAGTGAATAAGAAAACTTTAAAGAAGCAGCAATAAAAATCTAAACTCCAAGGGAGGAAAATGTTTTGTTTTCTTTAAAAGGATATGTATAATTATTATGGAATGGGTCTTCCATTTTGCTCTTACCTCTTGGATCATGCCAATGAACTCCGAGAAGGCCCAGTTGAGCTGGTTCAATACACTGTTGAGGAAGGAGGCCGCCATCTCCTTATCCATACTCAGCAGTTCTGCCATGTGTTTCTGCAGCAACAACGACGGGCACGGTTCTAACCAGGGAAACCAGAGAAAAGTTAATTTTAATATATTCAGTCTGTTAAAAACTAAACAATATCTGGTGTATCATCCCCTCTCCAATGAGACTATTATTATTCAAACTGAACAAAGCATAGTTGGACATTTCGCTTAATTTGTTTGTCAAGTGTCTGTAAATATAAAAAAGGCCGTGGCTACAGAGCCGCGGCGCGGTAAATGGCCCAGCAGGTTCAGGAGCCGCGGCACGGCCATATAGCCTCATGGCTAACTCTAACCCTAACCCTAGCCCTAGCCCTAGCCCTAGCCCTAGCCCTAGCCCTAGCCCTAGCCCTAACCCTGACCCTAACCCTGACCCTGACCCTGACCCTGACCCTGACCCTGACCCTAACCCTAACCTTAACCCTAACCTTAACCCGGCACGGTCAAATAGTGCAGCAGTTTCAGGAGCCACGGCAAGAAATAGTCTAGCAGTTTCGGCCGCGCGCTGCGGCTCTGTAGACGCTCCCATAAAATAAAAACAAATTTTAAAGCATTTTGTTACATTGATGTCGGAAACAAACAGAAATATTGTACAGTTTTGTAGTTAGACTTATGTTGTTGATGACATTCTGTGTCACTTTGTCACACTTTGAATACATTAAGCCGTTATTATAACATGTTATCTATTTATATCTATTATGCTTTTACCATTCGCATTTCAAAAATAACTCTAACCGTTAGGGATACATTGACACAATATTAGTTATAATTCGGCCTGCCATTCCCTATTGTGAGCGATAATTATATTGGTGAGCCCCATTATACACTACACTATATGAACTGAGCAGTCAAACACCTCAGTGAAAAACACTACAGACCAGTACTCCAGATGAAAGACTTGGAGAAGGAAAAGCACCAAAGAATGCAGGAAGAAAACTATTGCAGCAGACAGTGGGTAGGGGGAAGAAAATGTCTACACTAAAAAAATATAATGGGCATAAATATGACAAATGAGGGTAAAATAAATAAGAAAATGAGAAGGGTAGAGACAAGGTGGGGGTGTATACAATACAATGGCTCCTCTGGGACAGGTAATAGGAACACAGTGGAGCTAAGTATTCATTAGGTCTAATAATCCAGCTCCCACTCGTCCTCTTCCCTTCTCCTCTCTGCCCTATGTCTCCACTGGGCTCCCAGAAGAATAACAACACTTCATTAGCCTAGGAGTATTGAAACTGCTCCTGAGGGTTCATTATCCCAAAAAATGCAATCACGGAGTTCAAGCCAAAGTCAGTAAACATTATACCAATTAAAAGCATAGGCAGATCTGTGAAACACCCAAAATGCTGAAATGGCTAGACCTTGTAAGAGGCCAAATTGATGGCAGAGCATACGGCTAATAAATCATTATTTGACATTATGCAATTTAAAAAATAAGCATATGTAGAAGAAGATAGGACTGTGCCAAACTTAACATCAACACCAGCACTAAATGTGTAAATAACGCATGGGCCCTGGGAATGCACTCTTCCTGCTGACAAGGTTTTCATAAAAACTACTTGGTACAAGTTTAATCATGTTCATAGACTTGTTACCAAAGGTCTAAATACGACATAGTACAGACTAAAGGTACTATGTGTGGATGAATGAAACTTACTTTGAAAACTAGCAATTGATAGATCCCCTGAAATGCATGCAAATAAAAAGTCACAAAAATTATTATTGAGTTGTTTCATGCAGGAGAGAACAAAAAAGGAAAAGGGGAATTCAGGACGCAATAACCAAAAAAACAAAACATTCAAACAAAAAAGAATGATTGCAACAGCTAAGGGCATGGCATCCAAAATAGGTTCCAAAACAATAATGTGGTTGAGAGAAAACTTACAAACAATTGCTAATAGTAATAATGATAATGATGATAATAATAATAATCCGACCACCAACATTCACTTACACACCACATCCATACATGGCAAAGTGGGTGGTTGGTCTTGCCTAAAGGACATGACAGCTGTGTGAAAATATACCTGGTTTATCTTAAAAGACAATATATACACAAGTGCGGAGACAGGTTCCCAAAGTATCAGTGTTTTAGTTTGACAAAATAGTGTTTTCTCAGAAATCTGCAGTGTGAAGTTTCTAAAACTAGTTTCTAAAACTCCATATGACTACAACTGAACCTTTTTCTACAATGGAACATTCCTGGACAAATGCGGGATTACGCCGACAGTGTGATAAGATTATTTCACTGAAATTGTGTTCTCTTCTTTCTGCAATATTTCTGTAACACTGACTTTACTGATTCTCACAATACAAGACTGCTGCCCAAACACAGTTCTGAGAAACAGAATGGACCAAGGCACAGGCAGTGAGTAAACAAATGTTCAAGAAGCCCTTGGTTTGAGATGTGTGGGAGCACCTACTCTGCAGACTGGGGAGATTGGCATCTTCAGGTTTGGTTTTGAGAAGGTGAGGCAGTCGAGTGTACCTGTAGCCAAAACCACAACCCTGAAAAACAACATGGTCGGTGAATAACAGAATGACTTTACTTGCTCTTAACACTAGCAACTGACATCTAATAATTCAATCTAATTTGAAAAAGGTGGCATTTTACGATGGAAAATCAACAGAAATGTATGCAATATATTCGAAAATCATATCAAAAAACATGTTCTGCAAAATGTACAATCTTGCCCAGTTCTGGTTTCAAGGGATTGTGATTTCTATCCATTTGTTTAATTTGTTGTTTTACTTAATTTGATATATTATATAGTTGCTTTGCTATGGTCTGAAATGAAGTGCTGAGTGCAGAACTTACCCTCCAAAGTCTGACCAGTATCCAGTTAGTCTGAGCCCATGGCCTTTGCTCGTACGGAGCCAACAGGTTCCTCATCATGGCAACTCTTCTACAATGTACAGAGATAGTTTGGGTCACACGCAGCAGTTCATAATTACTTTTAAGTATTTTTACAATCTCAAATCCTACAGCGTATGTGTCAAATCCGATCCAAAATTAGATCAGATCAAATAAGTTTGCGACAAAGAGCGTTTCTATTTTTGTTTTCCTTTGACAGGTCTACGCAGAAACACTAAAATATCTAATTTAGAAGCGTTGCATAAAGATTAAAGCAGCGATGACATCAAGCACTCACTGTTCCTCTGGAATCCTCTCCACCGCCCTGAGGGATTGTGGGTAACAGACATAGCTGGCCAGGGCTTGCATCAGAGAATCTTTAATGTCTACAAGGAGAATATAGAAGATATTTTAAAAAGGTAGTGATTAGCACTTGGTTAAGGTGTTAATAAGTGCTTCGTATTTTTCACATCTTCATCAGGCAATTAACATAACAGAGGCACACAACACTAGAGAGAGACATCATTGTGCAGTACAGAGACATCATTGTGCAGTACAGCAACAACATTGTGCAGTACAGCAACAAAAGAAAAGTTTTTTTTGTATCAACATGAACTATTGATAGAAAAAAATGTACAGCTATGTAATGTTTTTGGGGGAAATTATGTACCGTATTCCACAGTTTTGTACTTCATAAGGCCGTAGCTATTCTATTACTTGGTTTACGGATTTTTAAATGAACTATATTGAACAGGCGGGCGAAATATAAATTTCAAAAGATTTGTTCTTCCGGGTTTGCCCAAAACGGAGACGCGGCGCGCAGGAGAGTGTAACAGTAGATTTAGCGTGTTTTACACTCAGAACTCACACTTCTAGGTGTACAGCCTTAGTCGCACTGGAGAAAATGTGGTAAACGGGTTTAAAATGTGTATTTGCGATATAAAAGGCGTAGGAAAACGGGCGCGCGCGCTCTCGGCGATAATCTAAGTGCGGCAGATCCATAAATCAAGTAATAAAATAACCGCGGCCTAAGGGGAGCAAAAAAAAGTGTATTTTACCATTAAAAGCAAACAAGGCTAATGAAGGAAAAACAGGCACCAGATGATTACAAAAAGGAAATCTTTGACAGCAAAATTGGACCGCCTACAGTCTATTCAGAACCAAAACACAAAAATGAAATGTATATGAGTTACCTGTTCCAACTATACGTGGATCTGCAAAGTGCTTAGCGAGGATAGCAGCGAGCTGAGCCAAGGTTTCCTCATAGCCTGGGGAAATAAAAGTGGAATTAGACAAGGGGACCTGTGTTTTGCTTACATGGCAACCCCAGCAGTAATTAACTATGGTCACAAATTGGGTTTTGCATAATTGTATTAGTAATGTATGTTTAATATTAAAACACAAACATGTATGTAAAACAGGAAAACAAATCAAAGAGCTGTGAGCTTATATTAGTATTATATAAATTGCATAATTAAAAAACAATACTTAGGTATTATGAAATGTAATGTAAAAAGGGTACTTTATATTACCAGGTAGTTCATCCATGCTGTTGGCTGGGCTGAAGTAGTTCTTCAGAGCACTGTACGCATTCATAGCTACATTGAGGTAGAACTCTGGTGCAAAGGCAAACAAAGATCCGGTGTTGTCGGCATGTTCAATGGTTCGGATGCATACACACAGCAGCCAGTATATATCGAACATCTTATCCTGAGGAAATTTAAAACAGGACAGGAAATAATGTTAAAAAGTTGTCATTTACAGTTCAGTTAATGCACAAATTTAAATCACCTTTGAGTAGACAGTGGCATTAATCCAGGCCAGTCTTCTACTGAGGTGGTTGAGCTTTTCTGCAAAAACCTTCTGGCTTTTCTGGAGCTCATCCAAAATATCTGGTCTCTAAGAATGACACAGTGTACAAGTCTCAGTTTTTCTTTATATGTAACATTTGTTTTCTGTATCTTATTGGTTTGGAGGTTTTTAAGGGCAAGGTAAAGGTGCACTTTATGCATGCAGTTGGAAAGTCAACATTTTGTTCATGCCAGGTGCCACTGAGGTAATGAATGGTCCTTTCACATTCATACATTTCTTTATTTCACATTGTTATATTACTGTTAAGTTTGCTAGTAATTGCACAGCAAGGTGCTACAGTAATGAGACAACATCACAGTACTGCTGACAGTGGTGCTGACAGTGGTGCGGCCAATTACCTCCAACACAGCACCAAGAAAACAAATTATTATATTCAAGTTAGTTCTAGCAAAGCCCAAAGAAACTTTCATTCTTCAAGCACATAAAAACGTTGATACCTTGAGTGAGCATTGTCATAGAAATACGTTTTTTCAACAACAAAAAATCTGAAAACAAAAACTCATTAGATGTCTATTGTCTTGTTTTTCCTTATCTTGCCTAGAACCCCTGAGAATGAAACAGCCTACGATTTGACTAGCAATGCAAAAAGAAGAAAAGTGTTTCAAAGAATTTTTAGTCCCAATTTTAGTCCCAATTTTTAGTCCCAATTTTAATCACAATCACAATTTTTTTTTAATGAACTTACTCTCACAGGGCATCGTGCTATCTTCTCCTCTGTGTCCTTCAGAGCTACAGCATACTCATGAACATCATCTGAGACCACCACCATCTGAGAAGGAAAGATATATTTTTTATCCTTTCTTCTTTTTCCATGGCCAGTGCCTTCATTTTCATGGTAAAAACATTGACCAAAAAGCCATCACACACATAGATAACTCCATAAGACTTTGTATTTATACTCATTTCATGCCCCTGGGCCGAGTGGCAGGACATATAATATACTATACATAAAGATCAAGATTGTGTCATCAAACCTCATAGAATTCTCATTTAGTCTCTTTAGTCTAGCGATTTGAAGATGCAAAGAACTGGAGTTAGAACTCACATAAAAAAGACTGGTTTAGTTTAGAACATGATAAATGTACCAGCAGTGACCCAGCTCTTTTGGTCTTTGGATTATTGCAGAGCTACAAACAAACAAGGATGATTTTGTCAATGATCAATATCAAAAGTATTTGTTCCTTAAAAGTACAGAATCAATTAAAGTTCCTGAATCTAGACAGTCCAAATTAGACTTTAATATACCAAACACTATTTTACTATACACATTTTACTATAACAATCTCCCTGGGTGAATCCAATATCAGATTTTGAGGCACTGCCGCACATAGCAAGCTATAAAAGCTGTTAAACTTAGGGCACTGGTGGTGGCTATACTTTTAAATAAAAAATGGGATGACACAATATTTGAGCGGTTAAAAGGCTTTGTTGACATAGAGGCCAATCCTTGTTCCAACACTGCAGGGGATTATATCGAAATGAGAAGGATAAAACACTTGTGCTGTGTGATGTGAGAACAAAATTGGTACAAAAACAAATGATAGCACTTCTGCTCAAATGCACCAAATAAACTGCCCGTGGTGATAGAGTCAAAACTGGGGAAAAAGGGAGAATTTACTGAAATACTGATTTGAGTAGGAAAGGGTTTTTTTTATCTATCCATGGTTATCCTGTAGGGTTGTAATGATTTAGAAATATCAATTGATCTCAAATAATGAAAATGTTTATGTCATTATGTTTGACATGCACCGCCATCTGAAAAGTTACATTGTGGACTTAAAATTAGAACCTTCCATGATAAAACATAATACTGCTGATGCTTCAGTCAGTTACAGCTGAATGTTAAATATAATTTATTTTACTAAACAATATAAATTGATCACAATTTAAAGCCCGTCTTTCCCTTCTCATTCTAAAGAGTTATGATTATAGGCCTGATTTAGTCATATCACAGACACTAAAATGTGAATGAAAAGTCTGCGTAAATTAGACTTGTGGTGAAATAATCTGCTTTAGTTGAACTTTAGTGTTTTGTATTCAAATGATCACTGAATGGATTGAGACAAAATCTAATTAATTCAATATAAAAGTTTAAAATAAAAAGTCAGTCAGGATTAAAATAAATCTTATTTGTGAAGAGTTGTGATCTGATGTGTCCTGTCCAAGCAGTGAGAGTTGTAAAAGTTTCCATTTTGATACTTTGTTTCTTTGGTTCACATTAGTTAGTTCTTAGCTCGTGAAATACTAACACAACGTTGCAAATATTCACTGTAAAGTGATTATGGCTGTATCCATGTTTACTGGACTCACATTGACATGTAAAGAGAAAAGCGTTCATGGTCGGCATTTACGCATATTACCGGTGCGCATTTTCAAAAGTGTGAGGGATGTGCCCCCCTTAATGTATGGGTCTGATTCCCATGGTCAGAATATACTGTACATCATGCATACAAATGTAACTCTAACAATCTGTGGATTGGGACTCATAGGGAGTTCCCTAGATCATGACACACATAAATGCATTGTTATTTTATTTAGTTATTTGTGAACTAAGGCTGAGGATTTTGTTTTTTTGGATACAGTAAAACTGCTGCACTACACACACAATGTCATATATACTACCAAATTTGCCAAAACTTTAACGGGGACATTGTATGTTGTCACGGATTTGAGGCTCGAGTGCTCAGAAAATTTCAGTTTTCATCTACTCCCTATTTCCACTCACTATGTAGTACTTCAGTAGACTATATGTCATTCATGTACGCTTAAAAATGTCACATACACATTTTCAACAATAAAAACCTAAATATAAATCCGCTTCTTGTTACAGTGCACTCACTTCTGCAGTTTTGACCAGGAAGTCAATGAACATGCTTCTTAATATTAAATACCTGGGAAAGAAATGTCTTCTGTCTAAACAGTTTTTTTCAGTCACCACTCCATAAATCTAAATCTACCTTGCCGAGTTGCTGGTGAACACTAAGGTTGTACATCATCACAATTCCATCAACAATTTCCAGCAGGGACTTGTCTGCGATTGGCTGCTCGGGTTCTTCCATCGGTCGCCCCAGCAACAAGCCATCGTTTCCATGGCTTCCCTCGACTTGAGCGTTAAAAGGAGCAGAAAAAAGTTTACATAATGCAAGTAAGTTCAGGTGTATTTTGTATAGTCTGAAACTCTTAGAGGAATCAGGGGGTTACAACATTATTACAATATGTACAGTTATAATGTATTATTATTTTGTTTAATTAGGTCCGGACAGTGCATGTTAATGAAATTATTATAGCCATGGGTTATTTTCCATCCATTTTCCCGCATTCACTCTCACAAATACACTCTCTTTCATACACCTCCAAGCTGGGTGAAATGTATAGCCAAAGGACACAGAAACAATATGCTGCCCCTTTATGCCTCAATGTAGTCTAACCCCTGGCTTTGCACAACCCAAAACAGCTAAGATGGTCATGAATTTAATAAATAATTGTCCAGATTGTCTAGCCAACAGCCATTAGATGCATTACTGGACAAAACTGAAAGAGTTTGGCAAGAAACAAAGTTGGAGATGTAAAAGCACCTAAACAAATAGAGAAAAAGGGGAAAATACTAGTCCAAAAAGTTTGGTAACTGTGGCATTCACTTCCACATATCAAGTAAGTACATTTGAAAACATAAGATATAACACATATTTTCTTCCCAGTTACCATATATCATACCCAGATGAAACAGATATTTTTAGAAACATTGATTTTGAGTAAGCCGATACTTACTATCCTCCTCAGTTCTTTGTTCCACAGCAAGTGTTCGAACCTTTACTTTTTCTGGTTGTGTAAAAGGTCGTCTTGGGGTCATAAGACTAACAGCGGCTGTGCTAAGAAACCGGTTTGCTCGTCCCAGTGTTGGAGAACTTAACCAGCTGGGACGAGCCAGGGCTCCACCCATAGCTGCAGCGCCAAAAGGTCTCTAATGCAAGGTCAAAAAGATATGGCATGTTATCGCTATGCTAAAATTATTTTGTTGTGTTATTTAAGACAATGAAGAGCATATAAAACCTGAGCAGCTCCATTTTCTTCATCCTCATCAAGATCATCCATGGAAGTTGACTGAATCTCTGCAGGGTCGATGATGACGTTAGCTTTACTGGCCAAGTCGTCTGATGAAACAGAAAAAGAAAGTTATGAACAGTGATTTCCACCTGACATTTTTAATCTGTTTTTTAATCTGTATAATGCAATATAAGGCACTGGTATGAAAAATATTGCTTTTTTTAAAATAAAACACTGCAATATAGATATTTAAAATAATAAATCATTCCAAATTTTATGGCAAGAAGACACACTGGCTGAATACATTGCGATTATGGGCGCAATGGTGGTAGATATGGGGAGAGGGTAGAGATGATGATGAGGACGATGTGTGGGATGCAGAGGAGGAGAAGGGGAGGTGGTGGTAGATATGGGGAGAGGGGAGAGATGATGATGAGGACAATGTGTGGGATGCAGAGGAGGAGGAGGGGAGGTGGTGGTAGATATGGGGAGAGGGGAGAGATGATGACGAGGACGATGTGTGGGATGCAGAGGAGGAGGAGGGGAGGTGGTGGGTCGCAGCACAGACTGAAAGCGGCCGCGCCAACTGCATGAGGGTTTAAATGGGGCAAACTGCGCTGATTGGGAGCAGAGGAGGTGCGGCCTGACACAGGGAGGAGTAACACAAAGCATCAACTTTTCATTGCAACATATGAATTCATTTGTACTTATGAACGCATTTGAACTTAGATCTCTAGAAGTTGTGTCATTTTGAATTTGATCTTATTTTATTTTTTGATGTGCTTTTTTGCAAACCATGGGGAAAAGTGATACAAGGACTTTATGGCTAAAAAAATCACAACAGGGAACTGCATTTAACTGTTTAACCGACTCTGAACCTCTTAAAAAAAACAGAAAACATATTGTTTATTGTGTCTCAATTTATTAGGAAATCCTATAAACTCTCACATCCTTTTTTTTCCCTGCAAATCTCTTTGTGATTAACAGCTCAGGAGTGTTTGCCACTTACAAATCAGGCTGCATTTGTTTCTTCCTCCTGGTCCTGACTTCCTCTCTATATGCAGATGGAAACTCTCTGCCCAGCATTCAATCACATTGATAAACTAATCAATAAATGAGGTCACGCCTAGTTCACGACAAATGACACAGGATCATGTGGTGCTGGAGTAATGAACACCCAGAAGATTTATGGGGCGACGTGAGAAGATGTGTTAATCAACCCTTGACAACAGTGTATACAGGGAACAGGCACAGGCAGGATGAGGCAAACAAAGGATATGATAAAAAAAAAATAAACAGAAAGACTACAGAGCGTATCGTTTTTAAGTGATATTAGGTAGATTCAGAAGAACTTTGTTGAACTTTCATATATACCATTAAACTATTAAAACGCAAATTGAAAAATATATACTTCATATAAAATAATACGTATTACTTACAGGCTTTATTTGACTAGATAAGATAATAACAACAGATCAAATTGAAAATAATATCTCTACTAATAGCTTCAAACTCTTTCAAAACAGTCTGAAAATATTATATATCGTGGTAAAGGGCCTGTATGGGTATATAACAATGGAAAGAACCTGTTTGGATATTAAAAACGTACGTTCAGGGAGACCAGTTGGCTTAATGCAGTGAAAATGTGTCACAATATCACATATCACAATTATGCAGTCAGATCTATGTTTCTCTCACGGCAGGTGAATATAGACCAGTGGATTTACTCTGTCACTGCATCCAACAGATCAGTGTGTGGATGCAAAACTTTCCAGTTGAACTCAGACAAGACTGAAATCATTGTCTTTGGCCCACAGAAACAAAAATAAATTGTTAGCAGTCACCTCCAGAGTCTACCTCTAAAACCTACAAATCAAGTTAGAAATCTGAAATCAAAAATATAGTGTCTAAACGAAACTTGGAGAGACTTATCCATGCGTTTGTCTCCAGTAGATTAGACTACTGTAACAGCCTGCTCACTGGCCTCTCCAAACAAGCTGTAAAACAGCTGCAGTACATCCAGAACGCTAAAATCTGGAACATTCTTCCTGAAGATGTGAGACAGGCTTCTACTCTGACAATGTTAAAATCTAAGCTAAAAACAGTTTTGTTTAGCTGCGCATATGACTGAAAGGGTTTTACTTACACTCTTCCCTTTGTGTTCTTTGAGTTTTTTGTGATTTCTGTCATGTCTCGTGATTGTGATTTTAATGCATTTTTTCCTCTTGTGTGAAGCACTTTGAATTGCCTAGTGTACAAATTGTGCCGTACAAATAAACTTGCCTTGCCCTATTGCAAGACTATATCTGAACACTGAAAAATGTACTATATTCATAAGAAGCAGAGGTACGTCCATATTTCACACAAGTCACTAACCCTCAATAAAGGACTTATATCAGTATTCTTTATTTCACATCTTAATTTTCTAGAATACAAAGCATGTATATCAGAAACTAAAATGAAATGTCCCTTCAGCCCTTATACTGTGACTTTGAAAGGTTATGTTACACAGTTATAACTAACCACCCACAGTGCTTCTCTAAATAAGTACTCTGGACCTAGTTTTGCACTAAAGATCTAAATAAATTACCCATTATGTCAGGTAATTGATTTCAGCAGTGCCACTCAGTCTTCCCTGGCACTGAACGAAGAGCATATTGCCTGCACAGTGAATTTCTAAAGGGATTATCAGTCTACATTACACACTTGTCTGCTGCATCTGCTGACAACAACAAGCAAATATATTGATTTAGTTCTTCAATTTGACAACAGCTTGGCTCATGTAAACAAAGCAGTGACCGTGTTTGGACTAGATATTGGCATCACATGCTCTTACTAAATGGAGTTATGTACAGTGCAAATGCTATTCATATGCAATACCGGGTATTTAGCTGAAATTCTGTAAGATTTACAACAACTGACTCAGCACTTCAGAATCCAAAGTTAAATACATATTTAAAGTCCCAGTAAAGGTGAACCAATACTACCCCCTAGTGGAGCCAAGGAACAGCCACACAGCATATTTTAAAAAGATGATCAATACCATAGGATCACATAATATCCCAGAACATTTCTCGTGAAGGGTACAGGCAGGTGGCGTGTCTCCATGGAGCATTAAAGCTGGGGTACCCCACTTTTAAACTGTGTAAAAAGGAACTTTGCCTTTAAATTTATCAAAATAACTCCTAACTCTCAGAAACCCAACACATCGGCAAAACTTTCATTTACAGGTGCGTGCATGGCTTTAGAGGCATTTTTTTCTGATACCAAAGTGAAACTGGTGCGCCAAAGCTCAGTCAAACCTAGTGCTGCTCTTACTTCCAGGTTTATGATAGATGAAAGACGTATTATTAGGTAGAGCCAGCACACAGCGGTATCATTTGTCTCTGGGAGGGATGAAACTAAATACATTTAAATTAAAGGTTTTTATTACACACAAAAAATGGAAAAACATGCATCCTTACCTATTTTTGTTAAAAAAGAAAGACCTTCTTTAAACAGAAATGGAGGGCTAAGATTCAATCTTCCTGGTATCTATAATGGTATACTGAACCCCTGGAAAGGTAGAGGACCAGGACAAGGACATTTAGATGCTAATCAGGTACTCAGGGTGGTTGAGCCAGGGTCTCACAAAGACAAAGAGGATTCTAATAGCCCATTAAAATTCTGAATAGGCTAGCTCGGTAGATACAAGGGGGGAGTTTCTGTTGAAACAAACAACTTTTGCTACTTCAGGAAGGCTCCGCCCAATGGGCGGGTCTTACCACAGAACAGTATTAATATCGGAGTTCTCGACCTAAATTCTTTTATTGACAATGACTCTTGGATGAGAGTCGAAACGTCTATTTTTTCAAACTGAGTCCAGATGACTACAACTGAAGCTTTTTCTACTATGCATCCTTACCGTGAGCCTCTCCATAGAAAACCACATTATGTGAAATAAATACATGATAAATCCAAAAAATGTAACATAAATCCACAATGTAATAAAATTGTCACTTCATAAAGTAACAAAACCACAATTGGTAATGATATTGCTTTAGAACCAGCAATGAAGAATTTTGTTTGGATTTAACAAACCTTTGAGAGTCTTCTTCAAATGAGAGAGAAGTCCCCCAAGTCTCTGCAAGTCAAAGTAGTCCACCTTCCCATTGTAGAAGAGCTGGGGAGGGACATAGGCCGCTGGAACAAACATTCAAAGTGTCAGAGCGCATCTAAATAAGTCATGTTTTATCACGCTGTTTAGGCACACCTTCACTGTTAATGGTGCCTGGAGTTTTTCTTTTGCCTTCATCCCAGCAGGTTCTTACGGCCGTAATAAGCCGATGGAGGAAACAAACCATGTATTCAGGAGGACACAGCGCAGTAGGGTGCTACAAACAAAACCATATTAAAACATAAGACCAGAACAACCAGGAGACTGCAATATGCTTTGTTTTTACCCCTCTGTTGCTGGCATTTTCCTGAAGAAATTTCCTGAACTTGTTTAAAAAGATGTACCGTGACGCTTCCCCCTGACCAAAAGTAATCATGTAAACAATTCAGTTTGATTGCATTTCCAATCCAGACCTAACACTAGTGAAATAGATAGTCTCCCATTCAAGTTTTCAATTAGGTATGGAGTTTATCAAGAAAATCTATGTTCATTATAATTATTATTCTTTATAATTTTACCACCACTGTCAGTCATTTGAGTTACAAACGTAAGTATTTAATACAGTATTTAATAGAGTTGGACATGACATTGTTTTAACTTTCCACCAATAATATAGCTATAGCCCATAGTTTAGCTAAACAATAAAACAATCTAACAATCAAATCTAGACTACTTACTGTTGTTTTATCCTTGTTGTTTAACAGCAGTTTCAATATCTGCACTTGTAACTCCTCAACCACTATATAAAAAAAGACAAATGTGGACGTTACATTTCCGAATGTAAACACTACACAACTGAAATGTAGGTAATAAGTGACCTTCGATCCTCTTTTTGAGTCTCTGGCAGCCTCTCTCGTAGGCTCGACGTCTTAGGCGCTCATCTGCACTTTCATCTTTGGGTTCTCGCTCATCTTTTCCCTGCAACAATGCTTATTATAGAAAAGCCCTGCTCAAATTATAATTGACCAGTAATAGACTGTTGAAAGTGTTACCTCTTTGTCAAAGTGAGTTGGCCACCAGGTTGTTGGTATGAGCTCTTCTAGACCTGCCTCCTTCACTCTCAGAGGGGTCTTAATATAGAAAAACACAACTGAGCGCATCACATCAAATGTAAATATCTGTCAAGGCCACAACTGCCTTCAGGCCAAAGTTTTGATGCAATAATAGTTCTTGATAACAGCTACAAAGGATATAATACATTGCTCAGCAGGTATTTTCTTGATTTTTCATGACGCAGTATGGCAGTAGTCAGACGCAAGTAATGAATCTGAAACAAAACAAGAAAAGCAGTCTTCTTTGTAAGTACAAATTAACCAACACACTCTCTTTCATACACCTCCTAGTGTTGATTTATGGACTTAAAAACAGTGCAGCTCTCGGAACCATGTAATGGGTAGAATATGAAATCACACATTGGGGAAATTCAGAATGGAGTGTTTTTGATGCTCAGAGGGAACAATGTTATAACATGGTTAGAAGCTTTAAAAGTCAAATTAGCAAAATATTTGGCCTTTAAATAAAAGACAAGAATAAAAGCATCTTACCTGGAAACCAAGATCAGGTATTATGGGGGAAAAACGATAGGCCCGCAGTAATGACATCATAAGCTGCTTCAAACACTCACTGACTTCATATTCCTTTTAATTCAAACCATAACTGTTAATACGTCTATATGGGTTTATACACAGTAGAATATAGAAAACTCAAATCAGTGTTACCTCCATAAGTAGCCAAAAGAGGTCAAGCAGCTGTTGAATGAGTGGATGCTCATCAACTGAACCTCCACCCTCCAGAATGCCCAACAGAAAGTTCATCAACACATCCTCCACCAAGTAAACTTTACACTGCCAATGAAAACAAGGCTTTAATAAATGCACACGTTTAACCGTGTGTGAGTCAACATTGAGCTATTTTACCATTAAGGGAGCAAAGTGGTTGAATATGTGAGCCAAAGTTATTAGGACTGTGGGCTCTCCGTTAAGCCTCCACCCTGAAATGTCTTTCTCTACCAATCGCTCCTCCTATGAATAAAAATATGGTTTTGTAATCAAATTATCGAGGGAATTAAAACAGCAAATCGTAGCTTGTTAAGACAAACAAAAGCAGCACTTGTACCTGCTCAAAATAATTGTGCTCTGCTTACATCAGTGGAGTAGCAAACCCAAAATGTAACTTGCGTTTAGCCAAGTTGTTACCTGTAAATCCAGAGCTGTGGACAGGACATTTTTGACATAGCCCAGAAGTTTGTGTGCTTTCAACAGATCTGCCGTTGGTGGATTCTGAAGCGGCAAGTATCCATCCACAGGATATGTGAATCAAAAATGGGTTAAGGTGGAACAGACAATGACAAAAAACATCAAGCCAGCTAATTGAAGAAATAAAACAGAGCAGTGCTTATAACAACATAGAAAAAACAGACAGAGATATTGGGCGTAAAGGATATCGGAGCGGTCTGCTACCAAAATTGAAAGCCACTGACTCTTTAAAGGAAAGACTAATAGCAGGAAAGTATGCAATGCCTGGGCCCATTTTAATATCAGTAAAAGCAGTTCCCAAAGATTGTCCATTCCTGGGAAAATTAAACAGCATTTAGTGATGTTATTAACAATATAGCATAAACATTCAATTAATTCTTACAAGCAAAACGTGATGGTTCCTTCATCCAAGTCTATCAAACAGCTGACAATGTCTCCAGCCGCCCATGACTGTGAAGAGACAATAAATAACAGTGAATAAGAGTTAACAGACGTCTGTTAGTCATCTGCACATATTAATAAGATTTACCTTTCCATAGTTTGTGGTTGTAACATTCCATTTGCGGACTCTGTTCCCATCATATGCATAGGAGTCAGGAGTATCACCCACTCCCTCCTACCATACAGCAATACAAAATATGTGAATAATCATTTGTATAAAAATGTATAAATTGCAAAACCTGTGTTTACCTCCTGGTTAAAGCGACAGTTGAGTGTACACCACCCAATCTGCATGAGACCCTGGGAGGAGATTAGCACTTCATATGCCCATTTCCCTATGTAAGACCAGAGGAAAACGACAAGGTGAGCCACATTTTTGTGGCATTGCAATTTACACAAAATTACACACACAATTAATAGACAATTGATCATATAAAAATGCTCAATCGGCGACATGTCTGGTGAGTGTGCTGGCCATGCATGACCTAGGATGTTTTCAGCTTCCAAAAGATGTTATACAGATCCTTGCAACATGGGGCCATGAACATGTCCCATTGAGCATGTTTGGGATGCTCTTGATCGGCATATTCGACATCTTTTGAGTTCAGCTCATGAAAAATGGGTTAGTGCTGTGTTTATATTTTATTCAGTGTACGTGATTTATTTCATGGCTCTAACCTAACCTATAACTCTGTCATATTAATGCAATATGATGTGTTTAACAGTTTTACTCGTACATAAACATTTCAGTGTAAAAATTACACCGCCTGCAGTTTGTATCTGTTTACATTATTTATTTACTTAAACAATAAATGTAAACACTACAAACTGTTATTTACCTTTGTAAACACATGTTGTGGCTCGAATGGAGCTGAAGTTGCTGTGGCCAATGACCTATGAAAAGCAGGATTTAAATAGAAACATTTACATAACATATACAGTATATGTATTTAATGAGTAAAACACACAATACTTACACCTAAAAGATCATCATCAACAAACAATAGGCCCTCAAACCCACTGGTGTGATCGAGGACAACAGGCTGGGGACCCAAACGTCCTTCAATAGTTTGATCTAAAGTAAGAATGAAAGCACACGCTTATTCATATAGTGAACATCTAAGAGCAGGTATATATTCATCTTCAAATACAATAGATTTCATGTGTACCTTTACCATCATCTGTGGGTTCCCCCTCACAGAGCAACCTTTCTAAGTGAGAGCCAAGATCCTGAAATCCAACAGGTTTCCTGAACATTGACAGAGAAACACAACAATATTGCATTTTAGTTACTGATTACTTTAATCAAGGCATTTGAATTAAACACACAGGATGTGTTTGACAGCGTTACAGTAACAAATAAAGACTCAAAGGCAGAGGTGATGATTCTTAACTTGATAATTTGACAAATTTGCCAAGAAGATTGATTTTTAATATTCAACTGGGGTATATAATTTAGACATTGAAGCATGTGTTATTGCATGTTCAGTGCACCATGCAATTTCTTTATATTTCATTATGAGCTCAAGTCCATGTATGAAAGGCCCTCTGCTTGGTGTGAGAAAACATGGACTCTTATGGGTAGAGGTAACACATACAGCAGGTCTGGCCAGAGGAGAGTGGTGAAAGGGCTCGACGGTGTGTGTTTGTATGTGGATGTCTATGTATAGACTCCAGAGAGTAACATGAATCTACTTGGCTTAAGAAAATAGGCCAGTGGCTCAAGGCAGAGGAACAGTCTGGGTCATCTGGGCACAAACACACACAAAACAAGAATGCATATCTCTACAAGTTATCCACCTCCAGCCTGTTATCCTTTCTGCAGTCATCTAAACAATCTAAGTGTAATATTTTGTCACTGAAACAAAAAAGAGTCTGTATCACATAAGTAGAAAAAAATCAGGAAGAAGTGAAAGAGTGAAATGCGTTTTAAAATTGTTCCAATAAAAAGCATCACATACTCTACAAAAATTAATAATCAGTATAAGAATCATTTTCAAAATGCGTAAAACACACACCTGAGAGAAGCCACAGCAGGCTCCGTGGTGGAGGGAAATAGATGATGAAGATAATCACTCAGGAACTTCTCACTAACGATGCCTGAAAAAAACAAAATCATATTTTATAAAAATTCAGGAATGTTGGGCATCACAAATAATGATAAGAAATAGCATATTGGATAATTTATTCCATGCGCATTTCTCATTTTAAAATGTCTTAAATATATTTATTAGACAGTTATTTCAGAATATTGTTGAATAAAGAATGATAACTTATTAAAAGACAACCTGTGGCTTTTGGTTTGTCTGTGTCTGAAGCTAATCTATAGTTACGACGTGTCAGCGTAGTTCCACCTCCTTTAGATGTCATGGTGCTTGTCTGGAGGTTCCTCACCCATAAACACTGCCAAAAGAAAGAAATGTTAATTGTTGTGGTATTGAAATTGAGACCATTCCTTGTCCCCTCCTGTTTGAAATGTTATTACCATGATATTATGTTATTACACTATTTTAAGATAATGATGGTCGGTGGTGGTTGAAGGAACTGATGGCGCCGACTGGCAGCCTCTGCCCCAGGACAGCTGAGGCTTGTCAAGCTTAATAAGACTAATACAAATGTAAAGCTGTTATCATATAATTCTTCTATCTTTTTATATATATATTTTTTCCTTGGTTGGTCAGGACAAGAAACAACATATAAAACTGCACACACATTCAATAACTGACAAATAAAATTAGACAAAAATAGAACAATTAAGAGTTAAACAACCCTTCAGAATCATCTTTAGAATATATGTATTTGTTTATTTAACATATACACACAATATATATATATATATATATATATATATAATATTATATAACATATATATATATATAATATAACATATATATAATATAATATAATCTAACACACACACATATATATGCATATATAATATATATAATAGACAGAAGGATAGAGTGTGTGCAACTAATAGAGAACATAACAAATCCTTGGGCGAATCAACATTTCATCATTACATGAAATGTCATCTGAACCAATGCATATTTACACACTAGGAGATGCTAATGGTACTTTATACTGTATTGGACGAAGTGAGAGCACGTATGATTTTCTGTGACAATACTTGAAAGACAACGGTTTAAATAAGATTTTCCAATTTAATAAATAGGCTATAGTAACTCAAATATAGTACTGAAGGATATTAAATAGCAAGAGACCGAATGTGTCACTGCTAGCCTGACCTTAGCTCGAGCCATCAACACAACAATAGTAACATTACAACCAGGTTCTTGATAACCGATGTGTGATTGAAACATGCAAAAGGCAATTGTAACCATTAACTAGGATCCAAACGTTAAGGAATGTATTTCGGTGATTAACGATAAAGGCTAAAGCCAAGTGACACGACGGAGCTCGACAATGTATAAAAGAATACGGTAAATATTAACTTACCAGCTTGTGCGAGTTTGACGACTATTACTCTTTAAGCCCTGATCTATGAGGCGATTGGATTCCTAAGCTGAACACTGAAAGATGCACTACAAATGCTTCTATCTTGCTTATCGTGATGCGAAAGACTATTTTCTACCACAACAGCACATACTCGTCCACGCCTCTCTGCTACGGAGCGCCGCTTGGTACAAAACAGTGTCGTGGAATCTGAAATCTGAAAAAAAATGTCATATTCGCTTCTGACTATTCCTGGTGTAATTCTCATGTTTGTGATGTAAGGCACCACTGCGGTATTCTTGTTACGAAGGTTGAACACTTAGCTAAAGAGGTCTTTTAACTTACACTGCCTTATCATCTCGCCAGTCACCAGGCGGCACACTGTGGGAAAAAGGACACTAGATACCATCACCATGGCAACGCATAACAACATCCAGTTCTAGCAGCTATTATTATTATTATTATCACAGTTTTGATATTGCACTTTTCTACCTTCAAGGCACTCAAAGCACGTTAATAGGGGACAAGTCAGTGTAATCCCTCATTCGTGCAGTAGTCGTTGTAGGCATCTGTACACTATTTTTAGAAAAACAAGACTACAACTGAATCTTTTTCCACTAAGTTCACAACAGTTCTTCTAGCCGTCCCACTGTTGTCCCTGGTGTTCCAGTGGTCTCCCATCCATGTACTGTAACTGTACTAACCAGGCGCTGTCCTGCTTAGCTTCTGAGAGTTGAGTCTCTATGCACCGAATCCTCTTCCCACGTTAATAATAGTAATGGAAATTGGAAAGGTGAAACATAATGAGAATTTATTTCATATAAGACTGTTTCCTTGTTTTGTCTCAGAGCTACTACAAAGTCAAATGATCAATTACACCCTAAGTTAAGAACGAACTGTACAGAATTATGTTAATAGTGATACAGTTTCACAGTTTAACGCAAGCATTTGCATGTTTCTTAATTGACGTATTGATCTTGCTCATAGATGTATTAAAATACCTACAGAGTAGCCAGGCATAGCACAGCAGTTTCAGGAGCCGCGGCACAAAATAGCCTAGCACTTTCGGTCGCGCGCCGCGGCTCTGTAGACACTCCCGGACAAAAATACTCCTGTTTCGCTGAGAAATTCTCCGTTCTCTGATTGGTCGACGGAAGACCCGCCTCTGAGATGTTCCATTAATAGCGGAACACGTTTTAGCCTGTTTTGTACAACCAAGTTATATATTTGAATGTTATTGCATACTGGCATATATCATGAAAATGTGTGTATTATGTGGGATTTCCCGTGTTAAATATAGAAGTAACATACTAACAAAATAAAATATCAAACTGCAACTTGCACCGTCCCCTCCTCTCAAGAGATGGTAAAATCTAATTTGTATTCGCCAGTGAACCACCTTCAAAGTAAGCTCATTCTCTACGGCATCTGTTCTAAATCCTCGTAGTTTAATGTTCTTTTGATTTCTGAAGTCGTGGGTATAGTTAACAGTGTGTTTTCGTCCCTGAAGGTTTAAGTATGCTACGTTTGAGAGGGGCAGTGTCGCAGTCTTGGAGAGGGTAGGTACTGTTCACGTGAACAGACACGAGACTTCTTCACCTTAGCAAGAACATGACAAACAACTAAGATATTTACGTTGTGCACGCCCGTGTTCATTGGGGTGATCGATACAGAATAGTGCAGATGCCTAATGATTTATTTAGCTATTAGCTCGCTGATGTCAACGTTCTCATTAAGAATGAATGGATCTGTGTGTTAAATTTGCGCTCGCTTCTGGCACATAGATGCTGTAATTCATTTACTTAGCTAATGGTTTACATTCCAGAAGTAGAATATGTAAAAGGTTTAACTTCTCGTGAGAGTTTAACCACAGGGCACCAGCTGTGACTCTGCACCTGTCATAACATGGGAAACTCATGCAGTTGGACAGTTTGACTCGAGACTATTGTCCACTCTTTCTGCTGCTGTTTAACTTATGGTTTTGTTTGATCAGTCAGAAATTGAACTACAAATAGTAATCGTTACATGGGTTTCCCTGTTGTGTGATGATATATTTGGTCTTGCGATGCATTTGGCGTAATAACAGATGTTACATATTAGCCCAGTCCCAGGGTCATGCAGTAGGCTGCTATGCCAACAAAAATTATGAAACACCAAGTTGACAGAGTGCATCTGTCTTTTTATTTAAAATGTTTTGACTAGTTTAGACAAATAATTCTTTTTTATCTGTAAGGTTTACTGAAGTAAAGCTTTTTCATTTGTTTGTGTCTTTTGTAGGTTTAAAACCTTTTCCTGTTCTGCTGTAGAGGTAAAGAATGAGCCCATTTTAGGATTCAAAGATGGAAGTCAAGAAAGAAAAGATCTCCTGCAGGTCAGATGAAACATTTAAACAACATTCTCCTCTTGCACTTAACAGACAAGTTTGTTTGCTTCTCTAGGCTTTAGAAAGTTTGAAAGAGAAAACAGAGGAGATCCCGTGTGTTGTTGGAGATGAAAACGTTTGGACCAAAGACATCCGATATCAGTTATCTGTGAGTATTTATTAATTTTGAGCATGGTAAAAATATTGTTGTTGTTTTTTGGTTGGTCAGTATCACAATGGTTCTCTCTTTGTGTGTGTTGCCTTAGCCATTCAATCACTCACATAAAGTTGCCAAGTTTTGTTATGCTGACAAGGTGAGTTACTAAGCTTTCTATTGTTGTTTGGTCCCCGTTCCAATTTCAGGTGTCCTTTGAATATATTAACTATTCTTAAATGCAGGAGCTGATAAATAAAGCTATTCTGGCATCTGTGGCTGCAAGGAAAGAATGGGACTTAAAGCCTGTCCAGGACAGAGCACAGATTCTCTTCAAGGCAGCAGACGTCATCAGTGGGCCCAAGAGGGCAGAGATCCTTGCCAAGACCATGATTGGACAGGTATAGAATGTCCTTGTGTAATATTATTTTATAAATAGTTTATTATTATAATATTTTTTTGTAGAATTTGTTTACATTATGCAAATGTTCTTGTCTGATATGTTGTGTTATAGGGTAAGACAATCATTCAGGCCGAGATTGATGCTGCACCAGAACTGATAGACTTTTTTCGGTTCAATGCCAAACATGCCATTGAGTTGGAAGCACAGCAGCCTTTAGATGCTCCGGGAAGCACAAATACAATGCTCTATCGAGGACTGGAGGTAAGGGTCAGGACAACCTTATTCCACACAAGTTTGAAGCTAGAGCTCTATGTAAAAACTGTCTTCATTTCTTTAAGGGCTTTGTGGCTGCAGTGGCCCCTTTTAACTTTACTGCTATTGGTGGTAATCTTGCTGGTACACCAGCTCTGATGGTAAGTACCAATGCATCAAAACATTTAGTTCTGTATGGCCATGGCTGCAAAAGTGAGCACGCAAAGCGCTCGCCCGCTTCCAAACACTCACTAACACACTCCCCCACTCATGCACGCCCCGTGCATACTGATTAGTAGTAGGAAAATGGAACATTACCGTTGTAAATGGGCAAAGCCAGAGTGAAGTAGCTCACAAATACGTTCCCCAACTCAAAAATGTAACATTATTACTGTATAGAGGGCCAATGTCACAAAGTGGGCGGAGCCCACTAAAAATTAACGAAAGTCCCTGTCAGTGACCAGAGACCAACACCATGACGTAGGAAAGCAAAATGTATAGTTTATGATATTTGAAATCAATTTTCGCATCAGAATATTATTCCTTCTTTCTTCTTCTTCTTTCTTCTCGGAACCAACCCCCCTATTTTTCACCCAGTGACAAAATTGAGAGACAGGAAATGGCCCAAAAAAATCTGATCGTAGAATGATGAAATTATAAGTAAAAAATATTATTACGGCAACGCCGTCCACGCAACCAAATGTCGCCCATATTGGATCAAAATTTGCTAAGCATGACTCAGGAGTTTTTCCAAATGTCGTACTTTTACGAACTCCTCCCAGGGCGTTGGCTCGAACTTTGGTGAAAATGGTGTTGAGGAGTGGGTTATCCAAATTACTTTGATACCTGTCGCGGTCTCTGTGCGGCAAAATTTTAAATTGCTTCCATTTGCGCAGATAAAGTCCGAATTGCGTCAAATTTTAATCACTTGTTAACCCCTTTGCCCTAAACCTACTGGAGGTGAAACAAAGTAATTTGGCCCGACAGCGCCCCCTACAGAGTGAAATTTAATTTTATATGGAGAGTAAAATATTTCGTTTATCGAAATTTGAAGACCCGCGACCCCGAAAGGGAACAAGCAGTAGAAAATGGATGGAAATTTGAAGACATTTGGCACGAAATTCCATTTTGGCATCCCGATCAAAAAAGTCAATGAGACTCATGTCATATTTGTTACGGTTAGCGATGACAGAAACATCCCATTTTAGGGATCTTCTCAAAATGGGTTGAAGCTGAAAAGACGTAATTTTTTTCGTCTCTCTCTGGACCCCCTCCCCCCTTCAAAAGACGAAAGACTGGCTTCACATAAAATGTTAACGCGTTGATAAAACGATAGTGGCTTGATAGAACTGCTCACCTTTAGTCCCTGAACATCCTTTGGTATGTTTATCAGTAGAAGTTATGAATTCTCGCACACGGGCCGCGGTGCGCCGTGCTCCCCTGTACGCACTCTCCGTGCTCCGCGCCGCACCCGCCGCCTACTGTTGGCCTAATGCTCTTTGCTGAGAGAGTTTTTTAGCATTTCAAAACAATTACTGCCACAACGATGTATTGAAGCTTCAAAGCAACAAAAAGACGAAATGTAGGTTCAAGACGGAGAAAGACTGTTTGAGCTGACTCAGAAGAGACGGAAATCTCCGCGAGACGAGAAATGTGATCCGTCGTGCTAATAAACAAACGTTGTGTTAGTCCGCACGGGGGAGTGCGCATGCGAACTTCCGCCTGAGTTCTCAAATCAGCGAAAAATCGTCCATTACGCCTTTAAAGCAATCAATACTGTTATTCAGGCCACAGAAACTGAATGTCAGTTACCAAAACATTTGTTATAAGGGTTATGATGGTACTGGGTTATTTAATGTAGATTAATTTATGATTATTTGAGCCAATTCACTAGGACGCCTGAGAACTCTGTGATAAATGTGGCATTGGTAGCATTTAATGATTGTATTATTTCATGTGTTGCAGGGCAATGTAGTCTTATGGAAGCCCAGCGACACTGCCATGTCTGCGAGCTATGCTGTGTATCAAATCTTGAGAGAGTGTGGCATGCCTCCAAACATCATCCAGTTCTTGCCCTCTGATGGACCTGTGTTTGGAGATGCCATTACGGCTTCTGAGCACCTTGCAGGCATCAATTTCACAGGCAGCGTCCCGTAAGAACACTTTTCGACACCATCACAAATACACTTAATTTGACAGACAAATCAGTGGCTCAGTGGTTAGAGTGTGGATTGAACCTCACTCGCACCAGTGCACGTTTGCATCATTGAATGAGAATGAGATTTTTACGACTTAATTTTATAATTAGTTATTTTTTCCTTTGCAGGACCTTCAAACGTCTTTGGAAACAGGTTGGCGAGAATTTGGACAGATATAAGAACTTTCCTCGAATAGCAGGAGGTTTGTTAATTATATCATTCGTTTCCATAAAATAAACCTTGTAATTGTCATGTATGAAATGTCCCACAAATGTACAGTTTATGTAAATGGTCATTTATTTCTTTTTAGAGTGTGGTGGAAAGAACTTCCACTTTGTCCACAAGTCTGCCGATATTCAGAGTGTAGTGATGGGGACAATCCGCTCAGCCTTTGAATACGGAGGCCAGAAGTGCTCTGCTTGCTCACGGATGTATGTTCCGGATACACTGTGGCCTCAGATCAAACAGGGGCTTCTCTCTGTACTCAAAGAAGTTAAAGTAGGAGATGTAAGTAAAAAACATAAATACTACTTATTGGTGTTATCAAAACCCAGATAATTATCCAAACTAAAACTGGTATCATTTGTAGATACTCTTTTGAACAGGTATCAATATTGGGGGGAAAAGCAGCTGTAAATAGGACAAAATGTACCTTTCCTGGAGAGATTTAGAATGTCTTCTTGGTCTGTATAGGACCAGTTGGCTTGCAAGTTAATAATAAAAAATAAACTGCTGTGATGATATCTATTTTAATATTATCATTCTGGTATTGCAAATTGAGCATTTTCCTTATGATGCATTCCTGGTAACTGGGACTTTTCCCACCTCAGACTAGGAAAAAGGCCCTGGAACGCCACTGAAATAGATAATTCCTACATGTGAGGCCCTCTCACCTCAAATAAGAGTTAAATTGTAACTTCCTGCATTAATGGCACTCACCACAGAAAAGTGGATCTGAGCGATAAAACTTGAATTCTGTCTCTGCAAGACTAAACATTTCTTTAGCCTACTAAAGTTTTACTTTAAGACACTGTTAACATTACAAGTTAATTTGGCTGAAAAACTGAGGTCGGAACTCGTAACCTCCAAGTGACAAATTGTCGATTTACCAGTTGGAAGCCATCCATTATTAATGTGGTTTTATTATTTCATCAGCCTGTTGACGACCTGAGCACCTTTTTCTCAGCTGTTATTGATGACAAGGTATTTATTCTTTTGTTCTGAAAATGTCTGTTATTCAAAAAATAATAATATTTACAAATTGTTTTCTGTCTTTCTCCAGTCATTTGGTCGCATAAAGAAATGGCTTGACTATGCAAAGACCTCTCCCAATCTAAAAATTGTTGCTGGTGGAAATTGTGATAACAAAAAGGGCTATTTTGTGGAACCGACAATCATTGAGACTAAGGACCCACAAGATAACATCATGAAAGAGGTACAAACATTTGATGCCACTAAATGCATTAGTTTAATGTGTGATATTGGGTCATGTTACTGTGTGTCCTTAACCCTGGATGAATGCATGGATTACCATAAACATGTCTGAACTTGCATAATACAGTCTGTTGTGTTTGATAAATTGGCTGGATCAAAGTATTTTCTATGCTCAAATTCACACAATAATTCAGGCCTGCATTTAAAGAATGTAGACATTTGAAAGAATTTCAATTTTGTGGTTTACAGTTTTGAGGTTTGTTGCTTGGCCATAGTTGCCACAAAATGTAACAGCTAATGTTTTAATCCTACTTTTAGGAGATATTTGGTCCAGTTCTAACGGTTTACGTATACCCCGAGGACAACTACAAAACTGTGCTGAGTCTAATAGACAGCACATCTCCATTTGCCCTCACAGGGGCAGTGTTTGCACAAGACAAGTATGACATGTATACATTTATTGGATGTTGGAGATTAATACCTACAGTTAACATATTGAATTGTATGCCTTTTAACAATCAGCAATCAAATATTGATGTTTTTTATCATAGGAATGTTATTGATGAGGCTGCTAAAGTCTTGAGAAATGCTGCTGGGAACTATTATGTCAATGACAAATCCACAGGCTCAGTTGTTGCTCAGCAACCATTTGGGGGCGCCAGAGCTTCAGGTACAAGCAAATCTACTGGTCTAAACCTGCCTTTCAGGAGTAACATTTCTAATGTTTGTCTATTCTCTCTTAAACAGGAACAAATGACAAACCAGGAGGACCACACTATGTGCTGAGATGGACATCACCACAAGTTGTTAAGGAGACGCATATTCCACTCACAGAGTGGAAGTACCCTTACATGTGTTAAAGAACGCCCCGTCCACAACTGATGCCCGTCCCATGGCTTGTTGTCCGTCCTGGTTGACTATTACACTTTTTAAGGGACTGTGGATTCAGGGCATTTACTTTAAAAACAGATTTGCACTGACCATGGACATTGTTTGTTGTTACAGACAAAATGTGATTCAAGCCGTTACCGTATTTGTAGCTCAGTTGTCTTGAATGTACAAAAAGAAAGATTTACAAAGTCTTCCTTAAGATATTTCCTAAACTTCCCAATGAGAGGTCAGGTCAGATGAAAAGACTATAGATTTTAGGTAACAAATATGTAAACTGTATTGTAAAAATATATTTTAATTATTTAAATTGTAGGTCATTTTACTAAATCTATTATAGACCTATACTATTTTTATTGCTCTTTACAATTGACATCAAATTCCAAAGTGCTACAGAGTTAAACCATATCAACATGTCAATATAATTGAAGCACACATTGTGGGTTCTTGGTAAATATGTTAAAAAAAAACTAGTTCAATGGAATTGTTTCAATAAAACATGTATTCTGTTCTTGTTTGTAAGGCTTTTAGATATATAATTAGGCTATTATGTGTACTTACTCTGGATTTTCTAAACTTGACCCTGATTTGATTAAATATGGGCTTATTTAATTATGACATATCCTAACAATATGACACAACTTGTGCCTGTATTACTACATTTAAAAATGCAAATTATTTTTGACATTAAATAACTACATTGTAGTGTCTGTAGCTGTGGTCTTGGTTGTTTTTCTTCATTTTTACGATTTCAAATCCGAGCTTGTTACTTCACTTGTCCTTCGTGTGGAGAGCTGAAGAGGAAGGGATATTAATGGTAGGAATTATTTAGGCTTTTTATTTCTCACCTAGACTTGCTTTTTTAACGTTCAAGTAAATTGCATTTTTTTTTATTTTTGTTTGTTTGTTCTTGAATCATTTGTTATTGTGATTAATGAAGATGAATCCGTGCCTCCTCCACCCGTAGGGCCGCTGGGGCTGTGGACTGGGCCCCGTGACTAATCTGCCATTGAGTGCGGCACACGTCTATTGTGCCGCCGCTCGGAGTGTGCTGTGGGAAAGTTGGGGCTACAAGGCCGACAGGATTAAAGCTTTTGAAGAGAGGAGCAGCAGCTGGGCCCCGGGAAAGGCGGGAAACCTCTGTCCCATCAGCCCCTGGACAAATGACTAACCTGTTCTAAGAGAATCTGTCATCTGAATTACGTTCAAAACTGAGGAATGGAGGCAAAATGAAGTAGACCATGAGATGTTTTCAATTATTAACCAACATCAGTTCTAAATGCTAATGCGGAGTATAATGAACTTGTGGATAAAGCGAAAAACTATAGTGAGGAAGTATTTGTCCAGTAATATAACACATCCATGAGTAAAACCTGAAAATCTGGATTTTGCCTTCAACCGAGATGCCTGTCGTAATTTACTAAATATTTTATTTACAACAACAACAAAAGAAGACTTTAGATACTTTTAGAACCACCTTGCTTTTTTATATTTTGTAATATTCCCTGTTTAATCCCACTTTTTTATCACAATATGTTCCACTGCACTTTTGCCTCAGTTCCAGAATTAAGAATGAGGGGGGTTAATTTCCAAAGAATGTTCGTTTTAACATTATCTTAAATGTTTCTGTTGCAGGTCACTCATGCAGGCAGACCACTGGACACAAAGCATTCCTGAAGCTGTTGTCTTGAACCAGACTTTGCCTGTGGGTGCCCATGGTGGGTGCTCGGGGGGCATGGCCGGGCTACAAAGACAGGGGCAGGTGCGTGTCCTGAGAAGTCTCCTTGTGACTCTAGCATCCTCTCAGAGAACCTGGGAAAAGGCTGACCCCTTTCAGAGAGGAGAAAGCCGCCCCCAGACCTTCATGTGAGTGCGCGTTGTTAAGCATTAAAGTGTCATGTCATGAGACTTACACAGTCTAAGCACTGCTCAGAACAGGCGGGAAAACAGTGGCTCTTGTGAAAGTTTCAAATATATAATTAAACTATATTCACCATATTTATTTATTTCTACATCATACTGTTCTCATTGAATTGACTCTTAAGTGCACAATACATCAAAAACGAATTGAAATCACAATTATGAAATTGCAAAGGCTGTAAATAATATAGATAATGCAATAGCCTCTGCAAAGTACAAAATATCCTGACTTTTAATGAAAAATCTTGCTGCACCTGTATTTTAGATCTCTACAGACAGGTTTCGAAATGCATGATATTCTTGCATTAGTTTATGCAAGTTCATATTTCAGTCTTCTCTCATATGTTAAGGCTCCTGAAGTTGTTTACAACGTGCACTCTGTACAGAATCATACTTCTTAAAATGTAATCACAATCGAAATACTTGGCCAAAAAAATCGCACATTGATTCCTTTACAAAATAATAAATCTGTATCATTCTAAACTTTAAGTTGATACAGAGTTTCTTATAAAGTTTTGCAGTTGCAGTTTTTTTGTTTTGTTGCCAATCCAATCATGTCTACCTGGGACTAAGGTGCACATCGGATGTGGGAGTGCATCGTCCCCTGGTAGCTGTCCAGATGGCCCATTGAGGACAGAGTATAATGAGGGCCTGCAGGATCAGTGGCGGCCGCTGCCGGGTGGGGCACTGGCCTGAATGGAGGCTTAAGTGTGGGAAAGAGGAGTAGCTCAGGGCTCTCACACATTCCTCAGTGCAGAGAGGTCCTGTGGTTGCACACAGACAGTAGGAGCATCTGGGCTCAAAGCCATGGAAATATGTTGTGCGACGTGTGCACGTGGGAGCAGTGTGGCAGTGTGTGCGGCAGCGGCCCCAACATGAGGCCCTACTTTTTGAATAGAAGAGTCCACACTGGAATGTGTTTAAGAGCCAAGTAGTGTGTTTTCATCTGAATTTTGTGTCATGACTCCCTTCTCAGAAATGCATCCTGAGGACCTGAAGAAAAGAGGTTTCCCTCTGCCACTTTGCACATATTTAGATGTCATTAATGCTCATTAGGCACTGCTCATTGTCACGTTGATAATACATATATTTAAAAAATCATAGAGATAAAATCACATTTTCTAAATACACAACATATCTGAACTCAGCAGAACATGCTGATTTAAACGCTAAAAGTTTTATTTTTTGCTGATTGTGGAAAAATGTCATATATGATGCCAATACTTTACTGCACAATTTTTTTTGTACACGTCTTGGACAAAATAAAAACGTAAGCTGGGACCATAAGCAGTAGATGATATACACGTGGAGCCCATAAGAGCGGGAATAGCACAAAGGAGGCCACACGCGTGCCCCTGATGGCGGTGCCTGTGATCTGGTCCACAGGTTGAAAGGCTCTCTGTGGGTGGGAGGTGTTGGGGGGCAGTCTGTGAGCTATTGACTGGAGGGTGTGTGTGAGTGGGATCCCAACCTCCTTTCCCACACTCTGCCTCCCATTTATTGCATATTCCCCTAAATGACCGAGCAAAGCAGGGCCAAGGGGGGCTCAGGGCAGAGGCATCACACAATGGAAGTGTGCCTTCCCAGAGGACACTGGATAATTGTGTTTAATTGACAGTTGCTTTAGGAATGTCTTCAGTCCTGCTGCATCTTTTTGCCTGGACTTTTTGGGGCTGTCGGGGTTTAAGAAAACATTCTGAATAGATGCAAATGCCAGTATAATTCCACAGAACACAAAGATTTTTTATTTATAAGTATTATTTAGTCTGTCACCTAACTTTATTGCTCATTGAATAATGGAATTAGTTCTAAAAATATTTATAATATCTATGTTTTTTATGTTATATAACATCTAAAGTATGAATGAAATAGACATACATGTGTAGAATAATCACAATTGCATGTGTCTTATCTTTATGTTGTTAGTAGCCCTTATCAGACACGCTGTCTCGGCCTCTGCACATCTGCAGCCAAATGGTCAGATGAGACGGCGGGAAGGTTCCCAGGTAATAAAAGTGTAACGACCTGCTTGTGTTGGTCTGTACCTTCACATATCTACTGCAGCGCTCCCTTCACTCAGGCCATGGGGCCAGTTAACCATGAGATAATTGATGCCTCTCTCCTATTGTTGTGACGGCCTCGCCCACTGGCCTCAGAGTGTGGGAAAGCTAATCCTGCCTGGGACTCATGGCTTTGTAATGCTAATGTCCGCCTATAAATAGGGCAGAGGGATCCTCAGCCAGATCACAACTCACTCTGTTCTCCAAGAAAAACATCTCAGCTCTGCTGAAATGGCACCAACCTGCACCAGAGACACTGCTATTTCAATGCTCTCAACCAAAGACAAACACAAAGTAAGTCCAATTACTCAAGACACGTCTGATTATCGGCAGCAGTTTATCTCATTATGCATTCATTCAACAAGTGTTTAACCCGCTGCATTCTTTTTCCTATAGCTGAGGAAACCAGTTGTGGAGAAGATGCGTAGAGACCGTATCAACAGCTGCATCGAGCAGCTTAAGGTCCTGCTGGAGAAGGAGTTCCACAAACAAGACCCCGATGCTAAGCTGGAGAAGGCGGACATCCTGGAGATGACTGTGATCTTCTTGAAGCAGCAGCTCCTGAGCTCAGCCTCTCACACTGCCCACAGAGAGGGCTACTCTCAGTGCTGGAAGGAGACCATGCACTTCCTGTCCTCATCCTCCATCAAGGACATGTCACTGTCTCATCTGCAGCACCTACGCTCTCCTCAGCCAGTGTCACAGGACATGTGCTCCAGTGTCCCACTCTGCTCTCAGCTCCAGAGCCAGAGTCCAGTGAAGCAGCGGCCTGCTCCTGTCAAGTCTATGTGGAGGCCCTGGTAGAGGCCCCAGTCCAGACTCTCAAACACCACTGATGGGCGTTTCCATCATTTCTACTGTAGGAGAATCATTTCCACTTATATGGATCTTTTAAAAAAGACTTTACTTTTTTTTCATGTTGAAGAATATTATGAAGCTGCTGCTTTTCGCAGTACAATTAATTTGGTGTTGTTGAAGCACACGGGTAACTGGTCACTAATCCTCACAGTGAGGTTTATCTGTAAAGATATTGTCTTAATCAGTTGCTATGCCAACATATATTTATATATATATTTTTTTTTTCTTAAAGGTCTTCTATCGTTGCCCTTAAATAATTTCTGATGTATTAAATGCCTTCTGTGAAGGTTCCTTGTTGTGTTGAATTGTTGACACTGTTGAAAATGTTTGTATGAAAAGAAACTATGGAAAGACAAAGCCTCTTATATTTGTTTTCTCTGAAGAGAAACCATAAAATATGCTCTTTTGAAAATACATTTTTAAAAAACAATAACCTTGCTTTGTTCTGTCTATGTATGTATATACCCTGGGGCAGACTGACAGATGCAAGGCTGCCAATCCATAACCACCATCACACAGCACCACATTGACACTAGGCAAGGTGGGTGAAGTGTCTTGCCTAAGGACACAACAAAATTTTGCATTAGAGCCACTGTGATCTCCCATCCAAGTACTAACCCAACATTTTTATTACATTGATGTTTTAATTAAGTAATAATAATAATAATAATCTTATTGTAATGTATCACAATGGGCATGTGCATACTGGGGGATGTGCAACGCTGTTATGTCAGTTTCAAGAAGAAAACTAAGCAAAAGTATGTTTAGCCAGATTTAGCCAGTGTTATTTAAATATTGGATGCTTATTACAAAAACAATTTAGCGTTCCAGATGACTACAACTGAATCTTTTTCCATTATGGAACGCTCTTGGACAAATGAGGGATTACACATTGGATACTTATGTTTACTCTGTGTAAATCCATCTGTTCTCCCCTAGGACACACCTGCCGCTCAGCCCAATTTACACCTGTTTACATCAGACACAGGGCAGAGATTTCACACGCTTTACTCGGTTACAAGTGCAGGTCTGTGAGTGTCAACACAAATAATGATCCTCAAAGAGAAATCTACAACGGATTAACCTGTACCTATATGCTTAGGCTTTAAACATATTACCTGTACTTTGATTAGGATTTTTTATTACAGAGTATTTTACTATCACTGCTTTTGGGATTGGAGAAATCATAATTGAGGTGTATTGCACTCCTACAATTGCAACAGCTGCTTGTTCAAAGGAAAGACGAGTTTCCCTCCTAAAACTTGTAAAGATTTGTCAAAAAGAAGGGGGTATCAGCAGGGTTAGGAGGTTTCATGCCATAGCGGTGGGAGGATCGTTTTACACGGCACACTTCTTTTGTCCTGGGATAAAGGGGGAGAAAGGCTCAGTAGTGTGGGAAAGCTGTGCAGAGGCAGGCTCCACACAGGGGAGGTGTGCCCTGCAGCCCTGTGGCCCGGCAGCAGCTCAGCGCACTAGCTGTTTGATGAAATCTGAGTTGACAGAGCACTGCTCAAAAGTATAGCCTGAGGCTTTGTGAACAAAGCGTGAGGAAGGCATACCGGGACGCACTCTACACTCACACTAGTGGCTCTCTTATGTACTCCTGCACGAGGACCAGCAAGCACATTATTATCACAAAAATATATGGACACGTGGAGTGTTTTAATCCCTTATTGAAATTGTTTTTAACTTGACATAAGCAATAACTGAAGAACTGACAAGTATTTGTGCTTCAAAATATTTATTCATATAAATATTGTATTAATCTTCATCTCATATGAAAAGTCAAATTCACATAGTTCTCCTTTACAAAAGGTAACAGTAGCACCATCCTCCACATTGGAGAATTAAAAAAAAACATGTATTACATGTGTTTGGTTCACATTTTGACTCCACGGGAGTCAAATACTTTTTGGCATAGCAGAGCTTTTGCCAAAAAGAAACAACAGAACTGTTATATGCTTCTAATTAAAAACTAAACCTTTATAAAAAGCGTATAAAAAGTGTAGAACTATTCAATACAGTAGAGATGATGGAAATGCCCATCTGTGGGAGTCTGGACTGGGGCCTCTACCAGGGCCTCCACATAGACTTGACAGGAGCAGGCCGCTGCTTCACTGGACTCTGGCTCTGGAGCTGAGAGCAGAGTGGGACACTGGAGCACATGTCCTGTGACACTGGCTGAGGAGAGCGTAGGTGCTGCAGATGAGACAGTGACATGTCCTTGATGGAGGATGAGGACAGGAAGTGCATGGTCTCCTTCCAGCACTGAGAGTAGCCCTCTCTGTGGGCAGTGTGAGAGGCTGAGCTCAGGAGCTGCTGCTTCAAGAAGATCACAGTCATCTCCAGGATGTCCGCCTTCTCCAGCTTAGCATCGGGGTCTTGTTTGTGGAACTCCTTCTCCAGCAGGACCTTAAGCTGCTCGATGCAGCTGTTGATACGGTCTCTACGCATCTTCTCCACAACTGGTTTCCTCAGCTATAGGAAAAAGAATGCAGCGGGTTAAACACTTGTTGAATGAATGCATAATGAGATAAACTGCTGCCGATAATCAGACGTGTCTTGAGTAATTGGACTTACTTTGTGTTTGTCTTTGGTTGAGAGCATTGAAATAGCAGTGTCTCTGGTGCAGGTTGGTGCCATTTCAGCAGAGCTGAGATGTTTTTCTTGGAGAACAGAGTGAGTTGTGATCTGGCTGAGGATCCCTCTGCCCTATTTATAGGCGGACATTAGCATTACAAAGCCATGAGTCCCAGGCAGGATTAGCTTTCCCACACTCTGAGGCCAGTGGGCGAGGCCGTCACAACAATAGGAGAGAGGCATCAATTATCTCATGGTTAACTGGCCCCATGGCCTGAGTGAAGGGAGCGCTGCAGTAGATATGTGAAGGTACAGACCAACACAAGCAGGTCGTTACACTTTTATTACCTGGGAACCTTCCCGCCGTCTCATCTGACCATTTGGCTGCAGATGTGCAGAGGCCGAGACAGCGTGTCTGATAAGGGCTACTAACAACATAAAGATAAGACACATGTTCTATTCATACACACCTGTCTTTTACAGTGGCTGAGCAAAAATACTTAATCAGTCTTCATAATCAGTCTTCTTTAATCTCTCATAGAGTCACACTGCAATACTCCTGAAAAGGGATTTTACATAATCTGACAACCTGTTGAATGTTGATCCCATGTCAGTTTGGTATCATCATCTGAACATCATCTGAGTCTTTGTCTCGAGGGAGAAGGCACACTTTCACTTCCCCCATAACCATAAACTCTTTTCCCTCTGTTACTGCAGACACTCCGCACCCCAACGTGTATACAGCTCCCAGAATGAAAACAGGAACACAGAAAATAAGAGCGTGGCCGCACATTGAGCCAACTGTGTTTGATAGAATATTTTTAGTCATTTACTGTATACCTAATATCATATTTACTTCTTGTTTTTAGTAAATGTTATTAAACCAACACAGGAAATTAGTGAATGATGTTCATTGGCACTGCAGTTTATTGTGATTCTGAATGTATATGTATCTGCCCTTCTGCATTCTGTTCTTTTTTTTTTCTTTTCTCTTCTTTTTGACAGATTTGATTTTAATGTTTTACTGTACACTCCAATGTGCTTATGAACTGCAAATGGAAAATAAACTAAACTAACCTCTTTTCTAGTCTATTTATTTTCATTTGTTTCATTTTGAAAGCAAGAGAGAACCTGTTTTCATGTGTCACATGACACTTTCAGCACGTGCCACTCTGACCAAGTCACTTTTCTGTAAAAACACAACATGTTTAAGTAAAGCATAGTCAGTTGTTTGCGTGCAATAGGGCAAATTGTCGATACATTCATGAACCATTTGTCGCATGCATTACGCACATTAGATTTAGAGTCCTGCTGAGTGGCGCGTGGATTGCACTTCAGCCTGTTGCTTGTGCCCGTGACTAGTGAAGGCTTTTTTGTTTCTTTTTTTTTTATGAAGGTGCAAACTTGGCACCTCTGCTTCCCCTCTTCTCACTTTGGTCAAGGATCAAAAAGACCACGCTCTACAGTTCAAAATCTGGAAGAACTCATTGTCCTGGTTAGAGCTCAGTTTAATTCGGGTGTAGACTTGATTTTGTCCTGTTTTAGTGGGTTTATTCCTTGCCATGTCCACGTTTAGTTCCGGGTCCTTAGCCCTAGTTTAGTCTCAACCACGCACCTTTAATGAGCCCATTATGCTCCCACGATGCAGGGTTTGTAAATGCAGTCTTACTTCAGACCAATCATTTGGACATCCCGTTATCAGATTGCGACGTATCAAACGTAACGACCGTTGAGTGCGCGTGTTTTCTGTGCGATCAAAGACCACGTGGCAACACACTTCTGGGGTGTGCAGTTGCCACGTTCTCATGTCACACTTGGAGCAGGAGGAAGTGGAGGACGGAGTGTGGACGTGTTTGTTGTCGGGACTTTATGACAGGCCTGGACTGTGGGAAAGTCTCAGGTGTGAGGAGTCCACGATCAAGGCGCCAAACTGCTGCTCCTCTGGCTCTTATAAAAAGCGCCTTTGCATCCGCACCGCACACTACAGTCTTACCTGAAGGACGGAAGACTGTGATAATAAGCAATGGCTCCTGTTATCCAGAAAGGACACAAGGATAACACATTGGACATCCAAAACAAGGTAAATAAAGCTCCACGCATAGACGCACAAAATACCAACGTTAAATGAACAGTGCTTCGTTTTTTTGAGCCGTAAACTAACGGTTTGTGTCAATTGTGTTTTTCATTTTTTAGCTGAGGAAGTTGGTTGTGGAGAAAGTCAGAAGAGAGCGGATTAATACCAGCATCGAGCAACTCAAAGCTCTGTTGAATCTAGAGGAGTATGAGCCCAGCGGCAGAGCGCAGGTCAAACTGGAGAAGGCAGACATCCTGGAGATGGCTGTTTGTTTCTTGCGACAGAGAGCCATTGCATCTGTGGTGCCCAGCTATTCTCAGGGATTCTCTCAGTGCCTCCAGGAAACACTTCGACATCTGTCCCTGCACGCACCCCTGCAACAAGCGGAAAGAGAAGAGATCAAGCGCTTCTATGTGGTCCAGAGAGCTGCCCTACACAGACACATTGCAGACGAGCACAGCACAAGTAAAAGGCTCCTCTGGAGGCCGTGGTAAACAGGACACGTGTTTTATATTTCAGTATCTATGGACATTCGCAGCTTTTCGCCCTCTGTGTTGATCAGCTGTGTTCCTTTGTGCGCAAATGCTGTCAGAGTGGACGTGACTGCGCAGCATTTGTGCTTCACTGTGTTCCAAAGTCCTGGCTACAGTGTAGCCAACAGAACACAGTGCAAGGCCTCCTTATCATTTATGCCTTTTATAAAGGTGCCCAAGCCGCATTTATGTACATTGTATGTGTTGTCGTTCTTCTATAATATATCTTGCTCTCATAATTTCAGTTTTGTATCTTGTCGTCAAATAAATATGAAACATTCCTAAATGTATGCTATGTATTTTGTGTGTGTTTACAGTCATTCTAATTGTCTTTCCAATAACCAGAAAATCTGCACCAGACTTAGGAGTAACTTTGGAGTAACTCAGTAACAGGACCATGGACAGCGCCAGGTCGCAGCGTGCTGAAGAAGAGAACTTCTAATTATTTGACTCGAGACTGGAGAGAAACTTTCAGCCAGGTCAAAAGTGATATCGTAAGAGAAGAACAGAGAAATTTGTGTATAAAATATAATATTTTATATAAAACTCAGTGATGACACATCACAGTTTGAACTTGAGAAAACACAAGTCTTTACATATTCATATACTTTGCCATCATAGAAGACAAAAGTTATCTCACACAGTAAACATATATAACGTTGCAAATATCACACAGTGACAAGCAAAACCTTCTCAGAAGTAAAGTCTAACTCACTCAAAAAGAGCCACAACATTTTTTTTCATTCAGTGAGGAAAAGAAGACAATTTTGTTACAAAATGCAACGCACTTTGGCCCAAGTCATGACCCTTATTATAATACACAAAACAAGCCACACATTTTTCTAGCCATCTGTGTAACAGACAGTTAATTTCCATAGGAAAATACAATGGCATAAAAGCTGTTCAAACAATTACCTCTTTGAACCACAAATTTGGTCTATTTCATGAAATCTCCATAGAAATAAAACACATTTTCTTTAAGAAAGTATCAATGATATACTGAAAACTGTTTGAATATCAAACATATTGCCAAGCATGCAAGCTTATTCAGCACTCATAAAGAGTTATAAAGACATCTCTTCTAAAATGAGAAAACTCCATTTAAATACTTTGACCAGTTCTACCAGGGCCTCCAGAGTTTGCCGCTCTCTGGGCTCTCGTCTTTGCTGGTGCTGCTCTGAAGACAGAAGAGCGCCTCCCTGTGGTGGTGCAGCTCAGTGCAGTGGCTCTGAAGGCTCTTCATGTGGCTCTGGGACAGGGAGTGTGTCTTCTGCTGCTGCAGAAGTGTCAGCACAGAGACAGTCATCTCCAGGATGTCTGCTTTCTCCAGCTTGGAGTCTGGCTGCTGTTGGAGGAACTCTGCACACACGAGAGACTTGAGCTGCTCAATGCTGCTGTTGATCCTCTCTCTGCGCAGTTTCTCCACCACAGGCTTTCTCAGCTGCAAAAACAAGAGACACATGAGTTAATTTGTTCCACAGGAATGTCTCAGTCAAACTGCAGAGGCCTGATAAAAGCGTCAGTAGAAGAATGAAACTGGGTTTACCTTGTGAGAGAGGCTGAGGTGCTCCTGAGAGGGGCCCATTGCTGCAGTGATTGTAGGAGCCATGTGGATGTGAGCTGTAGAGCTCTGTGTGGAGAGTCTGCTGTGTGCTCCTTCACTCTCATATTTATAGAGCCACATCTCCATATGAATGTGTGGGTCTAGGCCTGGGACTAGTTTCTCACACTCTCAGCCAATCAGAGCGGTCTTCTGGCAGCAGCCTTCTGAATAGGTCTGGGAGGAGGGAGGGGGAAGGGGGGATCCCAGAGGAGCAGGTGGAGGACTGGGGGCTGATGGAGTGTGCTCCATCTGAGTGAATGTGGGAAAAGTGTGACCTGATCAATAACCATCCCTTTACACACAGGAATTGATCTTTTTTTTATTTTACTCTGGTCATTGCAATGATGAGGTTGAGATTTTTGTGTATATATTTAATTTATTATTATTACGACAACATTGTAACATAACATAAAAATCTTAATCTTAACTTAATTTGAAAATGGCTCATTTTCAAGAAGGACTTTGGACCCAATGGGATGTGCCTTAATTTCATCGGATGTCTTTTGTTTCCTATATTTGTTTTTTGTTTGTTTTTTTTGTTCCCTCTCAGGCGATGTTCTGTTTTTGTGTTAAATAAAGTCCACATTATATTGTTACATTTAGTAGAGTCTGGTGGTGTCTATTACTTCAAGAGCCAGAATGCTCAGTCATGTAAACGTCCATTCATTTGTTTGTGTGTGCTTTGTAGGTAACACGGCACAGGCCCTGACGTGTTGCCAGATGCAGCAGATGTGGCTCTTGTCTGGACTGTGAGTAGCCGTGCTCCCTGACTTTCCCACACCGCTCACTGAAAGGCGCCCTCCACAAAGGCCGCTCAGAATTGGGAATTAGTGACAGATGCCGCCCGTGTGCTGTAACTGAGAAGACCCATGACATCACACACCATCTGGAGGGAACGAGTCTGATTGGCTGCTCTCTACATTCACTTTGTACAGGCCAGTTCTGTGTAAACGGCTCCAGGCTGCGTACATATTGCAGTACAATTAATGCCCTATTGTTTCAGTCATAGGTTACTGTCCTCTGCCACTATTAGCTTAACTTTACATTGCGCAGGGGATGGATGTTTTGGGCAAATTGCTTCTGATTGCATCTGAACATGTGTCATTGCATAAGATTATCAATGAGTGGCTAAAAATGGAGAGTTGTTTTCATATGCAGGAACATTTACAATCTGCATCTCAATTGTCTCTCAATTCTTGTAATCAGTAGCCTACGTGCTTAGGTTTGAATAGATTTTTTTTATCCCCTTTTTCAGATGTCATTTCCCAAATTGTTCGGATGCAAATTCTTTCCCCTAGTAATGTATTTGAAATATATATATATACATAGAAAATACAGTGTAACCAACAATTTTGGCTATGACAATTATTGGAACATACACACACTTCTTTTGAGTCTGTCATGACTTTATAAGAAATAATGTAATTTTATGTGTGCATTGTATGTACTTTTATTATTTCTTTTATTTGAGTTTTTTACTGGAAATACAACAAAACAACAAAGGCTCAGAATCATTGCCACAGTCATAAAATTACACCAAAACACCACAAATGTAAGGAAATCCCAGCAAAAGTAAAATGTCAAGATATCAACATATCTCAAATAAAGATCCCAAATAGCGAAGAGAAAGTCAGTTCTGCAGTGTTTTAGGCTTATTGGGTATTCCATTGGAACTAAGTCCAGAGAGACTTTCTCCCAATCCTCTACTGTAGGTCTTTCTTCAGTGCATTGCATATTTCAGTGTATGATTTTCTCCCTTTTATAAAGACCACCTTCACTCATGAAATCTGCATGTTCTTTGACACACTTTGTACTGTTTGTTATTTGTCTTATGTGTGTTTTATGAATGTGTCATACTTACCTCCTTGTGTCTGAAATAAACCTTGATTATTTGTCAATTACTCTTATTATGGGCAATCAAACCTCTGTGATCCTGTCTTCCCACTTGAATCAATTTATGTGAAGTGTGCCGTGTCCCCCAGAGAGCAGGCGGCTGGTGGAGGGCGCTGATCACACGCCACTGTGACTGTGTTCTCCACTGCTTTCCCACACTCACCCTTTTGACCCCTCAACAATAGGCACGTGTCCTGTCTCCTCCTGCTCCTCCTGCTACTGTGACATAGAAGGAATTATGAGAAAGCTGTTTACGGACAAACAAACATTTCAGAGTTAAGACGTTAAAAGCAGTGTCTAAAAACGGTAAATACAACAAAATGGTACTGTACTAAGTCACTGACCGATCATTTCTACAGCACACTATGAAAGAAAGAGTTGATAAACTAACAAGCATTTAAAAAATATTGATTTACAATAAGTTAGGGCAAGACATACAGGTCTATTTCTAATGTGCACATTATGATGAATCCATTTTAAATTGTGTCCCAGTAATCTACAGAACAATAACAAATACATTTTAATTATTTTTTTCTGTATTGCTTTTCAGTGTTTTCAGAGTCTTCAATGTCTTTGCTTTATGGCTAGGTTGAGGATCTCGACAGTGTCGGCTTGATCCTTTATTTTCATCCAAAAGGCAAAATCACTTAAGACAGCAATAGTTCAGCTGCTACAGATATCTCTGATATCCATGCCAGGCACTATTCTGAATGTGAACATTTTTACAAGTATTATAATCAAAAGAAAAGAAAAGAATAATTGTTGTGCATATACTGTTGTGTAGTGCATAGTTGTCCCTCTCTCCTGGGTGCTCCCTGCCCCAGAGCAGATGTCTATACTTTTGTCTCTCTGGGCCTCTGTGAGTGAGTGTTTTCTGGTTTCCCACACTCGGGCCTTTCATGACAGGAACAATAGAAGTGTGTCTTATTGCATGGCATTAGTAACAATGTGTGAGCCTGTCATTTAGAGGGAACATGAGCACTTAAACTACAGACCAACTGCTAAACAGTTAATGTCAACTTATTGCACTGAATGACTTAAGGACCAATAAAAAGTTTAAGAGTATGTTTCTGGACTGCAGGTCCTTGTCATAAACAATTTGTGGTGTATGATAAAATCCGTAAGTCACTGAGTATATGTTCTAAGCTCCAATACATTGTTAAGAAGACTTTCAAGAAAAAGCACGCAAATACCTTTGATTCAGTACAATTGTCATTTATTTTCCTCCACAGGAGGCCTTCGTGACACTCAAAAAGAGCAGAGCATTTTGGCATAGATGGCTCATTTATCATCTCTGAAGACAGCTATCACACAGTGATTTTAAGGCAGTTTTCAGTGTGAAAATCTTTTCAGTATTTCAATTGGTCATTATGAACATGTCCCAAAAATAAATTGACAAAATAATCAATAGGTTCTCAGTCTGAGAAAAGCACATCTCTGAAACACAGTTTCATCGTGTTTTTGCAAATTGTTTGAATATCAAACATTTCTCAACTCATTCAGAACTCATTAAGAGTTGAAATAACTCATCTATTTTAAAAGAAGAGAAAAGGCCTCCATCCAAATCATTAAATACATTTGACCAGTTCTACCAGGGCCTCCAGAGTCTCTCGTCTTTGCTGGTGCTGCTCTGAAGACAGAAGAGCGCCTCCCTGTGGTGGTGCAGCTCAGTGCAGTGGCTCTGAAGGCTCTCCATGTGGCTCTGGGACAGGGAGTGTGTCTTCTGCTGCTGCAGAAGTGTCAGCACAGAGACGGTCATCTCCAGGATGTCTGCTTTCTCCAGCTTGGAGTCTGGCTGCTGTTGGAGGAACTCTGCACACACGAGAGACTTGAGCTGCTCAATGCTGCTGTTGATCCTCTCTCTGCGCAGTTTCTCCACCACAGGCTTTCTCAGCTGCAAAAACAAGAGACACATGAGTTAATTTGTTCCACAGGAATGTCTCAGTCAAACTGCAGAGGCCTGATAAAAGCGTCAGTAGAAGAATGAAACTGGGTTTACCTTGTGAGAGAGGCTGAGGTGCTCCTGAGAGGGGCCCATTGCTGCAATGATTGTAGGAGCCATGTGGATGTGAGCTGTAGAGCTCTGTGTGGAGAGTCTGCTGTGTGCTCCTTCACTCTCATATTTATAGAGCCACATCTCCATATGAATGTGTGGGTCTAGGCCTGGGACTAGTTTCTCACACTCTCAGCCAATCACAGTGCTGGTAGAAGACAATGAGCCATGTGGGCATGAAAGCACTCAATTCTACTGCCTTAAGGGACAATGATTATATCTCAGGGGAACAGGGGGACACTAAGACTATATGAAATTGACCGCAAATTGCTGCATATAATTTTGAAGAAAGAAATTAGGTTATCGATAATTTGCGACAGGGCTGTGTGCCTAATTTTACGTACACAAATTTTCTATACACAAACATTTATCACCCTTTGGTCCCAATGAAGACTACAACTGCTTAACTCAAATCAATCTTTCCTATTCAAATTTTTTTCATCTCTCTAGAATGAATCCTAAATACTGTCAATGCCTGCAGAGGTGAAGACAGATGTTTGGGCACACTGCAGCTGGATCTGGGTGAGTAGAGCGATCAGATTAGGTTCCCAGAGTGTTGGGATCAGTGTTGCACTAAAGAGGATGAATGGACCTTTTGTGTTGAAGCCATTAGCTCCTCCTGCGCCTCTAAGGCACAGATAAACACCAGATGGAGGGATAGAACGTCATTGGTCTTTGATTTCCCTTTTGTCCTTAGGTTAACATTGGCACCTATTCTGTAGTTACACATAGAATGCCCAATGAAATCACCTTTGTACCAATCTACACTGACTACATCATCACCTGTTGACAAGACCATCAAAACCACAAAATTGTATGGAAATTGAAATACATGGGAAATTAATTCCAATATGGAAAATAACCACATATGAAATTAAAATATCTGAATGATATGACCAGTTGCCATTTGATATTTGGCCAAAGTCAATCCCATGACAACAAATGACACCTCAACATAACAATATCTAAAGGGTGCATTTGTTCATGGTTTGTAATCTAAAGCGTTTTGACTTGTCTCCACAGAAAATCTCAACAAAATAAATGACCTGGAGAGAAAATATTTTGTTCTTGTGAATTGTTTATTGGAACAATATAATTTGGTCCGTGGTACATAGTCTGCACCAGAAAACATAATAAAGCACAAATCAACTTAAACAATATGCTTAGATAAACAAAATAATAATTTCCTTTCAATTAAAAGGTTCACAAACTTAAAGAAATAACTGATACAGTCTGAAAATATAAACTATATCACAATAGAATCGAGGAAAGTTTTTGAAGAAAACTTGCTCTGAGGGGAGTGGCCCGCACTCCATTCACTTCAGGAGTCAAGCTTTTTTCTTTCGATAAATGGTAATCAACTAAATCTATAGAAGGCCACGCGTGTTTGAGTCACTGCTACTGCAGTACAACTGCTCATATAACTGCATATAATGCATTCTACATCACTGTACATCAACCAGACTGCAGTGCATCATCTTCATATAAAAATAATGTGCAATCAGTGTTCTCTGTAACTGCTTTTAAAAAGCAGCTTTAAGGCATTTCCAAGGGAAAAGTGAGTCCTGGGTCTTTTTAAAAGCAGAGAGGAGTTACGTCGTCCTCCGCATCAGGAAAGAGACGCAGGACGTCCCGGGAGTATTTGGAGTATCCGTTGTGTGAGAGCAGGGCTTTCCTGAGGGACATGAAGGACAGGGTCTTGTCTAGAAGATCGGACACTGGGATCCCACTGTGCAAGTGCTCCAGCAGCAGAGCCTTCAGCTTCTCCACTCCAACACTGCACTTCCTCTCCAGCATATGCAGCTTACACCTGAGGAACACAGCATGGTCAGTGCACTGACATAAACACAAAACACATGCAACACATGCATGCACAACAATATAGCAGTTCAGTTTGGTTTGTGGAAAGGATGCCTACCTGAAGAGCTGCTCCTTCACGCTGTCCTGGATGGCGAGGTCCAAGTACTGAGACATTTTCAATGGCAGGAGGTAGTCCTTCTTGAGCAGTTTGCTTCAGTTCAGAGGAGGTTCAGCTGATGCTTTACCCCTGCACTTCCACTCTGTATTTATCCTCTTCATCGTCTGCCCTCGCTGCAGCTCAACCAATCAGAAGCCTTCGAACATGCCACAATAGACTGAATTTAATGGCTGTCACCCAGAACAGGTGGGATGTTGCTCATTATGCCATATGTCAATGAGATTGACCAAAATATATCCTGGGAATGGTTTTTGAGATGCATGAGGAACAGTGACTATTTCGGTTCTCATGGAATATATTAGGAACAACGGCACGAGAAAAAATATACATATCTTTCATTTACATAGGATAATTATGCCATGTATTTCATATAGGTCATTAAATCATCAACAATATTTTTATATAGTGAAATTATAATAATTTCTGAATTACAAAAATGTGTATGCACTGTTCTGCATGAGTTAATTGAAAAACATAATGGTAATGAATTAAACAAAAGACACAATTAAACATTCAGGACAATGCAAAAATCATTACTACTATACTATTAATACTATTATTATTATTATTATTATTGTTATTATCATTATGATTAAGAATACTATATAGTATATAGTATGTGTAGTGTTGGTGATTAAACACCATTAGCCGGAGCAGTAAAGTGCACAGTGTCATGGGAACGAGCCCAGGCTTTGTGGCAGCAGACACACTTCTATTGTTTGGAGTGTGGGAAGCCTTGTGCCTCTGCCACTCCCAGCAGCAGAGGCCTGGAGCGGGGCGTGTGACCTGGAGACGCTCCGACCTGTGCACACGGGGAGGGCGCCTCAGACACTTCACTGAGTCACAGACAGATGGATGGACGATAAACCAACTTAGATGGAAATCGCCGAAGCCAAAGTGAACAATTTGACTATGGATTGAATGGCAGAATCAAGAATTCATAAAAGTATTTACAGTATACGTGCTGTTTGCATAAAGACATCACTAACCATTTAAATTAATTATTTATTATTTATTTTCCATTCCATATTTCAGGTGTGTTATGAGATGTTGTTTTTGTTTTTGAATGTTTTTTAAAAAAACTTTTTATGTAGTGATACAGGGTTTGCAAACGAAATAAGCATCTATTCATTTGGGAAAATGCCTAATCCATTGTTTATTTGATGGGTTTTGTAAACAGTTCAGTTAGATAATCCCATCATCTCACATAGGCAAATGTGCTGAGTACAGTCACAAGCATGATTTTAAATGAAATGTTACACAGGTATTTAACTGTACACAATGCATGTCAATATGCACATACTTTGGGGGTATCCCACACGGCCATACAGTCTCTTATTGATCTTCTGTAGGTAATATTTGATGTGATAAAAGGTCACCATGTTCCCAGATACTCTGCTCCAGTCTAGAGTTCTCCACCTGCTCCTTGAGACCCCCTTCCACACACACACACTTCCAATGTGTGGCATGTGGCTGCTCAGTGCACCCTATTATGTGGCCGTGCACTCTGATTGGTCCAGAGTGTGAGAAACTAGAGGCCTAGACCCACACATTCATATGGAGATGTGGCTCTATAAATATGAGAGTGAAGGAGCACACAGCAGACTCTCCACACAGAGCTCTACAGCTCACATCCACATGGCTCCTACAATCATTGCAGCAATGGGCCCCTCTCAGGAGCACCTCAGCCTCTCTCACAAGGTAAACCCAGTTTCATTCTTCTACTGACGCTTTTATCAGGCCTCTGCAGTTTGACTGAGACATTCCTGTGGAACAAATTAACTCATGTGTCTCTTGTTTTTGCAGCTGAGAAAGCCTGTGGTGGAGAAACTGCGCAGAGAGAGGATCAACAGCAGCATTGAGCAGCTCAAGTCTCTCGTGTGTGCAGAGTTCCTCCAACAGCAGCCAGACTCCAAGCTGGAGAAAGCAGACATCCTGGAGATGACCGTCTCTGTGCTGACACTTCTGCAGCAGCAGAAGACACACTCCCTGTCCCAGAGCCACATGAAGAGCCTTCAGAGCCACTGCACTGAGCTGCACAACCACAGGGAGGCGCTCTTCTGTCTTCAGAGCAGCACCAGCAAAGACAAGACCAGCAGTGTTTGGAGGCCCTGGTAGAACACACCTTTCCTCAGACAACAGTCAAAGTGTGCGCTGCTGTTTTAAATGAATTACTCATTATTCATGATTTACTGTACATGTGAACGTGTACATGTGTTTGTCTCCATGTGCAGAAGAATATGCACATCAAGTCTCTTCATTATTAATCGACTCATTGGAGTTGGCATTTCATTTGATTGAGCCTCTCATTAAGAGGATTTTTGAATCTGTTTTAAGATTTGTCCTTTTATTATCTCTGAGTAACTATGTTATGCTATGTGTGACCTTTTTATTATGTACATGTATTTTAAAACTGTTTAGTTTTGCTAAATATGATTGTTTGTATCTCTACTATGTAAAGAGCAATAGGAGAGTTCTTATGTTTCATTCCTTTGTATTATTGGAATGTATGTCTATTGTCATTTCTGTGGCTGTATATTTACTATGATGGTGCTGTTGGTGTTCCTCTGTGAGGATCCAACTAATCCATCATAAAACGTCTCTTTAAGGACCAGTGATTTATGTGACTCAGACTGTGCATTACATTAATGCAAATATGTGTAACATTAGCCTATTCATGTTTTCTCCTGAACTCTTTGAGTCCTAAGTGATTTAGATTATGTCTAGACTTTGTTGTGATGTATCATCACAGATTGTATGCCCGCAGGTTGGTCTCTGAATCCAATCGTAATAAATAATTTGACTCAATTCAGTGATGTCCAGTGTGTTTATATTATCATGTACAACTATTTAAAATGCACTGTAGACATAGCAGTCTTAAGAGGTTTGTAATTGGCACCTTTTTGGTCATATTTGTAAAAATAGACGATAGTTAATGACAAGTCACCAGTCATTTTAGGATCATGCCGGTTTTAATCAAACCTAATTACACCGTTTTTATTTGCAGCATGTTTAATTCTTATCTGATTCAAAATTAATTTGTCCACAAATAAGGAACTGTTAATTGAAACTGTCAGAATCATCCAAACATGCAATTTAACCACATATAATTAGCTTTTTAATGAGGTGTTAAACAGCATGTGCACCTGACTTCACATTCTCTTCTTTGAAGTGAACAGTATTCATTTGGTCAGGGTGTGCAGATGTGTGGATTGTGTGGCTCTATCAAGTGCCTTGTGCTTCCTGTTCTTTATGACGCTCACAGGCTATGTAACTAATGTGATGTGTTGAGGCACGCACCAATCACAAGTAGCCCCACTGCCCGAGACCAGGGTGTGGGAATGAGCAGAAACACAACTCTCAGAGGCTCACGGCCCAGGGACAATATCAGATCACCCCCATGAATTATGCACACGGGAGGGGCCCACATAATCCCCTAACATATGCACACTTTAGATTTCTCTACAAAAGGTACAAAGACCCTCCTGATCTATAAGCGTGTGTTTGCAGGGCACACATTTTATTTTGTATCAAGTAATTGTTCTATTAATTAACATTATACAATATTATTATTTAACAATGCACACAAATCTGGCTTCTGACAGGTAATTTTACTTGAAACGGAATGTAACTCTGGACATTTCACTTCAGAGAGAGAGAGTGTGTGTGTGTGTGTGTGTTGGAGGGGGGCGAATTACCATTTAACAAGGCACGTGTCTATTGTAAAGTGTGTGCTCTGTCAATAAGCAGAGTGTGGGAAAGCAGTGACGTCTCCGTGGTGTGTGATTAGCACCCACCACCTGACGCCCGCTCTCTTGGGACAACGGCACACTTCTGGAAAGGCCTGACCTCAAAACACATGTACATTATGCACCACTAAGATAGATGGAAAACTGGGCTATTTGGATGGTGAAATAATGTAAATACATGTGATAATTTAATTAACTGTTTAGCAGTGAGGGATCATTTGTAGGTAGGAACAGCATATTTCACATGCAGTTAGTTTATGTGAAATATGCTGCATGTTTATTTCCTAAACCTACAAGGAGTAGTGTGACTGTTTACAAGTCTCTTGTTCTACATGAACAAAAAAATAAAATGTTAAATGCATCTAAATTACATAATAATTTAGCTGATTTTGTTGACAAAAACACGACACAGATGGAGTAGTGCTATTATCAAATGTTTTCAAAATGTCCTAAACCCTCATATTGAGATTAAGCCAAAGCTCCTTAAATGTGCTTTTAAAGCCAGCTTTAAGGTTAATCTCTATCACTTGATCCTGCAGTGTTCCAGCAGCAGTTCTGATTCTTAGGGTCACCACTTTCCCAGAGCGGCTCTCAGGGTCTGTGGCTATCTCTCCATCAGAGGCCGGTCTCCACCTGTTCCCCCTGACATCTCACTATTGTCCCCTGAGGCAACAAGAGCATTCACCACGCTTCACATTCATTATTGTCCCTGTCTTCGCTCTGATTGGCTGAGAGTGTGAGAAACTAGTCCCAGGCCTAGACCCACACATTCATATGGAGATGTGGCTCTATAAATATGAGAGTGAAGGAGCACACAGCAGACTCTCCACACAGAGCTCTACAGCTCACATCCACATGGCTCCTACAATCACTGCAGCAATGGGCCCCTCTCAGGAGCACCTCAGCCTCTCTCACAAGGTAAACCCAGTGTCATTCTTCTACTGACGCTTTTATCAGGCCTCTGCAGTTTGACTGAGACATTCCTGTGGAACAAACTAACTCATGTATCTCTTGTTTTTGCAGCTGAGAAAGCCTGTGGTGGAGAAACTGCGCAGAGAGAGGATCAACAGCAGCATTGAGCAGCTCAAGTCTCTCGTGTGTGCAGAGGTCCTCCAACAGCAGCCAGACTCCAAGCTGGAGAAAGCAGACATCCTGGAGATGACTGTCTCTGTGCTGACACTTCTGCAGCAGCAGAAGACACACTCCCTGTCCCAGAGCCACATGAAGAGCCTTCAGAGCCACTGCACTGAGCTGCACAACCACAGGGAGGCGCTCTTCTGTCTTCAGAGCAGCACCAGCAAAGACGAGAGCCAAGAGAGCAGCGTCCTCTGGAGGCCTTGGTAGTTCCTACAGAATCATTTCAAAGGACAAGTTGGACTCATTGATTTCAAAGAATTTCAACCACTCCATTAGAAATCTTATTGAAAATCACTTTAACATAATTGCGTGTTTCTCTTCTTGAGAAGAAAGATGTTGAATGCATGTTGCAATCCTTAATTATATGAATGCATTTAGAGTGCACTACTGTTATGTTGTATCAATAAATTGTATAAGCTCATTTTACCTGATCATTTTGATCAGTATTTTGACCTCTGTGAGGCTATTATGTGTAAAAGCCATGTTTACTTTGGTAATTGTCATATATGATGTGAAATGTCTATGTTTCTTAAGTGCTTATGGACCTGTGTCACTATGTGACCACATTCATTGATTGGCTTATAATAATGTCTTTTGTAAAGACAGTTGTTCCTCCACTCATTTTGAGTACTGTGTCTTGGGCTCATGTCCCAAGTTTCTTGTGATGTGCCATCACACTATTTGCTCCAAAAGGAGCTTCATTCTAATGACATGTGTCATTTCAATAAAAACAATCAACACCACAGTTTTTTCTGCATCCTGAATGAATACATCAAGCTGAATACATCAGAAAAGTATTAGTAGAAAGTCAAACATTTTATTTTAACATTTAATATTATTCATTTTATTTTTGTATTCAGTTACTTCCCAACACTGGTTACAAGTCAGGTCTATGGAGAGGCAAACCTGCTTAGGAAACATGTATATCAATGTGTTATTTTTGAGCAATTAAAAAACACATTTCTAATATATATGTTTAATTTTTGGCTGAAGTCGTATGAAGTTGGGCTTGAAAGTACGTTTGTTTATTAGGCCAGGCCTTTGTAACTCTATGTGAGATTCAGTGTTTTTGAATGAAATATCAAAAATAGAAACCCACAAACCTTAAATTATGTCATTTTTTGTTGGGGGATTGGCCCCACAAGCATCTAATCATTTCCCCATGTCTTAAAGTCAATACGTCCTTTCAACTGACAACAACAACGAACACGCCTTTGAAGTTGAATGATGACACAACCACGTTCAGAGGCTATTGACAGAAAATGATTCCACTTTTGTTTATCTGTGCTAACAGAGAAGACACTGAACCTTCTGCAGGTTTATTGTTTCATGTGGATGGCCCAGTCATGTGACATTACAAACTTCATGAACTCTTACAGTTTGAAGCTGAGCAGAGGCAAGTCAGAGTTGTAAGGTAGAATTGACTGTTTAACTGTCGGATTGCTGATTTGTTGACCTGGTTTATGGTTCATATCTCTGTAATTACTGGACATAGCCACAAACAAAAAGAAAAAACCTAAAAACTGGCACATGGTTCAACATTTTCTCTGTCAGCATAATTGAACAAAAGGGAAATTATTTGTTCACAATAACCTCAGACATCGGTGCCATTATTAATCTCCAAAAGCGTGATTGTTGTCAGTTAAATCAATTTTAAAACATGACATTAATATGACAAGTTTGTGAAGCCAATCCCAAACAAATAAGGTTCAACATTTGTGGATTTCTAGTTCGGCTATTTCTTCCAAATACAGTGAAGATCCCATAGGCCCCGCCCCCATCTAAGAGTATGATATAATCAATTTATAGAATGTGAACTTAACCTGTAACAGAGACATGAACCATAAACCAGGGCAAAACATCCTCCATCTGACAGTTAAACAGTGAATTCTACCTCAGAAAACTGGCTTGTTGTGATGTCGCATGGACTTTATGCTGTGACTATATCATAGGAGCATCATGTTTGCCCTTCTCTCATGTGATACATGAGCAGTACAATAAGTGTGTCTGCTGTGCGCTTGGGGGCAGAAAGTGTGCCGTAAGTGCCACTTGAATTTGATTTGCATCCATGAGTTCATGGATATGCCATGTGTTAAGACCCAGCTGTCACAAACTCTATCATCAAATCAAACTAGTTTAACATTTTACATTACCCTTACTTTGTGTGTATTTACTGTTGTATATACATATATTTATATCCTTTATTGAAAAAAAAAAAAAAACCTCTCTGTCTCATTTGTAATGATTAGCAGTGAAGACACGTACTTGTGTGTCCAGATGGTTAGTGAGTGTGGCCCCTGGTTCTTTTGTGAGCTCCATTCACAGAGTCAGTGTGGGAAAGTGAGAGAGCAGTGCTCCTCAGCCCGACACACATCTGCCTCACTGACACTGGATACATGTAACCACTCTTTCAATAATGATCACAGTAGTAGTCAAAAGCATTTTTCTGAATTCAGAACTATTTAATAGATCTATAACAATTCCTAAACTGGAGGTGGGGTGTACCTGATTATGTATAATAACTTTACTTTCAATCAAATCAACATCATTATTTCAGTTCCGAATACCCTTAATAAAAGCCAGGACAAAGAGTCATAAAGCATGCATTTAGCAGAAATTTAAAAAAAAAACTTTACGTTGTTGTCATCATCAGACATGATCCTTTACATTTGCCAAGAGTGTGTGAGCAGAAGTGTGGAGACAGAACAGCGCGTGTCCAGTCATTGATCATTGATCCTGTTCAGGAGCAGAGCTTCAAAGGTCACCACTTTCCCAGAGCCACACAGAGCTCCGAGCATCCTCCTTGTCCCCTGGGACAAAGACATTGTCTTCCTCTTAAATGACCACTGAAAATGTGGTCAAGCTAACCACTGCTTTCTCTGCTGTCTTCGCTCTGATTGGCTGAGAGTGTGAGAAACTAGTCCCAGGCCTAGACCCACACATTCATATGGAGATGTGGCTCTATAAATATGAGAGTGAAGGAGCACACAGCAGACTCTCCACACAGAGCTCTACAGCTCACATCCACATGGCTCCTACAATCACTGCAGCAATGGGCCCCTCTCAGGAGCACCTCAGCCTCTCTCACAAGGTAAACCCAGTTTCATTCTTCTACTGACGCTTTTATCAGGCCTCTGCAGTTTGACTGAGACATTCCTGTGGAACAAACTAACTCATGTATCTCTTGTTTTTGCAGCTGAGAAAGCCTGTGGTGGAGAAACTGCGCAGAGAGAGGATCAACAGCAGCATTGAGCAGCTCAAGTCTCTCGTGTGTGCAGAGTTCCTCCAACAGCAGCCAGACTCCAAGCTGGAGAAAGCAGACATCCTGGAGATGACCGTCTCTGTGCTGACACTTCTGCAGCAGCAGAAGACACACTCCCTGTCCCAGAGCCACATGAAGAGCCTTCAGAGCCACTGCACTGAGCTGCATCACCAGAGCAGCTCCAGTAAAGACAAGAGGCTAGAGAGCAGCGCCCTCTGGAGGCCCTGGTAGAACCTACAGCCTGATTTCCCAGCGCTCACCTTCTGTTCAGCAGAATAACAGAAGACACGTTGTTTTCAGTTATATTGGATTAATTTGACTGTTTCTGAAGACCTATGTTCTTTGCAATAGCAAAAAGAGTAATATTTGTTAAATATGACGGACTGTTGTGTTTCCAGTGGAAATATCTGGTCTACAAACTGATTGAACAGACCATGTTGGTCATTCAGTAAAACTGTGTTTTTCTTTTTGTCTTCAGTCTTTCTCTTTCAGGGAAGCTCTATTCCAGATCATGTTGATCTGACATGTGCTTGTCCTTCATGTGGACATTTTGTCATTTTGTTTCTAAGGAACTAAAATATCTGGGTCTTTATTTTGTGATGGTCATGTGGGACTTTATTGATCCGTTTTGTGGATTATTCTTTGTCACATGTTTAGTTTACACTGTCCCCATGTGATGGATTCCTCTTGGATCAATTTGATGATCTGCTGTTAATCATACGATTATCTGCGTGATGATGATAATATTTGTATGAACCCGTTTGTGACTGAGCCGCTCTGTGTGATGTCCACATGAGGCTGATCACTGTCTTTTGTAAAGACTGCCGTTCCTCCACTCGTTCTGAGTGCTGTGTGTCTTAGACAAAAGTCTGAGCTCTTTCTTGTATCCTGTATCTCATGTTGAGACTTTACATTATTTGATGATTTCACTGAAAATAAAATTTAACAAAATACAGCTGTTTGTGGACATGTTGTTCAACCAATTGACCACAAGAGGAAAGCGTTAGGCCATTGAGAACCTTTTATTTCCGTATCTACACTGGTTAGACGAGCTCATTTGAGGATTGTTATTTTGATTATTATTGTTATCAAAGTAGGGCATAAGACATAAGAACCAAAAGCATTGAAATTACTAAAGATTATGCAGAGAAAGTATAAAGAATGCCGTAATGCTGGCTCCCAGGGTTGAAATGTTGGCATCTATAACGTACCAGTTTCTATTTGGGTTGTGACCGATTCTAAAAAAAAAAAAAAAAAAAAAAAAAAAAATCGCTATATGATTAAATGCTCAAAACGTGTCCCTCTTTTATACTTTTGGTGGCCAATATCCCATACCCTGTAATACAATACACTGGCTCCATACTATGATACTAGAACTGCAAAGAATGGTTGTATATTTACATCATTACCATGAAGAAACCGTTTTTTTATAGAACAATATCCAGTTGGAACAGTGTTTGTATTGAAATTTGTCATTTTTAAAAACAAGCTATTTTGTAAAGTTTGTTTTAAACACACAGACAAAACCAATCAATTGTGCTTTTGGAGATGTATGGCCATATGGCCCTGTTGAGTGTTGTTTCCTTTATAAGTCAGTGTTTATCCCCCAAGTTGTAACAACCTTTAATTCCAGGATTTTAATTCTCATTCTTGGAATGAAACCAGTGCAGAGCGGAGTTCATAAATTTATTCATGCTAAAATTCAGTTGAATAAAATAGAGTCTATGTAAAACAATATACAATACAAAGTAACATACATATACAGACAGTGAAATATAAAGTACTATATATACACACACACAATAGTTATGTATGTACATACTTGAGGTGAGGTTTACATAAGATTGGGGGGGGGGGGGCGCTGCCTTGGTGCAACAGTCACTTCACGACAGCCATAACAAATGTCTACAAAGTCATCTTAAATAAGCCTGAGGTATCTGTGTTTAAAACTAAAATCATTAGTGTGTTTTTCTATTTACAGAGCAGCAAAACAAGGAGTCACATGACCACCAGCAACAGAGGCGTCTTCATTTCTGCAAGCTTCAGTCTGGTGAAATAGACAATATGTGAGTAACAGTTTTACTTTGTGGTTGCAGGATAAATAGGTTTATAAATATACCGTTCTCAGTACCTCATCTCTTGATAAAGGCAACAGGCAGCTCTCTGTTGGGAACTAAAAGTCCAGAGTGGATCACATCCAGGTGCTCATTATCAGTTGCCACAATCTCAAAGTCTCGTACCAGCTGTAGAAAGAGATCATAGGGTTTGTTAGTCCACAATCAAGTCAAGTGACCACAATTTAGAAGCCATAGGTTTGAGTAATGTCAGGCAGATATTTTTATTTCTAACCTAAATTAAGTTAGCATTATCTGAATGTAATTTCTGTTCAGTACAAATGATTTAACCCTGTTTAAGTTTAGATGAAACTTGCCCTGTGTAATACATTTAGATGTATGCTAAATTACTTTCTTCCAAACACAAAATTGGGAATATTGTGAAGTCATCAGGTATATGTTGTAAAATAGTTTGATTACAGGCAATGCCATTCAAACCAACCAATCCGTTTTTCTCTTTCTTACCCAACACATTGCTAGCTGCAACTGTAGTTCGGCGAGTCTTCGTCCAATACACATCCTCTTTCCAATGCCAAAGGGGACGTAGGCAAAAGGGTTGATGGTACTGGTCTCGCGCAGCCATCTCTCAGGCTTGAACCGCTTGGTCTCATCAAAGTACTCTTCGTTGGAGCCCAGTGCATGGCTATTTATCATTAAAACGGTCTGTGAATGGATAACAAAGGTTAATTGAAAAATTACATACATGGCAAATTAAAACAGTATGCTGCAAATTGTTTTAAAGTTGAAAATCCACTACTGTTAATGATTTTGTAATGCATGCAACAATCTTACTTTAGCCAAATGTAAATTATTATAAGTATGTAATCTGCTCATATTATATGTATAGAACTAAGCCACTTACTCCTTTGGGAATGGCATAATCTCCCAACACAGTGTCTTTGTCCAGGGTCCTGCTTGTGAATGGGACTGACGGCGATAACCTGTAAGTATGCACATGTATAAATGTACTCTGTAGAGCAATAGCATACATATACAAGTAGTTTACCAGCAGGAGAGCTACTTGAACATACTTCAATGTTTTTCTCAAGGCAGCATGAGGTGATATAATCTACAGTCACTCCTCTTACACATTCCCTTGGTGATACGGTTAAAGTATTAGCCTTAAATAACATGTTTGACAACTTGTGACTGCACGAGTATAAATCAAAAGAGAACAAGAAGTTATCTGAATGTGACAAGGTGGGGGTATTTTTAAGATGGAAGTGATCATGCGGTACTTCACTGGAAATAGCTTGAAGACATAAAAGCTCAACATGAGCTTAACGTGAAACCGCTGATCAAATTCTACTGTTCATTATGTGGTGACATCTATAGTTATATTTTACTTTTGGTTTTATGGTGTAGCTTATCTCAACTTTATGCTGTTCTGGTGGATTTGCATCATTATGTAATACGGCAAAACACATTCTTCCCAATGAATGTGAACGAGCTATACACCTTTAGTTTAAATCAGATCAAATGACCAAAAAGACGTGTGGAAAAATCTGCAGAGAGAGAAAAAAAAAGAAAGAAAAAAAGTTGCTTAAGATGCTTATGATGTTCAAAGTTAGCAGTCACTGGGCCATTTTTGATATTTGTCTATTTAGGTTCCTTCCGGGGGTTGTTTTTAATTGCTCCACCAAGCAAAAACGATCAGAACTCATTTGGAATATGGCTGCTTCTAACCTGGCCTTTTTCATTTGACTAGCTTTTGCCCCCGCTTACTGGCTAATTAAAAAATGTCCTCTGTGTGACATCACTCTTTCAGTTTCCTGTTTTCTGGAATGTGGAAGTGTGAGCGCTCTACTGTACCTCATGGACTCCTTGAGGCAGGCCTTAAGGTAAGGCATGCGTTTGATGTGCTCTCCGCATGGGTCCTGGTCTGGGGCCACCACAGCTCGGATCTCCTCCAGCAGCTTTCTTTGGGCGTCAGGGTTACGTGACAGGTTGAAAATAGCCCACAGCATACTGTTGGCGGTCTGAGAAACGTAAACATGAGGAGTTCAGGAAAGGTGTCATGGAACCCAGTAGGGAAAAGAGGGAGGAAATGAAGCAGAGGGAGATCACTTAGTAAAGCAGTAAGTCAGAGCAGATTTTACAGAGGGGTCCTCAAAAGGAGCTCAGGAATGTTTCCTCAATGACCACTCAGTGACACCCGCACCACATTCAATCTCCACTAGTGAAGAACTGTAACAGCAACACCTGTTAGTTTTTAAAGGCCACACACCTTTTTTACACTGTGACCCAAATGTCATTAGACTGAAGGTAAAACATTCAGTCATGTGTTGTGCACTGGTTAATTTAAATGGTTTATCCTGCTACTTACAGTCTCAACTCCTCCGATCTGGAGCTCAGTGATGGCAGCATACAGCTCTTTTTTGGAAAGACAACTGTGATGCAAGATGTCGCCAATTAAGTCATCAGGTGCTCGGTTTGTGTTCCTTTTCATTTTCTTGTCTATGTAGACTTTGGCTGAGAAGAAAAACAAGACACTGTTTATGGCCTTTTATGTCACGCAGTTACCAAGGTTACCAAATCATTTGTGAATACATTTAATATTGTGTTTGTATCAGAATAAAACACCACAGCAAATCATTGGCAAGTGAGAGCAGCCTTGCAGATTGCTTTATACTTTTATACCAGCAGGAGGTGCTTTGAGTTCATTTCACATGATTTCACTGCTGTGAGCGACAACAAGTGCTATTGTCACACTGGGGTTGTTTTCTATGTAAAAAGCTTCATACATTGCATTGCTTACGTTTGTGCGAGTGTTACTGTGATAGCACATGGTTTCTTGCCCCTCCAGATAGTACACATGCCCCACATATGTTTTACCACAGCTGTTCCCCCCATGAGTGTTCTTTTTTTTCATGTTCAATCAATACCTGTGCTGAAAATGCGGTCCCAAGCTGCTGTGTGATCCTGCCACGTTTTAGTGTTGAGAGTCTTGTGAAGCTCCACTGGGGTCACCATCATCATGCCAAAAGTGCTCATCATCTACAGAGAACAATACGAAGAAGAATCGATTCAATCAATTTTCCTTTCCTTGTTTTCCTTGCACACATTGCCCTTTATCCCTGTTCTGTGCATTATTGGTTTGCTCCAGTAAATAGGCTATTATCTGAAAGCTTGATCGGTTGCTCGGTTCACCTGACCTCGGTCCAGTGTGAACCTCCTGAACTAGCCTCTACAGTAACAGGGGGGAAGTATTCACACTCACCGTTTTCACGGCTGTGATGAAGTTCATAGCTTCCTCGTTGACTTCCTCTTGCAGAAGACCAAACCTCTTGTCATACAGAACCAGACAAATAGCTGCAAAGTGAAACAAATTGAGTTAAATGTAATCAAACAGTGGTGATCTGTTCTTTTAGATGACCATGATATACAGATAAGCAGGAGACAAAGAGACCACATGCACACCACTGTGGGTCAGACCAGTTTGCCTTTTATCATATTTAAGTATTATCTTTAGCTACAAAGGAATATAATTGCTAGACATTGCACCACACATAAAATCCAATGTGACTTACTCTCAAATGACCATTTATTCAGCTCGAAGTACAAATCCTCAATTTTTCCATTCTTGTTAATGTTATGAATTCTACCAACAAAATCCACCAGCACCTTAAACAGAACAAACCCGATCATTACCCAACACATTCACCGACAGAATGAGGCTAAAACGACAGCTGTTTCTATTTACCTGGTTGATTTTGTTGTCAAGTTTTATCACCTCTGTCGGCTTCATGAGCTTCTGCTGGAACGCGCTCCTCACTCGTTGCCAGTCTTCTCCCTCTCTGTCAAACGGTTGTAATCACAATTTAGTCCAAAGTCTTGCGAATTTTACGAGATTTGTAGTTTGTTGCTCGCACTTACAGAATGAGGAGTCCGTACGCCTCGTTCCTGAAGTCTCTGTAAGCTTTCCACGGCTTGATCTCGAGTCTCTGAGGGTAATTCCCTTCCTTCCGATAGAGCGCCTCGAGCAAACAGGGCGCACCAATGTGCACCGACTCAAAGGAGCCCAGTTTCATCCGGAAAATCTTACCAAACTTCTTGTGGTAATCAACCTAAAATAAAAAAAGGGTTAGGGTTACACATAAAATCACATATTATCGCTGAAGTGAATGACACATATGTGGAATATCTTTTTGTTGTTTTGTTTGTTGTTTTTGTGGTTGGTGGTGGTGGGTTTTTTGAGTGGTCAAACCGTACCAGAGCCTCGTGCTGTCTGGTGAGTCCTCCTTTCCGTAGAAGTTCCACCAAACTGCCCACTAAGGGCCAATTGGTGGGACCAGGAATGGCATCCAGGCTGTGCGTAGTTTGCGTCCTGGAGGCTGCGTGAGGGCAGAGCGGTGCTGTCTCCACAGCATCCTTCTGTTCCAGCACACATACTGAAGACGTGGGCTTGAAATGCTGTAGTCCCACTGACTTCTTCTTCAACAGCTCAACTATCTGAGGAACCTTCTGTATTTGCGTTCTCATCGCTGAAAACTTTGTGATGTTCTTTGTTGTGTTGGCAGTTGTCGTTTCTTGGAAGTGTCACACCTTGCCACAATATATAGCCAGGGAGAGCCAATCAGGGCTCTGTGCGCCATGGTGTGGCCGTCGAGGCCGCCACCATTCATTTATGGATCCATGTTGAAAGGATCGTATGACCCCAGATAGACCGAAAGGAAGTGACCCCCCCTACCCCCGCGCAACCCGCAAAGAAAAAAAGAAAAACGTTGGCAGAGCAAATAGGCTACTACTGCCACACTTGCATCATGGGCAAATATTTGAGTGAGTGCGATGTTGTCAGTGAGCGCTCTGTTTGTGTTTTGTACCGCGTCCTTTGCACTGGATGACTCAAATCACTCACATCCTTTTAAATTGTTGTGTGATGCACCTCCTCATGTGAAGAGGCACGCATCCATTCAGACAGAATGCAGATGCAGAGAATATCTAATCATTGCAAACTGTTTATGAATGGAGAAACTGCTATTCCCATTTTGCAGATGTGACTATGTTAAGTGGATAAAGGTTATTTGAAGGTATTTATATTTGACAACCACTAGTATGCTCAATTAGTTTTGTGTAGTTATATTAATATAAAATCATAATTATTTTCTCATAGGTATATTGATGAACAAAGATGTGATGAAAGAGTGATGAGCAAGAGCACAGGACTTCAACCCCCTGCTCTCGTATGCCATGTTGAACACAAAGCTGCCAGAGTCAACTTGCACTGTACGGAACAAGCCATAAAAACATGTTGTCTCTGGACTTTCCGTATACGCAAACAAAACAGGCCTCCACTCCTCTCCTTTTTGATCCCCTTCCCAACAAAGAAATCCTGTTTGTGTGTTTTTAATGTAGTGTCTTTGTATAGGGCAAATACAGATAAGTGATGAGGTGTGCTGAGGGCAGCTGACCCTCAGAGGTTGCAGGATGGGTCATACAAACCTCATGACTGCTGCCTGCCGTCCAGATTGACTGACAGGTCAGTGAGTTCAGCTCATCAGCCCAGCGCATGCAAAGAAACACGGTCATGCATGCACCTAAAGTTCAAGCCCACATTCATGTGTGCTCACAGACCACCATGCTGGAAAAATATCGTGAGGCCACAGAAGAGGAGATTAGTTTGCTTTAGACTTACACTCACAGTGGGGATGTAAGCATATAGTTATATTAGTAAGTGTTCACATAACGGCACTGACCTAGAATGTGTGGTGCCCCTTCCCAAAAGCCCTCTTTTACATGAAGAACAAAAATATTTACTGCAAATTCAGGGTGAAGTAATGCACAGGGAGCACTGTCACTACATTCCACTGGGTTCACAGAGCAGAAGCCTGGTCCACCATATCATAACCTTACTGTACATCCTTGCAGCCCGCCTGTCAGCTGCAACACGATTCAGTGCACATTCTCTGTGCCTTCATTAAGCATTAACATTCTTGACCAACAGCCAGTTTTGATATCATTCAGCATAAAGTTTAACACATTGATAAACAATAGTGTATAGGTAATTGAAACTGGTCCAAAAGTGGGTTGTTTGAAGAAGGCTATGTGAAGCCAAAGCCAGTTAGAAAAAGCCCTTCATGAACCTATTGACCTCCCACTCTTCACACAGAGTTTGTTGTCTTCAATGTGGATCAGGATTCCCCTGGTTTCTAGCATTAAGTAAAGAAGTTGCTCGGCTATGAATGAGCCTCGTCGGTAACTCCATTGGAGTAAGGTTGTGAGGGGCCACAACTTGCCACAACTGCTCCTTTACAAACACCCAGGTGTGAGCTGATGTCAAGGTTAAAGATAAGGTTATGACTTTATCAGTCCATTTATTTGCTACATTTCCTTCAAACAGGGTTGCTGGGGCAACCTGTGAGCAGTGAGTTTCTCCATTTCCAGATGCTAAGCTTGGCTTGGTAAGGACTATAGCTGGAGGATCTATTGCCTATTGTGCTTGTTTTGGGTTGATGTGGGAAACCGGAATGTCTGAAGGAAACCCACACAGACATAGGCAGAACATGCAAACTCCACACAGAAAAGCCTGGACTGACCATTCCGTGACGTTCTTGCAGTGAAGTATTAGTGTCTGAAGCAGGAGCAACCGGAGTTAGGGGTCATAGGGGGTCACTTCGAGTACAGTTAACAAAGGACAGAAGAACTTTGGGGTAGGTGCACTGCAAATTAAGTTTAAAAAGACCCCTCAGTGGATATTATAAGGAGAATTTTATCAGTCTCTGCACCCTTCAGACACTCTATAATTGAACGGTTGATCCTAATTATTGCTATTGACATAGTATTAATTGAAACATTTTGCAGAATATTATGAAATTCTGATTAATGATGAATCTGTGATTTAAAAAAAAGATTGATTAAAATGTATATAAACTAAATAAAAAAAAGAACACAGAACAGGACACAGAGAGAGGGACCACAGGGCACAGGGAAAAACAAAAGACACCAACAAATAAGCTATGACCCAAAATGGTCAACACAGACCATTTAGTCCAGAGTTTTTACTAACTTTGTCCATATTCAAATTAAGTCAGATGTCTAACAGAGTTTATTGTATCAGTCCAGTCTTTGATCCTTGGTGTGGTTTGAGTCATCCATTTCTTTGTGATGATCTTTTTTTCCTGTAGGCAAAAGTACGGTCCAAAGATATCAATTGATTATGTCGATGGCAGGAGTTTTGAGGCCCAAACACATTGCTCTAAAATTTTGTAGGATGGCAAAGTCAAAAACATTCTGCAGTGCCTTGCTAATTTAAGGCCAAAACATTTGAGCAACAGGACAGTCCCAAAACACATAGTAATGGTTTACCTCCTTGCTGCCGCAGTTTCTCTAACAATTTGTATTTCCTTTTGAATAATGGCACTTTGACAAAAGTAACACATTTTTCCAACAAAATTCCCTCCAACCATGTCATTTTGTGGTCCTTCACTGGGATGTACATATAATTTCCCCTTCTCTTTCCTATTCGTTTTTAACATATTCAATTCTTGGTTATAGTGACTTCTTATTTGTAAATACTTATAAAAGTCTTATTTCTCCAAGTTCGAGGATTATTTCAACATATCAAAGCTTTTATGACTGGGTAGAACATTTTCATACCGACGGTCCATTGGATTTATCCGTCTATATTATTAGTTCTCCTGGGGAAACGTTATATATCTACGTGGTAGTAGACATATAATGAGCTGGGATACTTATTTCGGAAACAAAAATAAGAAAACGAATGCTACAGCTAAGCTAGCTATCCCCGTGTGCTCCAGCTCTGGATTGGACTAGTCTTTGGAGGGGACCCAGGGCGAAATAAACCCGGTGATTATGACGGCTTTGTGAGATAACTGACTAGATTACATTAAGGCAGTAGACAAATAAAGATGCAGCGCTGGTGGAAATGCGTGATTTGAAATCCAAGAATGGATTTCAGTAGATCACTGTACCGTTCTCCTAGACCGTCTGGATGCTATTGGGTTAGATATAAATTCTAAAAAATGGTTTGCATTTGGTTTACCTCACAAATAGAGCTCATCTAAAGCTCATCTAAAACACAGTAGCATCCACTTGTATACAGATGATGCAGTTCTGTGTGCTAGGGCATCTTCTTGTGTGATTCAAAATATTCAAGAGGATTTTCACTCCATCCAACAATTTGTGTTAATTTAAAATTATTAATGAATTCAAATAAACAAAATGTATGCTGTTCTCCAAAAGACACTCTAGTGACCCAAACATATATCTATTCTTACGCTTCATGGTAATATGATTGAACAAGTATCCGATTACAAATACTTCTGGATCTGGATCAATGATAAACTCTCCTTCAACAAATACATACAAGAGCTGACAAATAATCTTAAAGCCAGATTGTCCTTCCTCTTTAGAAATAAAACATGTTTTCCTCTTAATTGTAGAAATGTATCAAGTTTATCGCACATCAGTTCAGGTATTCGCCGTTTGAGGTCTAAGGACATTTTTATCTCACAGAGCCATTGTGTCAACACAGAGACAGGGAAAAAGGCTTTCAACAACTTTGCTCCCTTTCTATGGAACAAGACTTTTTAAATTCAATAATTTTATGCCTTTTAATATTTTTTTAAAACACTGGTCAAGGACTACCCACAGTGCAGATGTACTTGTTTTATATAATTTTATCTCATGTATGTATAAATGTGTTTTTCATGTATTGGTTAATTTTATTGAATGTTTTTTATTTGTGTTTTAGTATCCTGTGTTTGTTTGGGGTGTTTTAACAGGGTACTGAAGGGGAATATGTATGTGTAGGGTACTAAATATGTTAACCATTACTATTGTATAATCAACTATATTCATTTTACGAAACTGTTTTACGAAACTGTATTAAAAGTATAACCAACTATATTCATTTTCGACTGTGTTACACTTGGATTAATTCCTTATACGCACAACACATAGTCTATTGTCCCAGTTGAGACATTTACTGCTCCTTTTGAGACATTCTTTGATAAGGACGAACACCTTCCCGGAGCTGCAGACTTCAAGGCCACAGACGTGCGAAAGAGCTCATGGAGGAAGACTGATAGGAGGCGTCAATCGTCATATTCCACCTAATATCTGAATGTTATAAATATAACGCAGAGCAGGGATTTCGGCGCGTCCGGACCACGGCCGTGTAAGTCGCCGGTCATATTTGCATAGGGACAGATTTGGTGATAGCGCTCTGCTATCTGTATTATTCTTGTACATGGTAGGGATCTGCTTGATTTTAACTTGCTGATTCATGCCTTTTCTTTCATAAACGAGCACGCCCACAGTACCCATGAAAAAGATAACGTTTTTCATTGGGTTTTCCCTGTATAAATAAATAAAATAAAATCAATAACGTACTGGACCGGCGAGCATGAAATCTCTGATTTGAAAGAAATTGTCACTACCTTGCAAACCAAACTGGTACAATTGACAAACCATGTACTGGTCTTAGGTCATGACGTAGACAATCTGGAGAATCGACATCTCAGAGGCAACCTGCTGATTGTCGGTATTCCAGAGGATCCTAACCTTTTGACTGTGATCACAGCACTGAGACTGCTCTTGTCAAGGTGACAAATGAGATCCGCCTGAACACTGACACGGGCAAAGCCTCAGTCTTAATTCTGTTAGATCTGAGTGCTGCTTTTGACACTGTCGATCATGGGATCCTCTTACAGAGACTAGAGGACTGGGTGGGCATCACTGGCACTGCCCTAAACTGGTTAAGGTCCTATCTGGAAGACAGGAAGTACTTTGTTGAAATTGGTAGCTGTGTCTCAGACCACATGACCCTGACCTGTGGAGTGCCCCAAGGGTCAGTCCTGGGTCCCCTTCTGTTCAACCTCTACATGCTGCCGTTGGGTCAGTTGATACGCAGTGAAAATGTGTCCTATCACAATTATGCAGACGACACTCAGATCTATGTTTCACTATCGGCAGGTGAATATGGACCAGTAGATTCACTCTGTCACTGCATCCAACAGATCAGTTTGTGGATGCAAAACAACTTTCTCCAGCTGAACTCAGACAAGACTGAAATAATCGTTTTTGGCCCACAGAAACAAAGAGAAAGTGTTAGCGGTCACCTCCAGAGTCTCGCTCTAAAACCTACAAACCAAATTAGAAATCTGGGGGTAATAATGGACTCAGACTTTAACTTTAATAGCCACGTCAAATCAATAACATCAGCAGCTTTTTACCATCTAAAAAACATTGCCAAAATCAAAAATATAGTGTCAAAACCAGATTTAGAGAGACTTATCCATGCGTTTGTCTCCAGTAGATTAGACTACTGTAACGGCCTGCTCACTGGCCTCTCCAAACGAGTTGTAAAACAGCTGCAGTACATCCAGAACGCTGCTGCTCGGGTCCTGACTAGAACCAGGAAGTATGATCACATTAGTCCTGTTCTCAGGTCTCTGCACTGGCTCCCTGTGGCTCAGAGAATAGACTTTAAAGCAGCTCTGCTTGTGTACAAGTCTCTCCATGGCCTAGCACCAAAGTACATCTCAGACATGTTAGTGCCATATGAACCATCTCGGACTCTGAGGACCTCAGGGACCGGCCTCCTGCTGGTGCCCAGAGTCAGGACAAAACATGGGGAATCTGCATTTCAGTTTTATGCAGCTAAAATCTGGAACAGTCATCCTGAAGATGTGAGACAGGCTTCTACTCTGACAATGTTCAAATCTAAGCTAAAAACAGTTTTGTTTAGCTGCGCATATGACTGAAAGGATTTTTTCTTTGCACTCTTCTCTTTTGTTTGTGATTTTATTAGTTTAGAAAATCAGTTGGAATGATAATTTTTAATTTAGTTAATTTTATTGTATTTCTGTTTCTGTCATTTCTTTGTGATTTTAATGCATTTTTCCTGCTGTGAAGCACTTTGAATTGCCTTGTGTATGAAATGTGCTCTACAAATAAACTTGCCTTGCCTTGCCTTGCCTGTGCACATTGCTCCCTGGCTCCAAAGCCGGTCCCGAAACCACCTCAGCTGGCTCCTCTCGACATGGAGGAGCAACGGCTCTACTCCGAGCTCCCCCTGTGTGGCCGAGCTCCTCACCCTATCTCTAAGGGAGCGCCCAGCCACTCGGCGGAGGCAACTCATTTCGACTGCTTGTATCCGCGATCTTGTTTTTTCGCTCACTACCCAAAGCTCATGACCATAGGTGAGGGTAGGAACGTAGACCGACCGGTAAATAGAGAGCTTTGCCTTTCGACTCAGCTCCTCCTTCACCACAACAGTCTGATGCAGCGACTGCATCACTGCAGATGCAGCACCGAACCGCCTGTCGATCTCACGCTCCATCCTTCCCTCACTCGTGAACAAGACCCCGAGATACTTGAACTCCTCCACTTGGGGCAAGGACACCCCACCCACCTGGAGAGGGCAAGCCACCTTTTTCCGGTCGAGAACCATTGCCTCGGATTTGGAGGTGCTGATTCTAATCCCAGCCGCTTCACACTCGGCTGCAAAGTGCATGGATGAGAGATCCTGTGGTCCCCAAACCGGACACCCTTCAACCCTTGACTGCGCATAAAAACTGTGAACAGAACCGGTGACAAAGGGCAGCCCTGGCGGAGTCCAACATGCACTGGGAACAGGTCTGACTTACTGCCGGCAATGCGAACACAGCTCCTGCTCCAGTCACACAGGGACCGGACAGCCCTGAGCAAAGGGCCCCGGACCCCGTACTCCAGGAGCACCCCCCAAAGGACACCCCAAGGGACACGGTCGAAAGCCTTCTCCAGGTCCACAAAGCACACGTGGACTGGTTGGGCAAACTCCCATGAACCCTCGAGCACCCGATGGAGGGTATAGAGCTCGTCCAGTGTTCCACGACCGGGACGAAAACCACTCTGCTCCTCCTGAATCTGAGGTTCGATGCCGTTTTGGGGCTTCTTGCGATGAGGGCTGAAGACTCCCGGGCCTCGATAACCCCATCTAGGAGATAAATTAGAATAATTAGAACAATTTAAAAGAGGGTGGGAGGGAGGGGCACGAAAATCATGAACACAGGTGTATGTGATCTGGATGATTAAATAGTGTAGCCGCAGGAAGGGGCGTGGTCCTGCTCCCGAACTTATCAAAGTACACACACTTCCATTAATAGTTCCGATGACCAGTACAAATCTGCCACCGTAATCGTTGTGTTCAAAACTGCTCAAAGGCTATCCTGCTTGAGATCAATATGGCCACACCCTTCTTATGTTTGCCCCTATAGGAATAGTAAAGCCTGTTATAGCCAAATTTAGTTCATTTTTGTTGTACGGTACGGTTTATATAATATTTTCACCTGGGTATTAACAAACTAAATATGGAACACACAGACCCATATTGGGTAAATACTTACATGTCTCCAGTGAAGTCCAGGTCCCTTTCATTGAAACAAAAGAAAAAAAGGAAAGACTGGATATGGTAGTCAGTCTGCAAATACAAACGTCTCCTCCGTGTGTAGTAATATTTTTAAATTTTTTCCATCCACACTAATCCTCAGCATTGCGGGATAAAGCAGAGAGTAATCTACTTTCTTCTCACTCAGGCGAGATTTTCAAAGTTTTGCATTTCTTGACCACTCTTGCTGAGTAGTCGTTGAATAAAGAGACGTGGGGCTCATTGGATCCGGGTTGGCCCGGAGCAAGAGCTGTTTATTATTGAAGTTTTGGAACTTCAATATAATGAAGATAAGTTTGTTATCTTAAATGTGTATCCTCTGCAAGGGGGCGGCCTCAATTTCTATACTAAAGTTATAGATCTGATTGCAAATCACTCTGAGGGAACTCTTGTCTGTGGGGAACTGGAGTTTGCATGTCCAACCAACATTGGATGTTTTCAATTTCACGAAGTATTGGTAAATCTATAAATTACATTAATGCATAATATAGGCTTGATCGATATCTGGAGAGAGATGAATCCTAATGTCTGCTAATATACATATTTTTCCAATTCACATAAGATCTATACTATAATAGACTACTTTTAGACAAACAGTACAGAGGTAGACATAGGTACAATAGATTTTGATGATCATTTATATTACTATAGATCTGTAACAAATAAATAAAAACACACTTTGAAGATTTATAAAACATGTATAAAAAGTCAACCCAGTTTTGAGTGGCAGGGTAATTGCTGTCGCCCCTGCCAAAAAGAAACAGAGGCAGAAAAAAATGATTTATTTTAACAAACTAAAGCTGTTGGAAACTAACAAGCATCAAAAGCAAGCATCCTCAAATGCTACAGGAAATTAAAAAAGAGAAGAGATGGGACTAAACCCAATCTCAGAGGGAAAAATAAATGAATAAATAACAATACACTACAGACTGTTTTTGACATTGCAATCCCACAAAATGTTAGTACTTGGGCTTCAGAACCCCTACCATGGACTAACGGAATGTACTATTGGCGGCAGGAAAAAAGGCCATCACAAAGAAAGAGCGGACATGACCTCACCAACGATCAAGGACTGGACTGACTTTACTTTATAACAGACATCAGACAAAATACATCCGGACAAATTTGACAGACTATGGATCAAATGGGATTTATGGATCTATTTGTTTTTTTTTGTTTTGGGATTCGCTCTTTGGTAGTATTTGTTTGTTTTGAGGAAAATCTTTATATATTTTTTGTTATCCAGACCTTAAATCTTAGATCTATGCTGTTAGGTGTAAAACTTTGACCATAAGCAAACCAGCCTAAGATGTTAACATCATTGTTTAGCTTATATGTTTTGACTAACTCCCTCCAGGTTATAGATTTTACTTTTAGGATTTCCATTTCTCAACCTTTTGATGTGTGGCAGTAAGGCCTGTACAGGAACCTCCGGCACAACATTACATTTTCCATTAAAGGCGGTATGGACGATTTTTCGGCGATTTGAGAACGCAGGCGGAAGTGCGCATGCCACTCCCCCGTGCGGACTGATACAACACACACGTGCGTTTGTTTATTAGCGCAACGGAGCGCAACGCATCGCTCGTCTTCTGTAGTTTTCTGTCCACTTCTGCGTCAGCTCGGACTGTCTTTCTCCGTCTTCATTTTGCCCCGTACACTGAGGGAACTATATTATGATAGATCCATGCGCTTAGGCACGCGGAAACGTGGGACGAGCCTGACGCGGCTGCAGGTGAGCGGTAGGTGCGTTTTATGATTGATACGTGGCAGGACAAAAGATTTATCCACGCCATGAGGAAATATGATAAAACATTTGCTGAAAAGAATCGTTCATACCACCTTTAAGCATCATATTTTTTGGACAAGGTAAACGCCAACCTTCTTTTTCTTTTGTTAGTTAGAGAGTTCGGATGCAAGGTTTTTGGCCTTGCCATACAAATCTTGAGATTGTTTTATTCCACTCATCAAATAGCTGGTTGGGGATGGAAATTAGAGTCTGGAATAGATCGGACATTCATTTTTATAGTTTTAATACTTTTACTTGGACTTAAGTATTGGATAAGAGTCCCTTTTTCAAGGGGTTTCTTTATAGTGGAGACAAGAGGGGCATAGTTTCTCTATTTTATATTTTTTTGGACCCTACTGTTAGCATAGCTTATAATTACATTATAGTCTTTTTGTAGCAGTGTGCCCATCACGCCGGCAGACGGCGCACATCTGCGCTATAAAAACTCCGCAGCTCTTGCGTCCCATGCCCGCCACTTCCGCATTCCGGTGGGTCGTGAGGGTTTGCCTCAGAACGGCCAGGTAAACCTCTCTCCATGTCCCGCTAAATCTGTGTATGTGCTTTTTAAGACTAGCGATTTATGTACTTTAGTGCTGTTGGATGCTGGACACTGCACGCCGCATGTCGCCACCCTCCATGGCGCCCCATTCAAAGTGTGGTCCGGCTGGCGGTACCGGGGTCCTCCGTGTAGCAGGCTGCGAGGTCGTCATGTCCCCAGCTGGGGCCCTCGGTGTAGCTGGTACCGGGCAGAAATGTAATGGCTCGTCGTGGGGGCCTAACGTGGTGCGTCTGGGACTGTGAAAATCCTTTACTGGCCTTTTACTCGCCCTTATACCTTTTTTATTTACTAGTATTTTAATCGCCCTGTTCGTCATCGTTTTCAGTGTTCTGTTTTCCGTTTACTATTCTGTCTGTTTACTTTTACAATTTGAACACGTATACAATATTGTTAAACTGCTAACTAAATAAACGATGTAACTTATTCAGCACTGCCTCATCAATGACCTTACCTGTGCGCCTTTTAATCTTTTCTACATGGTCCTGGGCCCATTAATGCCCAGGTGGCGTTGTTGGTTAATTCAACTTTTATCACTGTAGTACCACCCAATTGCCACATTTTGATCAAAGACTGATCCCCAAGAAGACTGATACTCAATTTGGTAGAGAAACTCCAGGGGTCCAGGTTGGGCCAGTTTGCATGAGCGCCTGACCTTTTGGCCAGGGCATTGTCTTTCTAAGTGTCAGACGGCCAGCATGTAAATGTTATCAACTACCTCTCTTCTTTTGTTCTAGCTACCATTTGTTTCAGAGCCAGTAACTTTCCGTGTGATGTGGGTCATGTGACCATCTGTTCAAATGTAAAACTATTTAAAGAATTATCACCGCTGAGTTGGGACATGAGACTAGGAAGGGACAGAGACACTTGGATCAGGGATAGATGAATTCAGACTGTACACTGAATTAAACCATTCACAATTGAGAAAAGACAACTCTGTTCTATTGTTTTACTTTATTTCTTGATAATCATTAGAAGAGAGATTTTTTTCCACAACAAGCACCAGATCAATACAAGTCCAGATCTACCACAACAGAGAAGACCCAAGGTGTAGGCTGTGCAAAGGGGGCCCTGAGACAATCCCACACATAACTGCAGGGTGCAAGATGCTGGCAGGGACAGCATACATGGAGCGCCATAACCAGGTGTGCAGAGTACGTGCTGGAGACCCTTAGGACAAAGTGGGAAACACCTCCAAAGGTGGTGGAGAAAGACCGAGCCAAGGTCCTCTGGGACTTCCAGATACAGACAGATCGAATGGTAATGGCGAACCAACTGAACATAGTGGTGGTTGACAAGGGTCAGAGGAAAACTGTGGTGGTGGACATCCCAGTATCATGGGATGGAAACATCCGGAAAAAGGAACATGAGAAACAAGAGGGGAGCTGGAGAAGGCCTGGAGCGTGAAGGTATCGGTGGTGCCCATAGTGATTGGAGCACTTGGGGCAGTGACCCCCAAACTGGAGGAATGGCTTGAGTAGATCCAAGGAAAAACATCAGACAGTCTCAGTCCAGAAAAGTGCAGTGCAGGAACAGCAAAGATACTGCGCAGAACCCTCAAGCTCCCAGGCTTCTGGTAGAGGACCCGAGCTTGAGAGTTTGAAAAAAAAAAAATAAAAAATAAAAAATATATATATATATATATATATATATATATATATATATATATATATATATATATATATATATATATATATATATATATATATTTTATTTTTACTTTTTATGGGTGCACGGTGGCAGCGCGGCCAGCGCTCTTGCCTCCCAAGAAAGAGATCACGGGTTCAATTCCTAGACCATCCCAGAGTGTTAACATACCACACAGTGGTATGGACATAGATGTAATTTTTGATTAGGTGAGTAACTAGAGTATACACACAACATGAGGGGCCATCATTTATTTTATCTGTTCCACGTGTTTGCTCTGAAGGCATTTGGAAGAACCATGTGACCACAGTTTGGGAGCAGGTCTATGATAGCCCTGATATGGGGCTGCTGCTCAAGAAAACTATACTGTATGTGTTTGGCCTACATTTCTCTGGCCTGCTTGACGACATTGAGCCAATAGGTTAACAGGAATGAGCGTCTACGCATTTTAAGAGGGCAACGGGGGCAGTAGTATTGGATGAGGTCAACGGTTATTGGGAAAAAATAAAATTGGACGTTTTTGGACATCCTTAGAGATTGCCAACTCTAATTACCAGGATCACTCAGCGATTTAAAAAGTTTTTAATGACAGCCCTATATATGTTGACAACATTGTAATAGAGTATGGTAATATAATATTTGCAAGTACACTAGAGTATACTCTAATTATAATATTTCAGTGTAAAAATAGCAGTTGTTCATATCTGCTTTTTTGTTGTTGCCTATACTGCATGTACTTTTATATTGCCATATTGTGTTTATGTAGTTTACAAAGATGTTCATTATTGTAAGAGAAATACATACAATTGTATTATGTCACCAGGTGAATGTTAATTCAGAGTCCTATTCTGATGATTGCGTCACTGTGGCTGCCATGGCCCCAGTCAACTTGTTGTTGGCACGAAGTGGCACACTTTAACCCTTCTACTGACCTGAGCCTAAGAAGTAAATTTGTCAGATTTGCTCCTCAGATACAGGTTATGCATATGGCCTCATCAACCCAGCGCCCTGCAGCTGTTATCTTATCACTATAAACAGAGCTCCTGTGGATGTCATCATGGACTAGTGTACTATCTATCTACAAAGTGGGCATTTAAGTACACTAAAGAGCAAACACTCCAGTCTTCAGGTACACTGAAAAAATCTACATCATTCACAAAAGAGGCTCAACTCACATGGGTTGAGTTTTAAAAACAGATTTTAAAGAGTATTTATATTATGTGGAGCAAAACCTGATTATTTTCTAATCCAGCGCTTCGCCATTTTGTCAGAAATGTCATCTGGCTGAAAATCATAGAAGTGCTCTGTCACGGGCCATTGCGCTCCCATCTTCTCAAATACACTAATCTGCTAGACTGTACCCTGCATCATTGTATTTTAGTGTCAATAGTTTGCTGCCTGTTGTGTTTTCTAGAGCCTCAATCTGTTCTGCAGAAGAGGAGAAGTGCTTCAGGTGATGCTGGAGCAGGGACGGAGCAAGGAAATTTAAGGACAGTAATTCATAGTTTTTTAATCATACTACATCTAAATCGCACCAGAATACAGAACATATAATTAATTAATTATTTTTGTTGAAAACAGATTCCACTTTCAATTGTGATCCATGCAGTATTTAAAAAAATGTAATTTGTAAAAACCATAACATCAGAAATAGTCACCTTAAGGTTGTACATTCATCAAACCCCTACATATTTTTTACACGTTCAAAGTGTTCAGGGTATGACTGGGCATTTCTGCTTAGGGCACCCAAACGGCCAGCAGCGCTGTTGATGAAGAAACAGATGCCTCCGCCTTTTGGTTTACCCCCGTAGAAGTTCCTCAGTCTGTTGGTACGGAGGAAGCAACGTGCAGTCTAAGATAACTAGGAACCACGTCTCCATGAAGCACTCTGAAGAAAAGTCTCTGTTTCATCAGCAGTGCCAGATCATTCATCTTGATTGAGCGAATGTTGGAGAGGAAAATCCCAGGTGAAGGTGCCACGTCGCCTAAGGCGCACCAAAGACCTGCTCGCTGTCCTTGTCTCTCACTTTTTTGGCCAAAAAAAGAACCAATTCTGCTGCAGTTGTTGTTCTAATGTTTAAGAGCTCTTTGTGGGTGTAAGAACACGCTGACACACAATTTACACAAAAAAACACAAAACAAAGTGCACCAAAACCCTAGGGCATCCGTCAGTGAATAAAATAGAAAATTAAAGGGGTTGAAACTTCAAGAAGACAGAGGTAATGGGGTTTGAGCTGAAATAAAGTCATTTTTTAAAGACACAGTAAACCCTATACACCTTTTTATTTCGATAGTTCAAGATATTTCTTTATAGTGAAAAAAGAAAGGCATCATTTTTTTTCTCTAGAATTGTAAAGATTGCAGATCTTTATAGCAAACTACACCTACCAGTAATATTTAAGAGCTTCCGTTTTCCTTTTAAATGGTCTAAGGGGGTCGTAAAAAGGAAGCCATTTTATCCATCACAAGCTGCTTTTTGGACATCAGCAGGTGGATGAACTGATTTTTTTGGAACTAAAGGAAAACGTAATAAATATTTTAGTAGTTGGGCCAAAATCAAATGGGGAAAAGGTCATTGATAACTGGGGTGCCTTAAACTATTGAGTTAAGCCCATCCTCTCTAGCCTGAGAACAGTCATAGATTCTGATTTTAAGTTTATTGCCCACGTAAACAAAGTCACAAAAAGGACCTTTTATAATTTAGGAAAATGATTTGCAAATGTTTATACCATTAAGAGTTCACATCACTCCAATTTTAGCATTATACCACTGGCTCCCTGTTTTTAGAATAAAATTTGAAACTCTTTTAATTACCTATGAAGCTCTCCGTGGCCTTGACCCCGCCCATATTACCAACATGTTAAAATATTACACCCAACCAAGAACCATTCGTTCTTCTACAGATAATATAATATATATATAATATATATAATAAGCATGTAGATACTCATTATAGTGATAATAAGTACCTATATACTTATAGAGCTACCCATAGCTTGAATCTTCATGATATGAGCAAACATCTCAAGCAGGTCCAGCCCGGGTTCCACTTTGGTCCACTTTCCCCGCGCCATGGGCCCCCCAGAGGCAGCGGCCTCCTCTTGCTAACTCCCACAGTAGCAACAGTAGAAATTTGTGAGCGCGTTTGGATGGTTTTCTTGCTCATATTTTGTGTTTGTGTAAGACTAATTTGCTATGCAGTCCTTTGTTAACTAATACAAGCGGAAGGAGGATTATAAAGATGGCCTAAGGCAACTTCTAGAAAAAGGAGGAAAGGGATCAGTTGGAAATCTTTGTATATAATGGCTGTCCAATTAGAATTTCAAGAGTTTAGTACTTTAAACTAACATTTTCAAGATTATCTGTACCAATGTTGACTTGGAAAACACTGGTGTTTTTCTCCTTATGTTCTGTGTTATTCCCTGTGAAATACAAGTCTTTAGTTTAAGTAATATTAATGTTTGGCTGGTAAACCGCCTACTTTTATAAATACCGCCATAAATATGGCTTCGATAGCCTTATTGACTTGTTCTGTGCCTGTTGGGAAGAAATGTGTTTAAGTTGTAGTTTTACTGATTGGTGTACTCTGCATTTGTTCTTGCTTACGTTCTATCAAAGCAGAAACAAACACACTTCTCTTAGATAACCATGAGAAAATAGGACTATCCAGGCAACTGTCTATTGTTTCATAATGTGTTTTTCACTGCAGTGATGGACAGTTTAACTACTGTTAGAACAACATCCAGAGCACTCTTCGGGGAATTGTTCATTTTCCAGACATGTGGCATGTGTTACGTTACTACATTCATGAAGAGAAAGAGGGTAAGTAGTGGAGCCTAAAACAGGACTTTTAAGGTGCCAGGGATAAGATGACAACACACACACCCTCACAAGGGGGAAAACATTCCTGAGCGTACAGTAACAGTATCAGGTTCCATTGTGAAAAGAGGTACATTTCTCAGTGACGTAGTAAACATGAGGGGAGATGGATTTGGTATCAAAACATCCAAACATAATGTGGAGACAGCGCATCCACGCCATTCAGCAGCCAGAAAATTTTACGAGAGACCAGGGCACGAACTTGAAGTTACCATCATGTTTTGATTATTACTGGCAGTCTACTTCCACTCACTCACTCTCAGCAGATGGTGTTTTCAATTCAGAACAGTCTACATCAGTATTCTGAGACTTTGTGCAGGCCTATGGGAGTGATAATACTAGCAACTTGAAGCACATTCACCATAATTCCTCATAGGTTTTAATTGAAGAGTTTAAAATATAAGATTTAACTGGTCAGATAATGCTACACTAAAGGTTAACATATCAGATTGTATTTATTGTCCTCATTTGATACAGTGGTGCAGTGCTCTACCCCGCATCGCAGTCACAATGTTTGTGTATTTGAAGTATTTTTATTCTTCATCCTATATCTTATTGACTATTGAGCTCTGACTGCAACTGACCATAATATTGTGAATTCAACTTCTTATATTCATCAAATCTTTTAGGTAAATTTCGCAAATTGCTTCACAAGCAAAGAAGCACTTCATTTGTGCTTCTTTTTGTCTTGGTTCTTACCAAGACAAAAGTGTTTCCTTAGTATAACCTGTGTTTTACAGTGGGAACCTTTATGGTTTAAGATGAGAAAGGCACAGCAACATCTCTTTGGATATATTCCCTGGATCATATCCAGCATGCCAGGTTCATAGGGGTCCTTCTGTACCCTGTGTTAAACTCTTGCAATCTCTGTACACATGTGTGTGGGAGAGATGAAAGGGGTGAAGCTGATATGTAAATGAGTGAGCAAGTTGAAAAACATGCACTGGACGACCTTGCCTTCAGTGTGGAAAGTGGTGCACCCGCCTTCAACACTCACACATTGCCCATAGTGGCCTCAGAGCCCTGTGTTACATTGATTAAACTGTGAGCACACATTTTACCTCCTAGTTTGAGTTATTGAGTTTGAGACATCTCTTATCATATTTCTGTCTGTATGTTTTATGGTCATAGAACATGCTGTATGTCACGTCCATACAGCTGTCAGCAAGACACAATATTCATTATTATTTACTATTTTTGCACATAGTTCTTATTGGAAAGGTATGTTCATTTGACAACACTACACTATGCAGACCCTGGTACCCTGGTGTGAAGTACTTAGAATTGCATCTCAGAAAGAAAGGTTCTATATAATTCAAGTTATAAGTGTTCACTATTACCGGTATTTTGTTTTTGAATCACAATTTAAATATTTAAGGTATTGGAATAAGTGTGGAAAGATTTGACAGGGTGCATTGAGTTGAAGTTTTGTAAAGGTCAAATTCAGTCTGAAAACAGAGGGCTTGAACATAATCTTTAGTATATTATACTAAAGATTTTAAACAGAGAATATATTACCGACTGAGAATACAGTCTAAAATTATTCCCTTTTGAGCCTGTGTGTGTATGAGTATGTCCCTGTCTTCCCAGGGGTCTGTGAGGCCAAGTTACTGACCTGTGCAGGGATGTTATTGCACAGGGGATGAGGCCACCCATCTGATCGTTAACCCCCCACAGTGCGTAATTACTCCCCCCCCCCCCCCCCCCCCCTCTCTCTCTCTCTCTCTCTCTCTCTCCAACAGTTGTTTTTGCCTGATGTGTTTTTTAGATCATACCATCGATTTCTCCATGAACTGGCTCCTCAAGGTCTCCCGCTAGAGGACTCTGATCCCCTCTTTGCTGTAAACTTGTTATTCTCTGCAAAATAGATTTGTAAAGAAGAGAGAAAGGTGCCCCAGTGTTTCTGTGTAATCACTGAAGAGTTAAACTGCTGGAAGAATCAGTGGCACAGTAAAACTACCTTGTAAAAGTTGTGAGGTGTAGTTAATCTTAATAATGTAACACTGACATTCATTGGGTGGTAAATATTATTTCTCGGGAGCGGAAGTCATCTTGTGCAGAGGAGCACTGTAAAAGGCCTCTGTGGGGCTGCTCTTTACTGGCTTCATTTGTGTTCACTTAGTACAAAACATGGCCTAACAGTGGCTGACTATGCTCCAACAAAACATTGTGTCAAAACGTTTTTTCTTGTTGTTGAGCAATGCTACATTTATAATAATTCAAATGGGATTTGTACAAAGTTATCTGGGGATATTGTTCACAATTTTTAACACCAAAATCCCACCAATATCTTAAAAATAATCATATGATCTGACGAGTACAAGTGCACGTTTAGAGAACGTTTTAGAACAAGCATGTAACCACAAAAATAAATGGGAGGCCAGAAGGAGTAAAGGAGCAGCGGCTTTACTTCAAGATCCATGTGACTGAGCTCCTCAACCTTGCTTTAAGGGAGAGCCCAGTCCGCTCTATTCCTGATCTTATCCTTTCGGTCATAATCCAAAGTTCATGACCATAGGTAAGAGTAGGAACATAGATGGGCAGGTAAGAACAGGTTTGTCGGTCAGCTCCTTTAATACCGCCTGTCAATCCCTCCCTGCCAAATGTCTGTTTATTATTACAGCCTTGATCTGTCAACGTGACCTGATCAATAACTTTTACACATGCTGGCAGCAGAGAGGCTATTAAGTTGGCCAGGATTGTGACAGGGCTTGTGAAACATCACATCTTGGTCCCTTGGTTGAACACAAATATTTGTCTATTTGGAAATGGTGGAAAGAACAGTAGTAATCTTTGATGTGTTGGAAAGATTTTTTATTTTTTTTACCTTGTGTTCCTACAAATAACATCACAACCAGAGGCTGCTGGGTTTGACTGCCGGACGGCCTGGGGCCTTTCTGTATAGTTATAGTTAGTTATAGCCATTTAGTTTGCATGTTCTTACCGTGGTCCGGTTTCCCCTACCACTAAAAACCATGTTCAAAAGGCTCCTTCCCTCTGAGATCAGGACCTCCCTGAAAAAGAGATGTTATATCTCAGTGGTTAAATAAATAAATAAAATAACTTTAAAAAAAAGTTAGTCTCTCTCTTATGGAGCTGAAAATGTTCAGCTCCAGATAGATAAGGGCTGAATTACTAGTAATCTAGCATAATTTAGCCTCTTTAATATTTATTTTGTAGCTTGATATTCAACATTGAACATTATTTGAAAACAAAAGATAGAAACTTAGTTCAGACTTCCGGTTATGGTGGCGCTTTGAGCAGACGCACCTCCCACAGCCGCTGCCAAATTCGGCTTTAAATTCACAGAACAGAAGATGAGTAAACAAGGAAGACCCAAGTCTGGTAACACTACGGAACCAACGCAAACAAAGTTGGCAGTCCCATTAGAAAACAGCCTGCAGCACAAGCTAACAAAGCTAACAAGGCTAACATGGCTAGCAAACCTGGCGCGTAGAGACTCGGAGAGACGCGGTTCTTCCCCACCGGAGACATGGGCTCCCGCCGGCCCAGATGGAGATTCTCGCGACTTCCTTGCATCGGAAGGGGCAGAGAACATGACGAGTCATCAGTTGCTTCCCATGATGTCCAAATAAGAAATGCAGCGTGATAACGTGTCTTTTAGAGCGGAAATAATTACAGCAGTTTCTGCTTCGGTAGTTGCTGAGTTGAAAGCAAGAGGAGTGAGCGGAGCATGCATGGATGAAATTGAGCAGCGTGTCTCAGATAATACAGACGATCTGCAGACAGTGCCAAGATGGTGGCGCTGCGGGCCAGGGTGACAACACTGGAGTTGGAGAATAATATGAAAAATGAGCTCCTGGATTTGGAGTCCAAATCACGCCTAACCTGAGGCTTGTGGGTATAGAAGAAGGAGAAGAAGGAAAGGATACAGAAAGCTTCTTGGAGAAGATTATTCCTGAGCTCCTTGATGCCTCAGGAGTTGAAGTCCCTCCCATCACAATCGAAAGAGCACATCGCCTGGGCAAACCAAGACCAAGAGCTGATAAACCACGAGGCCTGATAATGAGGTTTCTAAACAATCGAGTGACAGAATGTGTCTTGAAGGCTGCAAGGGTTAAAGGAGACCTCCAATAAAAGGGCAAGCATGTCTCCTTTGCTCCAGATATTCTAGGATCTGAATTGTCAACAACGGCAATGTCTCTGACATCTGTGAGGAGCTCAGGAAGAGAAAGCTGAGACATGGGTTCTCTTTCCCTTCAACTCTTCTAGTGACTTTTGAAGGCAAAAAACACGTGCTCAGAACACCAGGAGAAGAAGAGGTGCTCCCAAGGAAGATGCAAAACACAGAGAACTGAACAACATAAGATATGGAGCCACCAGTGTCGAGTATGTGAGTTTGGATTATGGTCACATGTTGATTTCTGTTAATTTGAAGAGACTGATGACATTATTTATTTGTTTTTAACATTAGACTGCATGCTCCATGCTGGCTGTCTGCTTTTGCACATAAACTCTGTGACTAAATACATCTACTCATCAATGTGTAAAATGTGGGAGATTGGATTTGTAAGAAATTTGACAACACTTGAGGAGTGCAGTGGGGTGTGGTGAGTTAATGAGGTCAAATATCCAGTTCTTTCTGAGGATTGGTGTCAGAAGTGCCTGGGGAGTTTTTTTTTTGGGGGGGGGGCTTCATTAGGATTGGACCTCCCTCCCTTTTACGGTCTTTTTCTTGATCAGGTTTTGGGTTCTATGCCTGTTCCCAGAATGAACCCTTTTTTTTTTCTATTTTTCAGTGGTTTTGTGTTCCTATGGTTCTTGTGTATGTATGTTGTTTTCAACCAGAGAGATTAAAAACATTCCAGACTTATCAACGGTTAGATAAATACAATCAACCCAATGTTATCAGAAGTGTTACAAGTAGCATCCTTCAATGTGAACGGCATACTGAAGAAATACCTAAAAAGAAAGAATAGACATTGTATATTTACAAGAGACACATTTGAATGATACAGAACATCGAAAAACTAACAAAATTCTGTTATAAAAAAATCCTATTAGTCATCATACAAAGGAAGAAGAAGGGAATTTGCTACTTTGATTTCAAACTGAATCGTTTTTTAACAGAGTTTTGAATGTAAGGATAAAGAGGGCAGATATGCACTGGTAAAGAGGAATGGAAAGATTTTCACTTTTTTAAATGTGTATGCTCCACCAGGGAGAGATATCACTTTCTATGCTGATGTCATGGGCCTGATTGTGAACAATCCTAATTTGTGGCGGTGATCGGAATGTCCGCATTCAGCCTACATAAGACGTGTCGAACTCAAAAGGCATTGGAGGCACAATAAGAAGAAGTTCTGTATCTTATTGAAGAATATAGGATTGATTGACATAACGAAATGAATCCTAGATATAACCATTTTTCTAACCCACATACAATCTAATCCAGAATAGATTACTTTTTGGTTCTCAATAAAAAACAGATCTAAAATAACTGAAGCAGATATAGACACAATAGACTTGTATAGATCATGCTCCTACATGCTATCTACATTTCTGAAAACACATTGTGGAGGTTCAATGCCAGCCTGCTTAATGACCCTTTGTTTAAAGAAAAATGTCCAACAACATTAAGACTTGTTGTTTGGAGGAAAATTATACTGGGGAAATTTCTCCGACCATTCTTTTGGATGCTTCCAAAGTAGTCTTGAGAGGACAAATTATAGCCACAGCCTCCGAAAAAAAGAAACAAAGGGAGGAAAAGCTAAGAGATCTGCAAGAAAAAATAAAATTGATGAAGGAAAAACATTCCAAGAAGGGATGTCCTAAAATGCTCCAAGAAATTAAAAAGATAAGAGGAGAAATGAATAACCTGACTTCACAGGAGATAGTTAAGAAAATGCGCTTTACCAGACAAAGATATTATGAGAGGGGATCAAATTCTTCCAAAAACATATCTTGGAAACTTAGAAAATAACATGGTGAAAGAATAATTTCTAGAATACGGGACAGGCAAAATGATGTAATCTTAAAGGAATAATAGAGGATTTTTTGCCGATTTGAGAATTCAAGTGACTGTTAGTCATTATTTTTTTAAATGAGCATGCGCAAACTCACCCCCACACTCCTGTTCTTCTCCTCCTGGCCGCCTACCATCAAACCTCGTGCGGAAGCACAGAACCGTTCCGCTGCTACTCGTGCGTTTGATCGCATCGCACCTCTCGTCTCCACAGATTTCCGTCTCTTCTGAGCCAGCTCGAACAGTCTTTTTCTGTTGTCATTTTTGTACTGTACACTGAAGGAACTCGCTAAACACACACCGGCATATCAACCACGCATGCACAACCAGGGAAACGTGCTGCTATCCTGGGAACGAGGCTGCAGGTGTGCAGTAGGGCGCAGGGAATGATTGACAATGATTGTGGGAGAACTTCTCGGCTGTCCACGCTATGAGGAAAAGAGACTCAGATTGTGCGCCAAAAATCCTCTATTATTGCTTTAACCAAACAAGACCAAATTCAATCAGCATTTTAATCCTTTTATAAAAAACTCCAGACGATAAAGAAGATGATATAAATTCCTTTCTGGACACTCTCAATCTGCCTGTTATGTCAGAAGAAACAACACATCTTTGGGGAGCGATGGGTTCATCTCAGAGTGGTACAAAGCTTTAAAAGACACACTTACTCCTTTCCTTTTGGCAACTTTTAACTGGCACTTAAGAAAATTCAGACCCGTACAAGCTGGAAAGAGGCCATAATATCCCTGATACCAAAAGAAGGGAAGGAACGATTGGATTGCGATCGATGTGTGTGGACTATCGTATACACACATCGATAATGTCAAAACAATGGAACAGATACTCCCAAACTTAATCAACAAAGATCAAACGGGTTTCATTCACAAACGACAAACACAAGACAACATAAGACGATTCTTACACATAATGAATCATGTACAAAATAAACAACAAAGCCGTAGTAATTAGTTTAGACGCTGAGAAGGCTTTTGATTCTGTTAGCTGGCCATATTTATTCAAAGTTCTAACCAAATTTCAAATCGACAATTTATTTTATAAAAATATTGGGGCTCTATACGATGGTCCAACATCAAGAATTAAAATGAATGGTCATCTGACAAATACGCTGACTCTTGAAAGGGGGATGAGGCAGGGCTGTGCCTGGTCTCTTCTCCTATTTGCATTGTATTTGGAACCTTTGGCCCAATTTATGAGAAAATCAAAAACATGGAATTTTCTTTAAAAAATAGGTCCAATGTCTGGATACAAATTAAATGTACAACAAACTGAAATTATCTTTTACTAGCAACCCCCTCTGACCTTTAAAAAGATTTACCCATTTAAATGGCAAACGGAAGATCTTAGATAAGTAGGTGTGGTAATATCAACAATTCTGGAGAAAAAATCTCTTTTTACCATAACATTTTTTTTTAACTTTATCCCCTACCTATGTCTAAATCAAAGGAAGGAAATTATAAAAATTAATGTTTTTCCCAGATTTCTCTATCTGCTCCAGACTCTTCCGATTTCTATTCCCAGCTGGCTGTTTGATCAGTGGAATAAAACAATAGATTTGTATGGCAGGGCAAGAAACCTCGAATACGTTTGTTACAATTATCAAAAGAAAAAGGAGGCTGGGGTTTGCCCTGTCTGGAAAATTACTTCAGATCAGAGCCTTGCTATACTGGTGTGATCCAGAATAGGAAACTCAATGGAAAAATATTTAGATTAATGTTGTACCGGGTATTCTCGCACAGGCAGATGACAGACGGTTGAGTCATTTGGGGGGGGGTGGGGAACCCTTGGGTGAAATCTGTTCTTACAACATGGAAGGAGCTAATCAAAACATACAACCTAAACAAACATTTTAAAATCTTAAATTGGTGTGCTTACAATAAAAATTTCACACCTGAAAGTGTCATGGTCACCGTCTGTCTGGTGATGTATAGTTTGTCTTGTTTTACTCACGGTGTTTCTGTCTTTGCCCTTCTTCTCCACTCACGCCCAATATAGCAAGGGCGATGCCGACTACACCAACAAAAGCCCCACCACCCATCCCCCCTCGCCTCTCACCTGGTCCCAAACTCTCCTTGGCTACAAAAGCCCCACCACCCATCCAACCTCGCCTTTCACCTGGTATCTCCCATAGCTAGGATGCACTGGGTCTCAGCGTTGCCGGGACTTATTGTCACATTAAAAATCAAACCAACCCGGGGCCCTATGTAAAAAGAGCCCCCCCTAGTGCTATTTCTGTAGTCACATCATCACACAGATGGAAAAACAAAATGCGAGTCAGGCCCAATCTGAGAAATGTGATTCATATTCCCTGTGAAAAGATAAAGCCCAGTCCCACTGAAACTAGTCTGAAACTTGCTGTGCTAAATGTCAGATCCTTATGTAACAAATCTCTCTTAATTAATAATTTTATTTCTTCTTATAATCTTGATTTTATGTTTTTAACTGAAACATGGCTTGACAAAAACACAGGAAATGTAGTTCTGATAGAATCTGCTCCACCCAACTTTAAATTTGAATCTGAAACACGAGAAAACAAAAAAGGGGGTGGAGTCTGTGCTGTCTTTAGAGATGAAATAATTACCCGCAGGTTGTCTTTTGGGGTGTTTTCATCATTTGAGTATGTATCCTTTAAAATGGAGCTAAAACGGTCTCCATCCATTCTCTTCATTGTTTTATACAATCCTCCCCAGCACTGCCAAAGTTTTATTGATGATTTTACTGAGATGCTTTCAGTCATATGCACAGACTTTGATGGTTTGGTCATTACAGGTGATTTCAATGTGCATGTTGATAATATTTGTGACAGAAACGCTAAAGAGCTTGATGCTGTCCTTGAAACCTTCAGTCTTACTCAGCATGTGAGAGGCCCCACCCACTGCAAAGGACACACTCTAGATCTCATAATTACAAAGGGGGTAAATATTTCAAATGTTAATGTGATCGATGTTGCTCTGTCTGATCATTTCTGTGTCTTCTTTGACCTGTCTGTTTCTCCCCAACCTCCGGTTGGTCCTGCAGTTGTTCAGAGGAGACACATAAGTGATGGCACAGGTGCACTGTTTATGGAAATGATAAACTTTGAAAATGTCTCATGTTCTAATGTAAATGATTTGTTGAACTCTGTTACATCTAGTGTTTTGAATGTTCTGGACACCATCGCCCCTATAAAGGCTAAAATGGTTAAAAATAAGCAGAAGGCGCCGTGGAGAAATGATGATTCGGTCAGGGCACAGAAAAGGGAGTGCCGCAGGGCCGAACGGAAATGGCGCAAGTCAAAGCTCCAGGTTCAAAAAGAGATTTACAAAGAAAAGCTGAACATGTACAACCTAATCTTATGTAGAACTAGGGAAAGATATTTTTCTGAAATAATTGGAAGCTGCAGTAACAATTCGCGTGTCCTGTTTGCCACAGTAAACAGATTAACAAACCCTCCAGCTCAGCTGCCGTTAGAACTCATTTCCACATCCAAGTGTAATGAGTTTGCATTATTCTTTAATGACAAAGTTCAGGGCATTAAAAATGCTATAAATCCCACAATGCAAAAAATTACCCTAAAACCACCAAGACACTTAGAGCTAACTCACTTTGCACCAGTAACTGACAAAACTGTCCATGAGATCATCACCAGTCTGAGTTCATCTACATGCTGCCTCGATGTGTTACCCACCAGATTTATAAAGTCTGTGCTGAACAGTTTGTTAGCACCATTCACTCACATAGTTAACATGTCGCTTCAATCTGGAACATTCCCAATGTCTTTGAAAACTGCGGTCATAAAGCCTCTCCTAAAGAAGAGCAGTCTTGATGCCGCAGTACTGAGTCATTACCGGCCCATCTCTAATCTGCCATTTTTGGGCAAAGTCCTTGAAAAGGTTGTTTACCAACAGCTCACAGATTTCCTCTTAATAAACAACTCATTTGATGTTTTTCAGTCAGGTTTTAGACCTCATCACAGCACTGAGACTGCTCTTGTCAAGGTGACAAATGACATCCGCCTGAACACTGACACGGGCAAAGCCTCAGTCTTAATTCTGTTAGATCTGAGTGCTGCTTTTGACACTGTCGATCATGGGATCCTCTTACAGAGACTAGAGGACTGGGTGGGCATCACTGGCACTGCCCTAAACTGGTTAAGGTCCTATCTGGAAGACAGGAAGTACTTTGTTGAAATTGGTAGCTGTGTCTCAGACCACATGACCCTGACCTGTGGAGTGCCCCAAGGGTCAGTCCTGGGTCCCCTTCTGTTCAACTGTTCAAAGTTGATACGCAGTGAAAATGTGTCCTATCACAATTATGCAGACGACACTCAGATCTATGTTTCACTATCGGCAGGTGACTATGGACCAGTAGATTCACTCTGTCACTGCATCCAACAGATCAGTTTGTGGATGCAAAACAACTTTCTCCAGCTGAACTCAGACAAGACTGAAATAATCGTTTTTGGCCCACAGAAACAAAGAGAAAGTGTTAGCGGTCACCTCCAGAGTCTCGCTCTAAAACCTACAAACCAAATTAGAAATCTGGGGGTAATAATGGACTCAGACTTTAACTTTAATAGCCACGTCAAATCAATAACATCAGCAGCTTTTTACCATTTAAAAAACATTGCCAAAATCAAAAATATAGTGTCAAAACCAGATTTAGAGAGACTTATCCATGCGTTTGTCTCCAGTATATTAGACTACTGTAACGGCCTGCTCACTGGCCTCTCCAAACGAGTTGTAAAACAGCTGCAGTACATCCAGAACGCTGCTGCTCGGGTCCTGACTAGAACCAGGAAGCACGATCACATTAGTCCTGTTCTCAGGTCTCTGCACTGGCTCCTGTGGCTCAGAGAATAGACTTTAAAGCAGCTCTGCTTGTGTACAAGTCTCTCCATGGCCTAGCACCAAAGTACATCTTGGATATGTTAGTGCCATATGAACCATCTCGGACTCTGAGGACCTCAGGGACCGGCCTCTTGCTGGTGCCCAGAGTCAGGACAAAACATGGGGAATCTGCGTTTCAGTTTTATGCAGCTAAAATCTGGAACAGTCTTCCTGAAGATGTGAGACAGGCTTCTACTCTGACAATGTTCAAATCTAAGCTAAAAACAGTTTTGTTTAGCTGCGCATATGACCGAAAGGATTTTTTCTTTGCACTCTTCTCTTTTGTTTGTGATTTTATTAGTTTAGAAAATCAGTTGGATTGATAATTTTTAATTTAGTTAATTTTATTGTATTTCTGTTTCTGTCATTTCGTTGTGATTTGAATGCATTTTTCCTGCTGTGAAGCACTTTGAATTGCCTTGTGTATGAAATGTGCTCTACAAATAAACTTGCCTTGCCTTGCCTTGCCTTCGTTTCCCCCCTCCCTTCTTGTTCTCCTCCCTGGTTACCGCCCCTTTGTGTCTCAGCCCATCACAGGCGTCCACACCTGTGAGTGGGTTCACGGCTGTATCTGCTTGTCAATCACTGGGTGTGGCATATTAGGGTTTGGTTTCCTCTGTTCTGGGCAAGATTGTCTGCGTTACCTGGTCGGCCCCAACTATCGAGCCCTTAGCGAGGTTTTGAGATTTTGAGACTTTGATTCTCTTCTTTGGACTCTGACTCTGTATTTTGCTTACTCCTCGTGATTCCTGTTTGCCATCATCAACCCTGGACCGTCCTGAGATTACCCTTTCGCTAATCCCTTGATAACGCTGTCTTGCCTTGTGTACCGAACCTGGAACGGACCTGACTATGCCTCTCGTCTGCCCTCCGATGCCGCGGTTGCTGGCGCTGCCCACCGCTGGAAGAATCTTTTGTTTGTCGTACTCTTAACCAATAGATGTTGTATTTTTCTGTTCCATTATCATTAAATACTGTTTATTCATCGCCTGTAAATTGGCTCCGTTCTGCAGTTCGTGACAAAAAGCACAGACTCAAGATTTCAAGTCTGGACAAGAAGGTATAAAGGAGTTTTACCAAATTGTAAAGGAGAATCATTTGAAAAGCTTTAATGAGTTGAAAGAATCCTTTGACTTGGCGAAAAAGGATTTTTATAGGTATTTACAGATATGGAGTTATTACAACCAAGAAATTAAACCGAGTAATGACGATCATAGCCCCTAGACTGAAATATTTATTAAAGCTTATAAATCAGAACTTTCAAGAGGAATAATATCCAAATTTGATAAATGTATTAACAATTTGGGCTTTCATTCTACTGATTATCGGTACATAAAGGAAAAATGGGAAAGAGAGCCATATTATCCAGGATGTCAATGGAGAACCACAGGACATTGGAGAGAATTCTGTTGGAAGTTTCATTATGGCCCCATGTCAAAGTGCTCATTACTCACAGGGAAATGCAGACTGTTGGAGAGCCAGGAGGTGTATAATTATCATGTGTTTTGGGATTGTCTTGGTGTTCAGAGGTTTTGGACTGAGATCAATAAAGCCTTACGAACAATATATGACATTTCCATTCGGCTGGATTTCAGAACAATGTATTTGGCCTCAGGACTCCTGCCATGGATACAATCTGCAGATATCACTGGAGCATCCTCCTGGTAGTAGCAAAAAAGGCCCTCACAAAAAAATGGATGACACAAAATGTACTGACAATCATGGACTGGACTTAAACAGCCTCGCAGCCACACGTGCGTTTGTTTATTAGCGCGACGGATCGCATCTCTCGTCTCCCTTCTCTTCTGAGTCAGTCTTTCTCTGTCTTAATTTTGTCCCGTACACTGAGGGAACTATATTATGATAGATCCATGCGCTTAGACACAGGGAAACGTGCTGCTCTCCTGGGGACGAGCCAGAACAAGGCTGCAGGTGAGCGGTAGGTGTGTTTGATGATTGATACGTGGCAGGACTAATCGGCTGTCCACGCCACGAGGAAATGAGACTCGGATTTGGGCCAAAAAATCGTCCATTCCACTTTTTAAATTATAATGGACATTCGTAATATGGAAAGAATTACAATTGGATTCAACTTGAAAACTGATGACTTTAACAGACTTTGGACTAATTGGGACATTTTTCTTTTAGGGTTCTCTAGGCCATGATTTTATTTATATTTATGGTTTGGTTGTCTACTGTTTTTAATTTGTGTCTGCTCTTTTTATTTTTCTGGTTTTCTTTGTTTTCTAAAATATTAAAATAAAAACATTTAAATTTAAAAAAACGAAACGTAGTGTAACATGTTTTGATTGATGTGCTTTGTTGATTTGGGATGTAAAGATTCCACACCAAAAAATGGGGCTTATATAGTGCAACTGACTTCATTTACAGTAATGCAATAAAAGACAATAATTCAATTAGTATACTTCTAGTCATAGTGAATATTGTTTCTCTCAACAATTTTGCTCATACAACCCAACAGTTGTGATGTGAAATGTGAAAACATTTGTTAAATGCCTCACACAGATGTTTTCCTCCCTTTACATGCAACGGTTCAAACCGTGATCTATACACACAACCTCTGACGGACACACCAAGCACACAAACACTCAGCCAAGTGTTATAACACAGGCTTTCTCAATCTTTCTCTTTACTCTGGAGCGCTGCCAAGTGTCATTCACCTGAGAAGTGAGTAGAGATGAACTCAAAACAAGAGTCGTGCTGCTGCTTATGTGGTACAGGAATGTGCAAGAGGGGGACCACACTGAGCTTCAGGTAAAGTACTTAAACTGGTTTTGTGCTACTTCTCCTCACTCAACCTATTCAGTTTCTGAATGTCTGGTCTCGTCAGAGCTCGGTTGGACCTGGTTAGTTGGATGGGAGAATATTGTTGGCAATACCAAGTGCCACAGTGCAAATTGTCATTCTGTCCCTACTTCACCCACCTTGCCTCCAGTGTCGCAGTACACAGGTGTATGAATGTATTACATACACAGATTTATCTCAGTTTGAATTACATTCAGTGGGTCAGTAGTATCTTAACACAAATAATTAAAAACGTTCATATGGAGTAATAGGCAACTCATTAAATCAAAAACAAGTTCAACACCAGTGATCTATAGAATAAACTTCAAATAAAAAATATAACTTATCATATGGATAGCACTATCGAAATGCCATATAGAATGGTAGAAAGGCTTTTATATTCTGTTTTTCACTTTAGACAGACCAATAAATCATAACCAATTAACATCCCCTCCACTGATGTGTTATTCTGCTTGTTGTTGAGCCTGGGAACCTCTGCCGCCTCACTGGCTTGAACCACATGTGTCATTCAGGAGGTATGTGGATGTGAGTGTTTTTCTCCAAAGACATGAGGCTCAGCGAGGGAAGTCACTTGTTTTTGCCAGAAGATGTAAAGACCAGCACAGACCATGGCAAGTGAAAACAGCCCAACTGCCTTAAGAGAGTCCCATGACAAATTAAGTGGAATGAGAGCTATGTTGCTTTACTGTAGTGTAGATAGGTCATTCAAAATCACTACAGGAAACAAAAGCAAACCCCCATTTCTGTTGAACGTCTTAAAACACAACAAACAGACCAAATTGGAGTAAAACAGCATCTAAGGTTTAGGCATTTTTGGTGAATTTCTGTGTTATTATTCTACTAGAGAGTGAGGATTAAATGGGTCATGGTGGGATCCGGTTCCAAGACTAATTGTGTTGTCAGATGTGTAAAAAATGTATGTATGTGATCCCAGTATGTGTAGTGTATGTGTTCACAGAATCTTGTGTCAATAGTGTACACTGGCTTAATGTCAGAGGTGGGTACAGATACATTTACTTGAGGGACTTTTTCATAAAATTGTTCTCTTCTGAGTCATTTTCAAACTCTGTACTTTGATTTCTACTTGAGTACAATATTGTACTGTGTAATGGTAGGTACTTTCATGTAAAAGTTTTGGTTACTCTTCTTGCTGTGAGTAAGTCGACATGTAACAAACGCTTTATGTTGACAATAAGTTATTTGATAGTTTCATTTTTGTGCATTGCTTCTTCAGGTATGAGAAAGTGTTTCTAATTTTGAAAGTAGCAATTACATTTACTTCATATTATAACTATAACTCTTACTTGAGTAGTGGCGATCCCAAAGGCTTTTTTTTCTCTTCTTCTCTTAATTTTCTAGACCTACTTGTAATATTATTTTGAAGTATATTTACTCAAGTACAATTTTTGGCAACGCTATCATCTGTGCTTACTATTAACATTGCAGAATGGATGTTGCAAGTATTTTGTATCTTTAAGAAATGGTGCTCCCTGCTGTCGTTGGCTGTGTACTGCGGTACATTTCACAACTTTCGACTCGAGGCCGAGCCACAGCAGGACGCCTCAGTGTTCAGCATCTCTGGCAATAAACAGGAAAAGAGCCTATGTCGAAGGCACAAAACTACAGAACTTTGGCATTTGGCTAAAAAAAAACTTTTCTAGAAAAGAACTGAATAAACCATTATTTTCACAGAAGCTTTTTACTGGGCTAGTACATAACAGTGCATTAACAGATACGTTATGTTGGGGCAAGGACCCTATGGTTAAGATAAAAGCACAGCATGAGCATAGAAAGTATTACATCATTTTGTAGTGAGCAACTGTATATTTACACATTTGTTGAAAATTATTTAGTTTGCTGTATATTTGCTGTACATGACGTTATTAGATTGTAATTTTTAAGTAAACGATTCCATTAAAAAAAAACATGCTTCATTGTCACATGGACTAAAAACAAAAGGAAAAAGGAAAAGCAATTAAAATGAAAGGGCAAGAACAGACACCTATTGGCAATGTAAATGAAAACCAATAAGTGCAATCAACAAACAATACTGAACAAATCTGTATATATATTTTGAAATACTGTGTAATACAATATAGTGAATTTCATCATTGTGTCATGTTTTATAAATAATAAAAACAAACTTAACAAAACCTCTGGTTTATGAGTCATATATATATATATATATATATATATATATATATATATATATATATATATATATATATATATAATATATGTGTGTGTGTGTGTGTGTGTGTGTGTATGTATATATATATATATATATATATATATATATATATATATATATATATATATATATATATATATATATATATATATATATATATATATGTGTATATATGATCTGAGGTGAGAGCTCTCTCAAATGTAAATTTTGGGCATATACTAATATTCAGTGCAGGGTTTTAAATGCTGATTAAGTTATCAGAATATTAATAATTGCAGTTATTAGAATTAATGCTTATTCTATTTGATCAACAGGTTGTTTCATGTCTAACTTTGTGATCCTCTTTGTAATTCAGGATCATATATATCTCTCCATTTGTATCACTGTGATTTGTGAGAGCAATGCGATCCAGAATGCAGCCTCTGTTCTTTTGTGTACAAGGACAATTTGAAATCCCATTTTTTCATACAGAGCCACAGCAGCTGCCTGAGTAGAGCTGGTCTCCAGCCTGAGTTTGGAGAACCCTCTCTCTTTACAGAAGTCAACAACAGTCTGTGTCAGTCTAAAACCCAAGCCCATGCGCCTGCATTTAGGAGAGATGATCAACCTGAACAGTTCACCAAACCGCTCTACACCGTCTTCCCTCTCCACCACAGCCACGGTCCCCAGGATCTGAGTGCAGCCCTCAACCTCAGCTTCAGCCACCCAGAAGCAGTCTCCAGGCCTGCTCATGAAGCTCCCAGGAATGTCCCGCATGTCTGTTTGAAGTCTATTTCTGACATACCCTGTGTATATCTCATAGCAGCAGTAGTAAACAATGCTCATCCACAGCCCTGGTAATAGAACAGCCCCTAGATATGATCCAAGGAAGTATCCAACAGTGCAGAGGGAGGTAGTGATGGTGAGGTAGAGAGGGCTGGTCATGGCATTGTAGAAACATGGACCAATGTGCTCCTTAATCCCAACACTGAACAGCTGATACACGGTGCCTCTGTCTGAGGGATGAAACGGGCGGATGACCAGCTGCATGACTACAAGGAACTGGAAAACAGGTCAAGATAGTTACATAAAACTACACAGAATCTCACCATCTGTCTGTCAAAATAGATTGAATGTATATGAATGTAGCCATATTGCAAAATAACAACATTGAGTCGATTTAGGCCAAATATTTGACTGTATATTCCTTATAGTATAGACTACTACATATCCTATTGTGTATAGTGGACTTTGCTCTGTTGCTCCAATAGAAAGTGCAGTTGCAAACCACAGTCAAGCCTTAAGTGTAGCACAAGTGAGACGAATTATCATAGCCTCAGTTTCAAGAGTTAACTAACACAATAACGGGTATTTTTGACTGGTTTTGCTAGTCCACTTTGCTTAGGCTATGTGACCTATGCGGCCGCTGCAGAATAAATTGTGATCAAATCAGAGCCCCAGCTGCTTGGCGCTACAATGTGCAAAACATCGGTTGAGTTGTCTTAATTGACCAGCTATAACACTTATATCTGAGAGGATTTGCATGAATTTGCCAACGCGGTCATTTTCTGCCTCTACGTCTGTGCTGTGCGACTTGCCACTTTATGAGCAGTCAAAGTCCGCTGCATAGAACGACGGTGGCCTGGACGCAATTGTCTGGGGCCAAATGTTAAAACCAGAGACATAAAAAACAAAGCAAATGAATAAGAATTGTAGTAAATCAAGAGCAAGCCTACTCACAAGTAAAAGGATTATATTTCCGCCGTCACTGCTTTATCGCGGCAGAGTGTCCGACAGGCGTGGGAGGCGGAGCTTGAGGCCAAACCAGGAACACAGTCGCAGGAGCCAAGGGCCAGGGGCCAGGCAGGCAGTAAATGTGACTAATCTAACACCAAACAGGCTACTGAAGACTCGATCAGCTTAGAAAAGGAATGTAAGTGCAAAGATTAGTGTATAATCTCAACCTCTTCTGACGTTTATGATTCAGAATCCTTTTGACTCATCTTTAATAATTAAAGACCTCTTGTGGGGGACAAGCTCTGAAGCTCTGTATGTGGCCAAATAAAACAAAGCACAACTCCAAGTGTGTTTTTGGTTGGTTTATAACATTATGGCATGGATAAATTAGTGAAATAAACTTTAACGTTCACCAGAAACAAACAACTCCACTTTTCAACATCTTCAGAAAAACAAACAATGCAATATATTTATTTATGAGCATAAAAGTTTGTGAGAGCCCGGGACTGTGTGTCTGATACCAGGACCTGTAGTGTGGGGGCGCCCTTTCTCTTCACCCTCTACACTGCAGACTTCAGACATGACAGTTGTGTTCTGCAGAAGTTCTCTGACGACTCTGCCATCATTGGTCTCATCACGGACGACGATGATGCGGAGTACAAAGGAGTTTTGAGGACTTCTGAGGACTTTTCTCATCAACGCGGGGAAGACCAAGGAGATGGTGGACTTCCGCAGACGCCACCCCACTACCCCCTCACCAGTGAACATCCAGGGACGGGATTGAGAGAGTGGACTCATAAGTACCTGGGTGTTCATCTGAACCACAAACTGGACTGGACTCAGACACAGACGCACAGACAAAGTCATCAAGAAGTCCAGCTCCGTCCTGGGCTGTGCTCTGGACTCGGTGCAGGAGGTGGGGGACAGAAGGGTCCTGGCTAGATTCACATCTATGCTTGACCATGAGTGTCGCCCTCTGCAGGACACTCTGTCCGCTCTGGAGAGCAGCTTCAGTGAGAGACTGATCCACCCTCGCTGTGTGAAGGAAAGGTTTCGCAGGTCTTTCCTTCCTGCTGCTGTCAGACTCTACAACAAACACTGTTAGTCCTGAACATGTGCAATACTGACTTAACCATGTGCAATACCGTAATATTCATGTGCATATAACTGCATATAATGTGAATAAGAGTGTTTACTTTACTTTACCATTATTATTATTAGTATTATTTATTCTTATGCTAGCTATTTTTACTTTACTTTATTTTATTATTATTTTATTTTATTATTATTTTATTATATAATTTTTATTTTTTTTCCTCCATTCCCTATTAAGATATGAGAGGAGTTTTGTCAGTAAGAGTTTTTTGTTTTTGTTTATAAGAGTTCTTCTATTACGTTATCTGTCCTTCTCTGTATCTACTGCGTTGTAACACCGAAATTTCCCCATGTGTGGACAATAAAGGATTATCTTATCTTATCTTATCTTAATATATTTATGCATTGAATAAATGCTGCCAAAAAGTGTAGTTATCTCACCCAAAATACATGTATTTATTTAAAGGAACTATAAACATCTAAGATTCTCCTCAATTTTGAACAGTGCAACTTCAAGGGGTCATTTTTAAATGTTTTGCTCAGACCAATCTGGCACATTTAGAGCAGACGCTGGAAGTAGGTGTTGTGTGTCTCAAATTTGGTGATTAACAGATAAAATGATGGCAAACAAACACTAGACTGTGGGGTCAAAGACTGTTCTTTTCCAGTAAATCCAACCCAAGTATTTACTTATTGTTACTCAACTGAAAGGCAAAAATGATCCATGTACAAAGTTTGGAGCCTGATTTACATAAATAAATACTCAATGAGAACTGGGGGTAGTGGATCAAATCAAAATGGTCATATAGTTCCACACCCCTTTAGGAGACAGGCGCGTAGGTGACAGCAGGGATATATATGGTCAGTGAGTTGTGATAAAGCAGTCGAGCTGTGGTGGAGGTGCAGAGATGAAGGCCGTGTGTACAGTGCTGTGCTTGGGTTTGCTCTCAGTTTGCGGAGCCGCACCTCTCACGACTTGTGACCAGCTGATCACAACTGGAGATCGTGGTGTAGATGTAAGTGTGGGCTAGTTATTTTCTATCAAACTAGATTTTTTGCCCCTTCACGTTTTCTTTGATTGTTTGCAGTTTTCCGGAAGATGGTATTTGCACGCACTCTCCACTGATTCTTGTGTACTTTCAAGTGTTTGGCACACCTTCTTGAAGCCAAGTCTTGCATTGGACGTTGTTTATCAGGAAACCCAGAAAAGTTATGAGGTAGTTACTACAATAAAAATGTAAGTGCTTCCATGTACCTTTTAAATTATGTGCAACCTTAGATTAGATTTGCATGTCCACTGTCTTTTCTCGTGTTTTTTCAGACAAACAGCTTGTGAGAATGACACTAGATCATATATCTTTGACAACACCTCATTTACTCTAAGCCATGAAGGTAAGTTAATGTGCGTAGTATTATTTTTACTTTCTATTTTCTACAATAAATGCAATATTGTCTTTGAATGTTTCATGCAGAGGAGTCATATCACTTACTGCCCAGTGACTGCACAGACTGCATCATTTGGAAGATTGAATCATTTTATAAAGCCATTTTCCTATACAGTAAGGTCAACTTAATATGAAGCATGTATAAAATGTACTATATGGAATACTCAGGGCATTCTCCATTCTGTGTGTAAAAAAATGCACAATACATACAGTGTATAAATTACAACCCTTAAAAATAGGTCGGAAGACTACCATTGATCCTGCTGACCTCAAGGAGTTTGAGACACGTGCTGCATGTCTTGGTCTACCAAAACCTCGGGTGGTCGACACAGATTACGGTAAAATATCTGGTCTCATTGTTTTAAGATTAAGAAAGAAGAATTGTGAATTTTGTGAACTGGAAAAAAACATTTGTTTCGCCACTCTTTCAAGTATTTGGATGAGTGGCGAAATGTATTCACTGTTTTTCTTTTGTTCAGTTGACAGAATTCAAATTTATTTTGTATGGAACCTACCTGGATAACATCTTCATAACAACACTATTTCACCTTTTATTCATCCATAGATTTTGGACACTGCAAAGACTTTGAGGAGGAAGAACACGGAATATTCTTGCAAAGAATGAAAGATTCTGTTGTTGAGATGATTGAATGTGTTGTGAAGTACGTTTCCAATCTTTAGAAAAATCAAGGTAACCATTTTTTTAAAGAGTATAATTAGAGACTTGAGATTTAGCAAAATATATAGTGGTATATGTATAATAATTCAGCATCACTGAATGCTGAACAAGACATGAAAAGTTTCCAAATTACTTCTTAATTCTATTTTAAACTTCAAATACAAGGCAAAAGTCAATTCATTTCAGTGTATTTTTGTAATGCCACAACAAAAATCACAACAGCAGTTTCCTCGAAGGGCGACAGTGAATAACAGATCAAACAATGTTGATAGGAAAGTAGCAAATGTCCCAGCATTCCCTGTCCTTAGACCCTCCTACTTGGCAAGAAAAAACTACAAAACGCTTTGGGAGAAAGTAGAAACCTTGCAGAGAAACACAGTGAAGGAGAGATCCTACTCCCATGGATGGACAGGCGGACGCCCTAAGACTTAAAACTTTATAAAATGCTAAAAGCAATGCTAAAATGCTAAAATATGTAATTAAGGTGCATCAAAAAGACTAAAAAGGGCAATTAGAATATTCAATAATGTATTATTATAAAAACAGGCTTAGAATTAAAACTATGAAAAGTTTATTACATACAATCAATTTAGAATGGACAAAACAGTCAGCTGCAAAACAAGTGAAAAAAAAGATCAGAAAAAGAACCAACAAGGATGACCTGAGTGAGATTACTATTACTGTTACCACACCGTCACATATAACTGAAAAATCGAAAGTACGCCATGGGAAACCAAATGTTTATTTTTAGTGCAGTATAGCTAACTGGGCAGAAGATTACAGTCATTTACTGATTTTGCCTCAACCAAGCTTGTTTATAAATAGTCAGAAACAGTTCAAATGTTTTCTGTCAGTTGGAGCCTCATTTTCCAGTCATTTATGTTCAATCTTGTTTATTTTTATATAAAGAAAATTCAAAATCACCAAACACATGCGTTGTGTGCGTTGCACACTACGCAATTAATAATTGGAAATATATTTGCCTCCATTCTTATGTTCTAATGACATATATTTCAAAGGGACTCTGTACTTAAAACTGGACTTTTTTGTTGTACAAATATGAACATCCACCAGCCACCAAACAGAAGTCACTGCTGCACTTAGAGAAGTTATCTACTTTTCAAAATATGGGCCACTTGTGCTCATAGTTTAAGATTTTAGCTGTTGTAATTATAATTTACAAACCAAAGTATGTTCTTTAATGTTAAGAAACCTTATTCCTTGTAGCATTAGTGGATTCTTAATCTGAGCATGCTTGTTTGTTTTGCAATAATTATGTGTTTATTATTTTGTTTATTTTTTAGATTCTTTTCCGCGTAGACAGCAGCAGGGGCCTCAGTTTGGCCTCATGTGCCAGATCAGAGGCAATCGGTGGAGGAGTTTCACCAATGATAATTTCTGTCAAGACCATTTTTTCTCTTCTTCTTAATAAAGGACTAACAAGCATTTGACATCCAAATAGTGTTTTGGGGGCTGTAACAGATTTTTTTCTTTCATATAATTCTGTAAAATATGTCTTGCCAATCAAATATATAACAAAAGCAGTTCCTGGGGTCAAAATGAGACTGCTGTGTGCTGTGTGCTTCTAATTATAAAGTATGTTTATGGGTCGCTAACTATGAAACAACACTGGTGTGATGTTGATTGTTAGTATTACAGTGACAACAAAAAATAATAAAAGATAGGCCATATGGCGCCTTTAGGGAAGATGGTGGTTTTCTGGTTCTAGAATGAGATGATGATATACTTCCTGATGGGGCAAAAAAGTGCATATAACAGACTTGACTACACATTTCATCAACACATAGTGAACATGATTATATTGAAAAGATTACTAAAGACTTTGCCTATTTTTCCCTGGTTAAACTATTTCAGTTTATATTGTTACTTTCTGGTTGGACATGAGCAGCAGATGCGACAAAGGTAGTGATAATTTCACCTAGCGACCTGTTACTCAGCAACCATATCATACACATTGGGCAATATGTGTATATATATATTTATGTTTATAATATTACACATAAGTTATGATTTGACAAATAATAATACTTGGTAACACATTTATTTTGTAAAATGATTGTTCAAACTGCAAAAAATGTGTCAATTGTGTGTAAATACTCATCATGAATATCACACCAAACAAAGAACTAACTAGAAAAACATGAGCACCTGTCATATGCGCTTGGCCTGTTCATTACATTGTATATTGCCATGAAGTATCCCAATGGTAAATTCACAAATGTTTAATATGATGTTAACATGAGTTTCTACAGTGACTAGACCCATTCATAGTCTTGTATGGCAAAAAACAGCATTAAAACAACATCAATTTGACTTACCTGCCTATCCGTATGAAATATTATTGACCTATAGAATGATGACATACAGCCTTTCCCCCCTGGTATTTGGTAATAGACGCTTATCATTTACAAAAAACAACAAAATATTTGTTTTAACCCTGCAACGAGCTGGCTCCTGTCCAGGGTGTACCCTGCCTAAGGCCCAAAGTCACTGGGATAGGTTCCAGTCACCCGCGACCCCGAACGGGAACAAGCGGTAGAAAAGTTAATAAATGAATTAACCAAATGTTTGCAGAAAAATGACCACACATGTCAAAATGATATTATATGTACATTGCTAGCAATGAGAGGCGGGACATTTCAGCACGGAAATGCACGAAGATGAAGTCATCTCCTCTCAACCAGACTAAAGATCAAACTTTCACTATCAGAGCAACATAAAACAGAGGTTCAGGCGTTCTCTGACATGGGTTTGTGCTCCTGTAGTGTTGCTCTGCACAGTCCAAGGCTCATACAGTAAATCTACAGCTGTTGCAGAGAAGGGGACTTTTGGGCCAGGGACACCAAGACAAACCTCATCCAACATTCAACTAATTCAAAAGATAATGTCAACATATTTTATCAGAATTATAGTCTATCACTGTCTGGATAGACCAACTTAAGTGAGACAATCAAGAGGTTGTGCTATACTATTGTAATAATAGTTCAACTGGAGGGTGATGAACAGCTAAAAATACACAAATTAACTTTTGACACTCACCAAAGGATGGCTACCCCAGGACAAGCTAGAACAATTATGACATCTGGGCTTTTAAGGAGCTTTCCAGGAAAAGACAATGCAAATAGCAAACATCTGATAACCCTGTAAGTGAGCTTAAAAGCCTGAACCCAAAAAGAATGAAAAAGAGAGGTGCCAAGAGGTGCCATCAACTTTTCTCACACTTTATGGTCCATTCTGACAAGATTTGATGGCCTGAATAACTGGAGAAGTAATAAAGTAAGTAAGTGTAACACTGGTTAGGTGTTCTGTGGGTGCAAGTCTGCTTTGATTACAAAACAAGCCAGTCAGTGTGGGTCAAAGCCTTAAAGGCAGCTTTTATTTAAAACACTATAAAAAGGTCTGATAAAGAGTTGGTGAGGGTCCACTCTAGCTGGGGAGGGAGAGGCATACTACAAGTGACAAAACAAACAAGATTAAAGAAAACAAACCATTACCATTACTTAAAACACTATATAAATATAAATAAAATCACCCACTAAAGTGAGCCCCAATCCTCCCCGGCAACCTCAGGACCGACACCAACTACTGTTAAAACTGAGCAATATAAAACTGTATAAAAACTATATAAAAACGGACTATAGAGCACCTTGCACAGATAAAAGTCAAGTAATGGGAAAGAGACAGCGCAGCGGCAAACAACATGCCAAGACCCGTCATTATCCAGCTCTCCATGTGCACGCTGAGAGATTAGGTTTGGAGGAAGACCAAGGAAGCTCGGATCTGAAGATTACTTTCAGTATATATATATAATACATGGGGAAATTATCGGACTAAATGTTATTAAGGCTTAGTTGAGCCTTGTCTTTAAATCTCAATCTCAGCATTTAATATGGCGCTAATTACCATTTCCAGTGTTCATAACATTTAGGTTGCTTCTTTAAATATTAGAGGTTTGAAAAATATATTACAGGTTCTCATGTTTCTCTAATTATGACTTAGTAAGGTGGTATATTATTTTAGTTTTACATCCGTGAAGTTACAGTTTGTGAAGGCATTTTGAAAACTAAAACTTTAAAATGACAGGAGGTGGGCAAACCAGGAGATAAGTGCTAAGTACTAAAAATTGAATCCCTCTACCTAGGTCATCAAATGCGACGTGACATTGAAAATACAGAGACAATTTACACACCATTTTCTGACTGTTTAAACAGAACAACTGTGAAACCGGGGGCGTGTCTTCTTCAGGTCTTATCATGGAACAAACCCACAGAGAAAGAAGTCTCAGTAATGACAAATATATTGTAAGATTTTTTTGCTGAGCTGGTTTATTATTGTGCAGAGTTGAAAACTTAAAATGTCTCCAAGTTTCCATGTACATTTGCAACATATTAATAAAGCATTTTTGGCAAACATATTTATTATTTACTCTTCTGTCTCATGTTGGCTGCTTTTCCTCCCCAGAAAAAAAAGCAAGTCTAGACTAGAATATATAATTTGACAAAAGTCAAAGTTATATAGTATTAATCTCCCAAATTATTATTATTTCACAACTGTTGTCATTCATTGGCCTTGTTTTTCCCTCATAACTGACTCATAAAAAATACAAATGTCATTAGGCCTATACACATTGCATCTGGCACATTTTCACTTGGGAGCAAATTGTTTTATCTTACTACATGATTGTAACATTATTTGTGACATTGTTATCTGTAGTCTGACTGCTGCTCTGGATGTCTGTTGTCAGAATTCTCCCTTTATTTGAAATGTATTTGATCAAAAGATGAATGCATACTTTTCTTATTTTGGGCATTTTGAATGCATAGACTAGAGGGTTTATTGCTGAGTTTGCATGTGAGAGCAGGATACCCACATATGTGGCTATTTCTGGCACATAGTGTGGTGGACCAAAGTATGAAATGCTGTTTATGATATGCAGTGGTAACCAGGAAACAGCAAACAGAGAAAGAACTAAGAGTAGAGAACCGGAAAGCTGTTTTTCTTGCTGTATGTATTTCTGAGACTGTTTCAGGATGTTGCCTGGTTTTAAAGTGTTTTTTTTAAGTTTACGTCTAATGGTGTTAAAAATTAAAAAGTATAGGACAGCCATTAGTAACAAAGGAGTGAGAGTGCAAAGAAGGAAATTGAAGTAGACCAAGAAGTTCAGTGGGATTACATCAATGAACCGACAGAGAATAATGGAGTTGTTTGAGTTGGCCAGAGTTTTCTTGTTCCATCCAAACATAGGAGGGAAACTGAGTGGCACCGCAACAAGCCAGCATCCAGCAACCACCAACCAGGAGTGTCTCCGAGTCACTGTTGTCTTGTACCTAGAGAAATAAAATATAAATTATATTGGTTTCTAACCTCTGACTGTCAATATTTAATGGTTGTGTATTTATAAACCAAGGAAGGAAGGCACTCTATTTTCTCTTAGAGGTGGACATTTGGAGAAATAGAATAATGTAGTAAAAGGTGCATGCATTACTGGATTTCAGAGGACATGACATTTATTTATATATAACATTCATTCATTCATTCATTAAATTTCAAAACAAAATTTCATACAGAAAAAATAACTGAACTGAAAACAAGAAAAAACTACATTTTGGTGTGTTATATTCTGATTACTGCATACCCAACAAAGCATGTACGTTTGGAGGCATAAGTGCACTTGTTTATTTTTAACAGTTTGGAGCCAAGAATAATTGGTGAGTGTTTCAAAGCAAAGAGAGTATATAAGAAATATGTATAATTTAGGTGTAGTCCTCCATAATGATCTAGCAACAATTTTGGAGACAAATTATACCCCTCTCTTTACTACTATAAAAAAATATCTTGGAAAGTGGAGGCTTATCCCATACTTAAGTCTAAGTGAAAGGATTTAAACTATAATAACAAAAAGTATAAAAGTTTTGCAAACCAGATTGCAAAAGAAAATCAAATGAAAAGCTTTGATATGTAAAAAAAATAAATCTTTGAATTGGAGAAACAGGAGGATAGGAGGTTTATATATATTTATATATATATATATATATATATATATATATATATATATATATATATATATATATATATATATATATATAGATAGATAGATAGATAGATAGATAGAGTATAGTTACGTTCTTTATATTTAAAGAAAGGTGTATGAATGAATTTTTCCCTCAAATATATTCCACAAAATCTTAGGACACTATATACAGTTAGTAAGTTACTTACCAGACGGGGATGTAGACCCTCAGGTACCTGTCCACGGCTATAGCTGTGAGGCAGAGCACAGAGCCCAGCGTCAGGAGCACTTGCACACAGCTCATGAGCAGACACAGGTAGAAGGACGTGCTGAAGTGCCCGTCCAACATCAATGCCAGAGGTACGGCCACAGCCCCCACCAGAGCGTCAGCCACACACAGGGACAGCAGCAGGCAGTATGTGGGCTCCTGCTGGAGGCTCTGACTGGACCACAGAGCTGCCAACACCAGCAGGTTCCCCACACAGCAGCTCAGGCCGATCAGCACCTCCATCACTGTGTACACCACCTGCCCTGACTCCATTTGCACCTTTTTGTCACTACTCTCTACTCTGCACGGGGCTCTGCATGTGTGGTTCTCACTAAGTCTATGTGCTATGACGCTTAACAGAAAATAAAGCCACTTCCTAACCATTACCTGTAAGTGAAACAAGACATGTGGGTTTGTGTATTAATACTTTTATAATAATGGAATGTGGTTACGCTCACTTTCCAAAAGCTGTATGCAGTGCCCCCAGCATATATGTATTACACTGTACTTTCTGTAATCTATTTAAAAACACAATTATTATTAATTCCCAACTTTTATGATTATTTATATAAACTTTTAATGAACTCTTGTAAATCCAGAAAATAACTTAACATCCCTGTTTCAATTAAATTCTACTTTTGATTAGAGTCCCCAACTCTACTGACCACTCTACTAGGATGCACCATATCCTTTAAAATCTATATCTTTTTTTATCAGTTATTCAGACAAATTAGAAGAACTGATAAAAATTATTTTGGCGTATACCAATATTTTGAAGAAGGTAATCAAACTGTTGGAAAGGCAGTGGTTAGTATAGAGCGCCCACTAGTGGCGCTATGTAATAACTGCACTCTTCAGTAGAGGCTCTGACGCCATCTACCGGCACCTCAAGTGCTGTGTTGTTTATATCAGAGGAATGTCTAGATGTGTTGTACTTGTTCAGGTTCTTAATTGTAATATCGGTATTGTTTTATCCTTAATACGTGCTAACAATACTGTTTAGCCTTTATTATACTTTAATTCAATGTATAATATATCTATCCATCCATTGTATAATACAATTACTACATAATTTGTTATTCCTTTCTTTCTTTATAGACCACACAAACTTCCACTTGCATACTTTTTCCTGTGTCCCTAAAAGTCATGTTTTTGTTTTGTTTTTTAAATTATTTTTTACTGAATTTAAAACTGTGAACAAAAAACTCAAGAAACAGAATGAGACCAGAGAGAACACAAGAGATCCAATTAAATTAGTAAAAAAGAAATGAAGAAGACATCCAAACAAACGAAGGTCAGTCAAATGTGTCCATTTTCAGATTAAGTCCAAGTGAGTTATTTGCCATTTTCCTGGTGTCAAAGATAATGTTGCTCTGGTCCTTGATTGTCGGCGCAGTTTGTGTCATCCATTATTTCAGGCTTTTCCGTTGCCAGAAGTATATTGAAAAAGATATTCATTTATTGTGTCATGGACAGTTTAAAATGTAGTGGGGGCTGATGATGTCAAAAACAGCCTGCAGTTTTGGTCCAATATTTTTGAGTGACAGGACAAATATAATTTTCAGTTTTTGAAACCTAAAAGGTCCCGCAATATATTTTTTTTTAAAAACATTGCCAACTTTGTTTACTTATACAATCCAATTTGTATTGCTATATCATGCTTTCTTAACAGAAAAAAGTCAAGTTTATTTCCATTGTTTTAATTCGACAAACCCAAATATAGATACAGTGAATAATATGAGCAGTATTGAATGTTTATTAACATTCATACATTTGATTTTGTCAAATGTATGATGCTTCTGCTACTAAAATGCTTCAGCTACTAAAAACATACAATTTGTGACTGTATCTCAACTCATTTGTGGGTTGTGACACTTCTGCCTGTTGAGATGCAGCTGTTTGAACTTGATCACAGTGAAACATTCTGGTCCTTGATCTTTCATTAAATTTAGAAATATGAACTCGGGCCAGCAACCAGTCAATAATAAGCCAAAACCCTTCTGCAGAACAATCAAACTGCCCCAAATTAAGTCCACATAATCCTTCATTTGTGCAGAAGTAGTCCATGGTATCAGCGGTATGGACTATTTATTTTTTTAAGTTTTTGCTCCCAAACGTTTTTTTAAATAATTAGTAATGATATCCAGATGGGAGTCAAAACAGCTTGAATAAACTAAATTACAAAGAAATTGAACATAAACATCTGATCAAATTAAAAGTAATAAGTTAATCAATCGTTTAGACGAGCAATTCTTGTCATATAAGCTTGTGGTTCTCAATCTTCCCCCATAATATGAACTGTTGGCATTCACAACCTCTGAACACAAAAAGTGTGCTGTTGCCTAACGTTTGTAAAACTTAATTTATTTTGAGGACATAACCCTGGATACATTAATTTGGGGAGCCAACAAATAGGAATCTACTGTTACCATTGCATTTTTAGGGTGTCCAGCCAATCGTTAATCTTTTCCCCGATCATCTGGGGACCCCGTAAAATTATTTTATGTTCAACCATTTAAGTTGTGTTAACTTGTGTATATACTTTTCTGTGTTTTACTGGCTGCACATGCATTAGACATAGCTGACCTATCATAATACAAAAAGGCTGATTAAATTGAACAAAAATACAGAGCAGGCAAAACTTGACACATTTTGGATAAGAGACACAAGCACTTCCCGTTTCACTTGCATGCAAGTCAATGTGGCAATGTGGGTTGGATAATAGAACTTATAGGTGACTTTATATTGTCTGAAAATGTCCATCTGAAAAAAAATATTTTAAATGCCCCTGTCACTTTGCAGGACTTAATTAACTAAAAAAGGAAGGAAAAAAAAGGAGGAACATTACACCGTCACTCTTGTCTATGCATCAGCAGTAAATTCATGCATAATCTGTTGAATTCTACTATCTCTACCTCCGTGTGTAAGATGCACTATTATGATTATGATGATGATGATGATGATGATGATGATGATGATGATGATGATGATGATGATGATGATGCCCTGCAGCAGCTCGAGGCGCCTCAGACTGACACATGTGTCCGGCTCTAGGACCCGGGGGCCCAGCTGCGCCAGACACCGGTTGATGAGGCGCTCCACTCCAGCATCGCATCTTTGACGGGCGAAGACCGCGCGTCCAGCCACGAGACTGTAACCGTGAAAACTTCCCACAAGGCTGACGGTGACTGACCCCCGCAGGCACTGCAGAGGCCACGTCAAGTGCTGACGCTGACCGTGACCAGAAGAACCATCCGCGCCTTGTCTCACCATGAGCGGCCAGAGGTTCACCGTCTCTAAGATCGCGGGCGAGCAGCTCGCCTCCGACAGCCAGGGGGAGGTGAACCAGCTGTTCGAGGGAGATGACCCGCCCGGTACCAGCGCCACGGACCGGGCAGAGCCAGCGACAGCAGGGGCCGAGGTGGTCGTGGTCCTCAAAGGTACAATCTTATCACTCTCACCGGGAAATGCGCTGTTTGTTAGCAATAGGCTACAAGCTAGCACTAAGACCACTGTTGATGGACAGATGTGTGACTGGAATGTTGAATAGATGTAAAGGGCAGGGTCTGGGCACATCTGGCACTAAATGCACGCATCTTGTCTTATTTGAGTATAAGTGCGTGGTTACAGGTGGCTCAGACATAAAAGACAATTATTCCTAAAGACATAGTGTTTCCATGGAGCCTGGGCTTTCCTCAGGATTAAGCTGCTGCTAGTGCGACTACTCATTTATTTTTTAGTCTGCATTAGCCCACATACAGCTGTGCTGCTTACAGGCGTCGCCTCACAGATGCTGGGGCAGTACAGATGTTATTCACTTCTTATTACTTAACACGCACCATTTATAAAGAACAGCCTAATGCTGTGGTCAAAGGCATCTTCAATCTGATTATAATCACTATCTGGGAAACCTTTTCAAAGATCCATTTGCTGATTTCATATGAACATTGTTCAATCTGTTTTTCTCTGTTGTGGGGGCAAATGCTGTTGTGATTTTGGGGTCTATGAAAATAAATTGAATTGAATTGAAAGGTACATTTTCTGACCATGGACAGCTCCTGGATGAATGAAGGATTCCATTGACCAGTTGTGATTTAAGTCTTCTTCCCAATGTTGCCAAATATTTTTGACCAGTAAATCATTGAGTGAAATTGGGCTGTGAGCCATAGGTCCAACATGTGCACATGTTTCCACTTTCCAAATGAATTCTCCTTGTGTATTGAACCTGAACAAATTGTGCCTGAAATGTCACCAGGGAGGGAATGTGGACCTTCACCTGTCTCCATGAGAAACATTTAAATAGTGCAGTCAAGTGCAAAATGTGCAAATTTATCCTCTGCCTGTCCTAAAAAAAATCTCTCCACTTGATTGTCTTCTATGAAATGCTTTTAATTGCTCCGCTGTTTCAATCCGAAGGACCCAATTTATTATTGCTGCTCTATAATCTACAATAGTTTCTCAGACTTTGTCACGCTTATGTGCTCAGTTGTAAATTGTGTGCTTGGATGCTTAGTTTGTTTTCTTTGCCAGTGGAATTAACAGTATCTCTGCCGTGCACTTTTTTACCTCTAAGAATCACTTCTCCTGATGTAGTTTCAGTTTCTTGCTGAGCTGCAGTCTTGTGGAGACTCATCACTACATCACTGCATCTAGTTGGATGGTTGTCATGGTGACAGTTGATGTTGAGCGGGTAACTCCTGATGTCATGTGCTCCTCTCCACGTTTGTTTGTTCAGGCGGACAAAATCTTATACAAATGCTATGAGTGAACAGTCTTTTTGTTCTGTTGATAGTCTGTTGTTGATCATATTCTTTAATTTACCCTACATGATGGTAAATGCTCTTTTTAACATCCTTCATTTGTCAATATTTGTCTATGAGAGCATCTGAATGCCACTTTTGATTAACTGTCCAATAATCCCCATTCCTCATGTCACTTTGTAATAGTATCTGTACAGGATGTTGACCTTTTAATTCATGCTATTCTCCAGTCATTGTCATCTAACACCATTTGCTTGCTGCGTTGCATGTTTACCTTGACCTTTCTCAGTACAAATCTGCCCCAGATCAGCCTCCAATGCGATGGGTAACTTCAGCAGGGCACAAAGCTTTACTGTACTATACTGTGCATTTAAATGAGCTTTGTGAGCCTTTACTTTATAAGATCAGATCAACTGGGGCAGATCCTGTTTGCTGTATTTAATTGAATATCCAAAGGAGTTGTTTACATGTTTAAAAGGACTGTACTGTGTAAAGCCATTAGCAGATAAACTTGTCAGTGGGGTTTGTATTGTTTCAGCACATCCAAAGTCTAGAAACAAGCATTTGATTAATACACAATCATACCATTTATAAATAACATTTGTGGTGTGCAAGGAACTAATATTCTTTTATTCTGTATAAAAGTGGTAGGATAACGTTATCCACAAAAGACCCATATTTCAATACAGGTGTAAAAATACTCTTTTCATGAAACGTTGTCACATGTCACATTTTCCTTTCACTCTCCTGACACTCCGCCTTTGCTCTAATGCTATTATTAGCTATAGTCTTCTTTCGGAAGAGCTATTGATTTGTGATCGTCCTACTCATTAAATGCCATTGCTTCTCTGCCATCACTCAACCTGCTGTTCCTCTTTCCATCAAAGGGGGATCATCAATACAGTTTCAATCAATACAACTCGCACAGCATTCAGCTTTACCTTGCACACAGCATGCTGCTCTGTATGTTCAATTTCTGTGTGGTTTAAACAAGCGTTCCAAATTAGATGAATGGAGTTTGTGTAGTGTAGTGTCGCAGAGACAACTCAAGAGGGCAGTCATTACTTTTCAACTTCAAACCTTATTTCCAAAGCACAGTCTTAATTTGTAGCGCTGCAAGATAAATTGCCATTTGAATTGTTGCAAGTAGCAAACCGCAAATACTGCATCTTACTTCATTACATGACATTATTTCCTCTGGGAAAAAAACACTTATTCTGTTCAAAACCTGTAAACTGTAGTTTAGACCTCTACAAACATGTTCTGAAATGCATAAGAAAACTTAATAAAGCTTTTCTAATTCCAAGATTACCAATTTACCAACATAAATAGTGGACGGTAAGAGCAAACAACAAAAATAACAAAACAGTGTGTAATTGTCAAGATATTGCCAAATGCACAGGTTTCTTCATCTTAATCCTCACACATTCCTTGAACTCAAGTGTATGACGTATAGCAGAACCAGCGTATGACGTATGGCAGAACCAGCGTATGACGTATAGCAGAACCAGCGTATGACGTATGGCAGAACCAGCGTATGACGTATAGCAGAACCAGCGTATGACGTATGGCAGAACCAGCGTATGACGTATGGCAGAACCAGCGTATGACGTAAAGTAGAACCAGCGTATGACGTATAGAAAAACCGCATATGATGTATTGCAGAACCAGCTTATGACTCAGAACCAGAGTATGACGTATAGCAGAACCAGAGTATGACGTATAGAGAACCAGAGTATGACGTATAGCAGAACCAGAGTATGACATATAGCAGACCCAGCGTATGACGTATAGCAGAACATGAACGCTGACTGAGTGGCATTCTCTCTGGCTTTTCTCTTGGTACTAGGGTTTTCCCCATCAACCAAACATGCACAATAAAAGACTAATCCTCCATCTTAGTATTCCTGGTCAAACAGCTCAAGGTCTGGAAGTGAGTTTAGCACTGTGGTCGCCAAGTGCAGAGGAATACTAAACCCTAAAATGTGCTATTGTGTAAGCAGCGCAATGAGCGACCCGTTTATGAGAAAGACCCCCAATACAAATATTAAGCAAACCAATGCAGCCCTGATCCTCTCCCATATCCTCCATCTATCTGTGTCTGTCTTTGATGTGTGCTGCTTCATGTGTTCGCAGACGCTGTGCTCGGTAAATACATAATCAGCGCGCTTATTATACGCAAACACCACTGGTACCGAACCTTTTGATGCACTAATACTATTAAGTTAAAAGCCTCTGCCTTTTTGTTGTCTTGTACGGTCACATGCTGGAGGTAAGAAAAAAGCAGGGACATGTTCCAGTCAACAGGGGGCAGTTGCGATCTTTAACCTGGCGACGGCAGCATCTACTACATCACTTTAGATCCGGAGCCATGAGGGGGATCCGGGACTTACGCAACAGTCTGCAAACTGTGTGCAGGCATTTGCATTTTCAGAATATCTCCAGTGAGTGTACAATTTGAGAAGCTACGGGTACGGTGTGTGTGAGGAGAAAAGTCGAGATAAAAGTAGTTCAGTAATGCTTTTGTGGTTACGTAACAGTCTGCAAACGCACTGAGAAGGAATTGTGAGAGGGGAAGGAGTGCGAATATATAGTATGTGATGGGGTGTGTGTGAAGGGTGGTCCGGGTGAAAATTTATACAAAGTGACAAAATCCTGCTCCCATGTAGGCAAGCTGCAGGGCAAAGCTCTGTGACTCCAGCAGCAAACAGGAGCACAGAACACCAGAGCAGCATGAGCAACAACTGACACAAACAAACTGAAAACTAAAACCATTGTGTGTGTGTGTGTGTGTGTGTGTATGTGTGTGTGTGCGCGCGCGCGTGTGTCTGCGTGCGCGCGCGTGCGTCTGCGTGCGCGTGTGTGTGCGACTTTATCTAAAATTAGACAGGATATTTTGTTTTTTGTGGGGGAAATTATTGCACTTCATAAATTGTACCCTTTGCAATTTGCTTTTGTGTCCCATTAAAATAGTGATTTTGATTCCATGGCGATGGGATCATGGGAAATACCACCAATTCATTATTTCAACTTGGGTTTTGCATTAACAAGTGATACCAGTGCAGACTTTGAAGTGGACATGTAATGCATTATTTTTGTCTTTTTTTTTAAATTTTAAACTGCTTTTGGGCTTCTTGGCATTTGTATTTCATGTTTTGCATAATGTGTAAATGGAAAACACTGCAAGAGCAGTTCCCTCGGCTGACAACTGTGTTTTAGAAACCATTTAGCAATGGAGCTCTTATAAGATAACACATCAGAGTGTTTGAAGTGAACGCAATTTAAGTGCAGAAGTGCTCAGAAGGAGTCCAGTGAATTTGGGCATAAAATAAAATGGCCCTGTTGAACTAAATGAAAATATCATCAAGCATTGTTTAAATTATATTTTATGGGCTATTTGGCACGGAAATGAATGGCACTACTTGAAATATATATGTATACAGTATACACCAGTCTAGTTCTTTTTGTCTCTGAAAAAGGTATACTTCTAATAAAATAATTCTCTGGATTTGACCCATCCTTCCATGCTGGAGCATCCAGCTCAGGAACAGGGCTCGGGGACCAATCTCCAGATCTTGAGCTCGGCTTGGTCAATATCACCTTAGCAAGTGGATTTTATCTTTTGTGTATGTTTTGGATTGATGGGGGAAGTCAAATTGCTTTTGAGAGTATCAGTGTTGGTTACCACCGAGACATGTATTGTCAACATTTTTAAACACATTATGTCACTTGTAACATTGTTTGCTGTTGCAGACTAGCACAAACATACTTGCCATTGAGATAACGAGCAGTGGTGGACCAACATATTTTATTAGGTCAGTATGTTCATTTGTAGGGCATGGTGTGCTAGAATTGATCACCTCCACCTGAATGTAAGTGCTACATACGAGGCAGCGCAGTGTGGAGAGTGTTATTTTGGTCTGATTTGGAGCAGCCTATCCACTGAGGGGACAGAAGCAGAGAGCAGCGGGCCAAACACTCAGGTCATGTATTCCCATGGGGCTGGGCTGGTATTCAGGAACTACAGCAGACCTTCTGGTCCCCCGGGACTGCCTCTGTGCTGTTTTCATCCTCACTGGGTGCAACACAATTTAGACCAGGGCTCTGCAAAGCCATTCTTATCATCTGAAAAGGTGAGGTGTACAAAGTAATTACGTTTGAGTTGTGCTAAGAGGTACATTATTTCACATTTTGATTAAATTTGTTGAAGAGGTTTACTTGACTGCGGAATAAAACCAGCCCTTCAGCAGAATAAGGATTATTTGTGCAGGACCGTAGGGGTCCAGTGTGTGCACAGTCCACATGTTGCTCGCTGCACCTGAATACTCTACACTCCATCACAATTATCTTATGAGACGGCTGTGCTGCAAAGGCACAAAGAGTCACTGTGGTGCAGACCCCAGTCAGGCCATGGTCTAAACACTTTTGGATCAATAAATACTTTATTCTTGAATTACAACTATTATTATAATAATATTTTAGTTTAATGTTCAATTAGAATTTCAGAATTGAGCATCTGCAACAGTGACACAACAGGATTTTAGTACTGACCATCCACTCAGTACATTTTTTCGTTGCGTTCGTTGTGTTGTTGTGACGTGAGCTAGCTCCGAGCGAGCCCACCAGCCCCCCCCCGCGCCCTCCGGCCGCGCTAAAGTACGGCGTGTCGTCGGTACACGTTTATGTACACGTTTATATGAAAGAGGAACTTCACGAACGATCGGGACACGCACTGGAATCGCTTTAAATTAACTTGTTTTGACTTTGTTCGGCTGGATTGAGTGTTTTCGGCGTGTCGTTGCGATGTGTTTTGGCTCTGAGTCCCCCGGCTCCGGCCCCGGCTCCGGCCCCGCCCCGCGTACCGCCCCCCGGCCCCGCCCCCCGTACCGCGTTTCCACAAAGGAGGTACTCATGAAACTGCAGAGAACTGTCGTCTTACCCGGAGATCGTCACGTTATCCCGTCGCAATACTGACCTAACCTAATACTGATGTGCAATTCTGTCGTATGTGCAATTACTGTGAAATTCATGTGCAATTCATGTGCTGTCGTGACACATATTCATGTGCAATTACTGTCGGGATCACATGCAATGGTATTTATTTATTTATTTGTCTATGGGAGTTTTTATTTATTTATAGGAGATCTTCTACTGAAAGTGTTTTTTCAGACTTCCTATAAGTGATCTGTTCTTCTGTATCTACCTCTGTATCTACCTGCGTTGCACCAATGAAATTTCCCCATGTGGGACAATAAAGGATTATCTTATCTTATCACTCATTTAATGTATAGATTCCCTTGATGGCATTTCCATGTGTGGAACCTTCTGCTCTGCGAGGGGCTCTTGTAACCACGAGCCACATCATGATCCTGTCCCTTCAGTCATTTGTTTTCAGCCTGTGCTCGTGTGGGCATATTTCAGCTCTGCTCCATCCATCTCTATCGCACATGCCTGATTTGTTGGTAATGTCTGCTCTCCATCATCTCCAAGTGTGATTTTCACACACAGCACCTTATCGGATCGTCTTCATTTTTAACATATCTCCCCCCTCGTTTCCGTGCTACGTTCATTCAGCCCCGGGCGTCTTGTCTGGTACACAACACAGATAGCCAAAGTCAGCAGTGTGTGAATGGCTGTTTGGTTAGCTGGCGCTGCTAATGGTGTTTGCAGGAGCAGATTTTGCATTTAGTTTGTAGTGTCAAAGAGGTGTGCTTTGTTTGAACCTGTGAGGATCTGGACTGTCTATGTAAATAACAAGTGAAAGAGAAGTGAATGGATCCCATTCATTACTTCCTCCAAGATTAAGATATTGTTTCTAAATGACAGAACTGTCTTGCATACAGATTCTTGAGTGCATCAATGTTTGTGCTTTTTGTTTTTTACTAACCGCTTTAGATGAACAAACCTGGATTGTAGTTGAAGACCTCAGCTGGTTTATTTGTAGCAGTATTGTTAAAATTTGATGAAAACTTGACAAACTGATTATTCCCTTGCATTTATAACTTGCTCCACTTCTCCAGATGTGAATGCCATTATGAGTCTGGCTCCCCATGAATTCGTACTATATTATTTTCAATTTGATAACTTGCCCTTGTGCAATATATCATTCCTTGGACACATTTGTGAACAGGAAACAAATGTACATTTCTTGCTTGTTCCACATTTTGTTGTAGCTGCAAGCCCATGCAACTTGTACTATAATCCAGTATTTAGGTCATGAATAACATCCACTCATTGAAGACATTTGTTCATAATCCACAGTTTCTGCCACACTTGTCTCAGTTGCGAGCTGGAGCTGGAAAGATGGTGCATGGTGTTGCTTCTTTTCATGTTCAAACTCTTTCATGTCTTCATCCTCTAATATCTTGGTGCCGTCGCTGTTGCCCCCCTGTATTTTTGACTGGGTTCTCCCCTTTCCCTCTCTCTGTCTTCTCTCCGTGTGCTTAAACAGCCGCTCTCCCCTTGGTTTTGGTGCATTGCAGAGGCTCCACTACCACATCGGAGGCATCAGAGGCACAACAGCCTTGGCAATCGAGGTCTCCCTCTGCCGCGCTCTTTTATATGACTCTATGTATTTGCTCTGTGCTGTCACATTTAATGCTTTACATAGCTTTATTAATGATCTGGTGTTTTTTTATTCATCAAATGCTTGTTAAGATTCGGAGACAGTGGGAAATAAGAGGTCAAACGTTCCAAATCAAAGAGCTGTATGATTTAAATCTTCTTTTTCATTCTGCATCTGTTCACCCATGTGATTATGTAAAGTACAGTCTAAAATGACTACATGTCTATTATTTAAGTTTTGACTGATATTTGCACGAGCACAGCTGACCGGTTTAAGCAGTGGACCCAAGCCTGACTCTTCTATGTTATGTCATCCCACAACAGTGTCTTACAAGAATATGTATGTAATGCATGCTATTTTATGTATTGCTTTATTAACCTTTATTTAACCAGGTGAGAACCAAGGCAAATGTAGAGTATTGCGATTACATTAGACATTTAAAAACACATTTACTACTCATTTTACACTAGCTATTGTAAGATCTTTCGAACCAGACAAAGCATCAATGTGCATGATTGCTGTTTTTGGAGGGGGCAGAATCTAGAGGGTTAAGATAATTACTGTTGCACATCTCCTGGCAGCTCTGCAGAGATATTTGGGAAATGTATACAACAGTTTGCTGCTCCCCCCCACACACAAGATGTAGCTATCTTATAGTCTGGTCACACCTCCGGTGCGTCTCAGGCCAAACTTGGACAAAGATAAGGAATATCTTATCTTATCTTTATTGTCCCACATGGGGAAATTTCATTGGTGCAACGCAGGTAGATCCAGAGGTAGATACAGAAGAACAGATCACTTATAGGAAGTCTGAAAAACACTTTCAGTAGAAGATCTCCTATAAATAAATAAAAACTCCCATAGACAAATAAATAAATAAATACCATTGCATGTGATCCCGACAGTAATTGCACATGAATATGTGTCACGACAGCACATAGATTGCACATGAATTTCACAGTAATTGCACATGAATTGCACATGAATTCCAACAGCAATTGCACATATGACAGAATTGCACATCAGTATTAGGTTAGGTCAGTATTGCGAGTGTTCAGTACTAACAGTTTTTGTTATAAAGTCTGACAGCAGCAGGAAGGAAAGACCTACGGAACCTTTCCTTCACACATCGAGGGTGGATCAGTCTCTCACTGAAGCTGCTCTCCAGAGCGGAGAGAGTGTCCTGCAGGGGGTGACACTCATGGTCCAGCATAGATGTGAATCTAGCCAGGACCCTCCTGTCCCCCACCTCCTGCACCGAGTCCAGAGCACAGCCCAGGACGGAGCTGGACTTCTTGATGACTCTGTCCAGCCTCTTCCTCTCCCTCTCTGTGATGCTGCTGCTCCAGCAGGCCACACCATACAGGAGGGCCGATGCCACCACAGAGTCGTAGAAGGTCTTCAGGAGTGGCCCTGTCACTCCAAAAGACCTGAGTCTCCTCAGGAGGTAGAGCCGACTCTGGCTCTTCCTGTACAGTGCGTCTGTGTTATGAGTCCAGTCCAGTTTGTGGTTCAGATGAACACCCAGGTACTTGTATGAGTCCACTTTCTCAATGTCCCGTCCCTGGATGTTCACTGGCGAGGGGGCAGTGGGGTGGCGTCTGCGGAAATCCACCACCATCTCCTTGGTCTTCCCCGCGTTGATGAGGAGGTGGTTCCGCTGACACCAGTCCACAAAGTCCTGCGCCAGTCCTCTGTACTCCGCGTCGTCGTCGTCCGTGATGAGTCCGATGATGGCAGAGTCGTCAGAGAACTTCTGCAGGACACAGCTGTCCGTGTCATGTCTGAAGTCTGCAGTGTAAAGGGTGAAGAGAAAGGGCGCGAGGACAGTGCCCTGGGGCGCCCCCACACTGCAGGTCCGAGTGTCAGACACACAGTTCCGGGCTCTCACAAACTGGGGTCGGTCTGTGAGGTAGTCCAGGATCCACTCTGCCAGGTCATACTCCACACCAGCCGTCTCCAGCTTGTCCCTCAGGAGCAGCGGCTGGATGGTGTTGAAGGCGCTGGAAAGATCGAAGAACAGAATCCTCACAGAGCTGCCAGGCTTTTCCAGGTGAGGGAGAGAGCGGTGCAGCAGGGAGATGACGGCGTCCTCCACTCCGATGCCAGACCGATATGCAAACTGCAGCGGGTCCATGGCTGAGCTCACGGTGGAGCGGAGGTGGTCCAGGACTAGCCGCTCCAGTGTCTTCATCAGGTGGGACGTGAGAGTCACTGGCCTGAAGCTGTTGAGGTCTTTGGGGCGCGGTGTCTTAGGCACAGGTACCAGACAGGAGGTCTTCCAGACCTGTGGTACCACCCTCAGCTTCAGGCTCATGTTGAAGACATGCTCCATAACTCCACACAGTTCATCTGCGCAGGACTTAAGGAGCCTGGGGCTGATGCCATCAGGTCCTGCTGCCTTCCTCACTTTAATCCTCCTCACCTGTGCTGCTGTGACAGTCAGTGGTTGGCAGGGGGACCGTGTGCTGGGGGGATGGGTGAGTCCAGGCGAAGTGGGGAGCTGATGGTCAGGGGCAGATAAGCGAAGAGGAACAGATGCAGGGCATTGTCCAGCTGTGGAAGAGGGAGCATGCAGCTGTGCAGGGGGAGGGGCGGGTGACCGATCAAACCTCAAGAAGTGAGCATTTAAATCATTCACCCACTGTAGATCCCCCTCTGTCTGGGCAGGGGGGATTTTGAAGCCCGATATGGTTTTCAGGCTCCTCCACACTCCCTGAATGTTCTTTTGCTGCAGCTGCTCCTCCATCCTCCTCCTGTAGCCGGCCTCAGCCTGCCTGATCTTCCTCCTCAGCTCCTTCTGCACAGTCCTCAGCTCCTCCTTGTTCCCTGACCTGAAGGCTCTCTTCTTCTCCTTCAGCAGAGCCTTCAGTTCACGGTCCCAGTGACGCATGGGAAAGGAAGAAGCTCACTGGTCATTCATCATTTCGAACAAACTCCTCTTACCTCTGTTTAACAGTGTTTAGTGCTCCTCTAATTTTTCCTTACTTTTTCACATTCAATCCACCATTTCAAAAAATAAATGGACCATGCCTTTCTCAGATTGGCTAATCCACCTGCCAATCCATTCACTTAACTCTGGGAGATGAGACCAGGGTTAGACTACACATATGTATTGTATAATATCATAGCAAGCAATAAGGGACCAAGGGACTTGGTCTTGGCAACCCATGGTAAAAGGAACCGCAAAATGCAATTTAGAACACCAACTGGAAATCAGTTACAGTACAAGCAATCCTACAATCCAATTATAGTCCATGTGGTCCAAATAAACAATGTCTGAGAAACAACGAAACCAGTATGTGAATGACATAAATTGGTTTCTACCTTTGAGTGAGAATAAATTGGGCCATGGCAAATATAGTTGTAGTATATAAGAGTTTTAAGGAATTCTGACAGAAAAGACTGTGAATGAAGACCATACCATGCACTATTTTTCAGTATCATTCCACCATATTGTGCTGTCTATACCAGAGCTGACAGCTCTGATTAAACATATATTTGATGAGGGATTTTTCAGCTGCATTATATAGCCCAGATGGGTACACCAACAGATCGGCGTTGTGATAATGGCATCTCATCTTTCAACAGCTTTGTCCTGTATTATTCAAGACATTGTATAACATATTCACATTCTTAGCCCTGGGCTTCCTTCCTCTCAGATCTGCCTAAGGGACACCGGGTAATTGGGGATTCTAAAGTGCCAGCAGCCTCATGACCTGTTCCCATGTCAGCTCTTATTGGACTGTCCACGACACATTTGAGTGCTTCTCTTCTTTCTGGAATATACAAAACTATATTTGGTTTCTCATTTCTGTCTCTTTGGGACTCGCACAGAATTTGTTATTCTCAAACTTTTCAAACAATTCAACAAATGTTTATGTTTTTGCTTCTTATGGTCGAACCAAACTTCTGATCTCATCTGCACCAAATGTGAAAGAAGTGTCGGTTTATTCGAGGGCTTGATTGTTATCTTGGCAGGCAGCCATTAATTGTTGACTTTTTAATTGTCCACTACAACATAAATATTCCCACTTTGTTGATTAAAACAAATGGTAATAACCAATTCCACAGTATATTCGGAAAATACGACAAATGTTCCCTCATTAACAAGAGAGTGGTTTTTTTAGTAGTTTCTTCTTGCTTCTGCTAAGCTTGTTCTCCAGCCCCCTCTTCAGCTCAGAAGGATACAGGATTGGCGGAGATGAAGCCAGTGTGAAGCAACCCTCCTTGTAATCCAAGCTATTTGAGGCAAACGCACCCACTAGTGAAAGCCTAAAGCCCAGCTTGTGATTTAGAATTCCATGTATATGTTACGTAACGCCTTTGTCTTTCATGCTTGAACTCCACTCAAGCGCAGGCATAGTTTATTAATGAAAGGGAATGCATGATTGGGATGTGGCAATCTCTCTCTCCCAGTGAACAAAGCTGGTTATATAGTGAAGACTAGTCCTCCTCACGTGTGCATGTGTGTGATGTGTGAGTAGAAGGAGATGGCGGGCTTTTCTCTGTATTTGACACGAGGTGCATGACAACATGGCCACCCACCACTATAAAAGGTCAGGGTTTGTATCCCCTGAAGACCAGATAATGGTTGGTCACAGTTTGCACGATTATTCACTTATGCTGCATGACATTTGTGACATTCAGTGTCTGATAGACGGACAAGGACACACTTAATTTACTCAACAGTGGTTGATCCATTAACACAACCCTATACAGTTGGAAGAAAGGTTTTAGTGGGTTTTCCTGTAATAATCTTTATTTATTTCATTTTATTTATACAGTTTCAAAGATCAGTTTTGCAAAATGATGTACAGTCAACATAATAGAGCAATTACAAATAGCATAAAATAAAGAGGCAATAAAAGCAGACAGCGAAACACACATCAAACGGCCCAAATACATAAATAAAATCATAATAAAATACGTTATTAGCAGTTAAAGGAAGTCCAGTCAACAAGAAGTGATGTAAAAGAAGATGAGTAAGCTTTATCTCCTGCGGCAGGGCATTCCAAAGCCAAGGAGCCTGGACCGAGGAGGCTCGATCACCCTTTGTGTCTGTTAAAACCAGTGAGAAGTCTAGCTGCTGCAAACTGAACCAGTTGTAGAAGAGAAACTGCATCTTGATTATTGAGTGACGGCATAATGTATTACGGTACGCATTGTATTTGTGGTTATAATTTAACTTCAACTAATACATTTAAAGACATTTTTTAACAGATTTTTGTTAGATTGACATAACATTGACTACCGTTATCGCCCATCCAAAATTGACATCATCAACCATTTGAAATAAATATATACCTCTTTGATTTATATCTTTTATGAAGCCCCAATCCTTACAAAATTATTTAAGGTTGTTTGGAAGTGGCTAATTGAAAGGAGCAAGGAGAAATGCAATTAAATGAGCCGTAGAGTCTAAATGGCATTGACCATTAATAACTAATGGCCAATGCCATTAGTGAAAACTATGAATTTGGGTAACTTTGGTCTGTTAGTGATGCACATTTTGTTTTCAAGTATTAAAGTGTAGGTTGGGAAAGGAATAGGGCTGAGTGATAATGATAAAAATCTATTCAATTATTTGTAGGACAGTGCATATTAATCAATTAAAATGTTTTTTTTTTTTATATTAGACGTTTTTTGAGCTCTCACCTTTACGACACCATGATTTCCTGTATTGCTTAATCGTCAAGTCATGTTTTGTAGTCAAGTGTATCCGAGTTCACTAAAACCATTAGCATGGCCAGAGGAAACAGCCTTTTATGTCAGGGTGATGTTAGGTGCTGGTCAGTACTGTCAGTGTTCTCTGGCCTGTTGAACCATAGATATGGCAGGTTGTCTTAGCCAACATTGGATTTAATTGAAATGGATTTTCCTTCCAACATTTCTGCTGTAATTGAGGCAATGTTGCTTATCGCTGTCTGTAAATCTTCCGTTACATGTTATCTGAAGCCTTACCACTAAGCGCCACTTCGCATGGTGAACATTGTTTGTTGCCAAAACCCCTTTTCTGTCTGAGCTGCTCATGATTGGAATGCCTCCCCCATCACCATCAGAAACATCAAGACATACGCTTCATTTAAAGTATAGTTGTGACTCATTGACAATCAAAGCTGTCAGCATTAACCTGCCGCTGCCCCTTTTGTCTCTTCAGTGTTTTTTGCTGTTGTTTGCTGCGTGTGGGTCTTTGGGTGTAATGTATGATTTTAGAGGGATGAATTTTAACTTATAACAACTGAAATTTCACTTTATATAGGGTGACTTTTAACATCAGTCCAGGGATTACAGATGAAAAATAGCCTTCTGGCTAATTTAGTCATATTTGCATCATGTAATGTTTGTTCACATGCACTGTCCTTGAAAGAAATAAAAAAAAAACATTCAAAATGGTTCTAATAGAGCAGCCCTACTTGGTTATTTACATTTGGTTTTGTGACCAGAATCCCAATTTGTATACATACATTTCAAATCTAATCGCAATTTAAAAGAAAATCACAGTATAATTTTTTTTTCTAGAATAATACTGCCCTAGTGTCAAAGGCACTCGTGATCAGACTTGATACCTAAGTGACAAGTCACGGTAAACAAAAAAATCACATGAATAAAGTACAAACTAGACCTTTCTTATGCAGTTGGAGTCTTGATCTTTATCAAATCTATTATAAAACCACATGGTACGATTAGAAAATATGATTACTTTTTTTGCGAGGCCTGTCCATTAAACTTCATTGCATTACTTTTAGTATTAATTGAATTCTTTTAGCTTTTCAGCAGCTTCCTTTTATGCAGCAAAGGACGTAAACATGCACAATCAAGCGCAGACAACAACAAACCATACAATATCCACAAACTTTGCCTTTGTCTTTTAAAAAATCGGCATCAGAGCAAAGAGGGACCTGAATCCAGAGCCTGGTGTAGATGTGGAAGAATGACATCTGTCCAGAGGTGTTCCTAAAGATGGCACCGGGAGCTGTTCCTGTGTACGATTTAGTGGCTTCACTGATGGGACTAAAGCTGCTGACACACGTATGTTCTATCTGAAAGTAAAACCTGATGCACATGTTCTTTCTGTGGTTTTGCCCTCTTGTAAAGTCTGACCACAGGTACATCAGTGATCAGTCACCAGCCTGGGCAGACTCTCCTCTGTTTTTGAGTCGGATTAATTAGTGGCCACTCTGCATTACTGTACCTCAAGAAGAAATCTGCATGCATTTTTAGTAATGAAACTGCCTGGTTTTCTAAATGCTCAAAGTTTAGCCTAGCTTTGCTCTCAACCCGCGCCATCGCCCCTCACCCCCTGCTCTAGCTGGCTAATTGGTCAGGGCCGATCTCGCCTGTCGTCACACAGTGGGAGGCGCCAGAAGAAGTAATGCAGAAGAAAAAAATATTTTTTGCTACATGCGCCACTCAGCCCAGCCCCATAGAGATCAGTGCACTGCCTTCTTGGATTCATCTTCTAGATCTTGTAGTTTCATGTGTGGATGTCTCTGACTACATGTAGACTTTCCAAAACAGGTGAATGCTTCAACCAGACAGTCTTTACTTTAACATTTAATTAGTTGTTTATTTTATTTGTTACATTTCAGTAGCATTAGCTGTGAGAAACAGTTAGTTTAGCCAACTGCTGCTGTGCACAGAGCCCATTGTCCGAGCTGCTTATATACAGTACACCTCGAATTGAATTGAAAGGGACCAATTTTGCCCCTTTGTGTTGAACTTGATTCAGTGGTTTGTGTATTTTCAGTTTAACAGACTCAGACACGTTGGAACACAGGTCGAAACTCTATCAATAGTGTGTGCTGCCACTGAAGTCCCTGACACATCAGAGGGCTTCATACAAAACTACTCTTTATTTTCATCAGCTCTAAGCTGCATCACAGCACTGAACTATGGATTTGTCGGTTAAATCCAGATAGTCTTGATTGTACCCCAGTATTTTATGTTGTTCTTTTGATATATATCCCAGTATATATATATATCCCAGTATATATCCCCAGTTCTTTTGATATAATGTACCCCAGTATTTTATGTTGTTCTTTTGATATATATATATATATATATATATATATATATATATATATATATATATATATATATATATATATATATATATATATATATATAATATAATCTTTCTTTACATAGGTTGGTTTACATAGGTTGGTTTCTTTTAAGTAAGTTTTTGTTGCTGGGTGTTTAAAAAAACTGGAACAATCTATGCAGTGTCCTTTTATTTCCTTTGGTTAATCACCTGTATGTGTAATTGGCACTATACTGCATTTATTTCTAAATGATGCTGTTCTCTCACCTCAGCGCTCCTCCTTATATGTCTCATAAGACCCGTGTATTATCCCTTGACAAAGTTAATTATCAAAAAACTAATTAGCCATACTAAATACTGTGCCGTTAAAATCTCCATAGCAGTTGATTTGCATGCATCCCAAAATGAGTTGGACACCAGTATTTACAACTCAAAATAATTTAGTTGACTTTTCCCATGGGACACCATAAGAGGCTTATGTGTTCACCAAACATTGATTGTATATTCTCCTCTGACATGTGCATACTGTGATGGTCATGCTTGTAATCCTGTTGGCTAAATATGCTTTGCTGTGAAAGCAGATTAAGACGTGGCTTGTGTTTTCTTGGCTTGATATTCCCATTGGCCTGCTGTTGTGAGCGCTTCAAAACATCTGTCCAGAGATGATGACCCAATGCTGCACTTAAACCTGTCTGAACCATAAAGGCTCAACTGCCGGGAGCTATAACAACTTGGCATACATCAGGATTTGACAAAATAGTAATTTTAATATGATAAAACATTAAACAGAATTTTGTCAAGAGTAGGAAATTGTTTGTTTCATTTAATTTAGCACACATCTTGGTGTATATTAATTGTAAATAATATTCAGGAGGCCATTCAGATTTATTCTTAGTTCATTTGGAACAAATACACACACATTTAATAAATATTACCATTAAAGACGATGTGTCTGATTGTTTTTCATGTACTAGAGTAAAATCTGTTTGTTTTTTGGTAATGATTTGTTTTCACATCGATACGATGCGTTCCGATGTAAGACAAGCGATACAATACAAAGTGATATTCGACGTAAATAAATTCTATATAGCTCCTTTAAAATTGTATTTCGATTTAGTACAGTCATTTTTGTGTGTGGACATAAAATTACTTCAGAATATTTGCAATCAACTAAATACATAATTAAACTCAATCGATACTTTTTCTTTGACTTTTATTTTAAAATCATAAAGTTTTTAATTAAGGTGCTCTCTCCTTTCTTCCTTTGCTGTCGGTAGTGGTAGTCAAGACCGCTCTAATCGAGACCTACCTGAGACCACAGGGTCCCGAGAGCGAGACAAGACATGGGGTCAAGACCGAGACCAACACAGATCGAGACAGATTTGAAAAACTACGACTTTGCCCAGGATCTGACCATTGCTCAAGAATAAACCTAGAGTGTACAGACCCAAACATTTTGTATTAACATGTAGTGTAAATAAATTACAAATGTAATATGCATCATATATAATATTTTAATAATATCACTTTTTCTGGTGCGGCCACTTTACAAAAAAATAATCCATGCAGTAATTTAACAAAAAAAAATACTATAAATATATAATTTTTACTAACCAATATCAAATGTCTAAGTTAAACTGAACTAATAGTAATAATGAGAGTTTTATATGAGTGTAATTTATTTTAGTGTCATTGTCATTAGCATTAACAGACGTCGTTCAAAGGGCCCATAACATGCAAAATCGACTTTTCAGAGCTTTTAACCTTCTTACATTGCTATTTGTGCTTCATATATGTACCCAGAGTGTTTTTTTGATTGATTCCCGCAGTGTTTAGCTATATTACAGACTATCTCCTTTCCTCGAATCTCCAAACTGACGGGCGGTGGGGCAAGACCGCGTCATAAGGGCAAGCACGCGTCACCATCCCCCCTCACCCTCACCCTCCCCCCTCTCCACCCGCCTCCCCCTCCCCCCTCCCACCTGCCGCCTCCCGCCCCCTTCCCCCTGGCTCCGCGCTGGCTCCAGACTCGTCTCCCCATACAAGCCCCGGAGTTTTTCTGCTTCGATTTACGACGAAACACGGTTCAAAGAGGCCCAATACTTCATTAATGATATCGCACTCTTTACTATTATCACAATGGTGAAGGTTTATGTGGCAATTGATGCAGCAACCGGGAAAATAAACGGAGAGAAGTTCTATTCGATACCGAAAAACCAGGAAATAAGAGCGCGATGGACATAACACTTTTGGACATAAGACTTTTATGTATATTTGGACATAAGACTTTTTTTATATATATATATATATATATATATATAATATATATATATATATATATATATATATCTCGTTTCTCACTCATTCGCGCGGAGCGGCGCAGACAGCTGTGGGGCACACACTACGTCACGGGTGGGCGGGGCACACACGCGCTCTGAGACTACGTCACGGGTTGGGCGGGAGAGCCAGATCGCTCTTCGCAAGGGTGGGGGCGAATATCAAACCAAGCCGTCTGCATTTCCGGGTTGGTGAGGGGGTCCAAGGTCTGGGTGATATTTCTTAACTATTATGTTAAGGGTGTTGCACAACCCTTATTATTATCAATTATACACTTAGGATAGACTACAAAACGTGAAAAAAAGCATGTTATGGCACCTTTAATGGTTTGTGCATGAAGCCCTGGGCTGACAACATCACTCTGCAAATAAACAAGTCTGAGAGCTCTCCTCCTCCACCTCTACCTCTCCTCTGTCTTTTTCCTCTCTCTCTGTCCCTCCTCTACCTCTGTCTCTCCTCTCTCTCTCCTTTACCTCTGTCCCTCCTCTACCTCTGGCTCTCCTCTCTTACTGGCTCTGTCCTACCTCTCCTCTACCTCTTCTCTGTCCTTTCCTCTCCCTCTGTCCCCCCCTCTCTCTCTCCCTCCTCTACCTCTGTCCCTCCTCTACCTCTGTCTCTCCTCTCTCTCTCCTCTACCTCTGTCCCTCCTCTACCTCTGTCTCTCCTCTCTCTCTCCTCTACCTCTGTCCCTCCTCTACCTCTGTCTCTCCTCTCTCTCTCCTCTACCCCTGTCCCTCCTCTACCTCTCTCTCTCTCTCTCTCTCTCCTCTACCTCTGTCTCTCCTCTCTCTCTGGCTCTGCCCTACCTCTCCTCTACCTCTGTCTGTCCTCTGTCCTTTTACTCTCCCTCTGTCCCCCCCTCTCTCTCTGTCCCACCTCTACTTCTGTCTCTCCTCTCTCTCTGAATCTGCCCTACCTCTGTCTCTCCTCTGTCTCTCCTCTGTCCCTCTCCTCTACCTCTGTCTCTCCTCTGTCTTTCCTCTGTCTCTCCTCTGTCCCTCTCCTCTACCTCTCCGCTGTCTCTCCTCTGTCCCTCCTCTGTCTCTGTCCCTCCTCTGTCTCTCTCCTCTACCTCTGTCTTTCCTCTGTCTCTCTCCTCTACCTCTGTCTCCTCTGTCTCTCCTCTGTCCCTCCTCTGTCTCTCTCCTCTACCTCTGTCTCTCCTCTGTCTCTCCTCTGTCTCTGTCTCTGTCTCTCCTCTGTCTCTCCTCTGTCTCTCTCCTCTACATCTGTCTCTCCTCTGTCTCTCCTCTGTCCCTCCTCTGTCTCTCCTCTGTCTCTGTCTCTCCTCTGTCTCTATCTCTTCTCTGTCCCTCTACTCTGTCTTTGTCTCTCCTCTGTCTCTCCTCTGTCCCTCTCCTCTGTCTCTCCACTGTACCTCTCCTCTACCTCTGTCTCTCCTCTGTCCCTCTCCTCTACCTCTGTCTCTCCTCTGTCTCTCCTCTGTCCCTCTCCTCTACCTCTGTCTCTCCTGTCTCTCCTCTGTCTCTCCTCTGTCCCTCTCCTCTACCTCTGTCTCTCCTCTGTACCTCTCCTCTGTCTCTCCTCTGTCTCTCCTCTGTCTCTCCTCTGTCCCTCTCCTCTACCTCCGTCTCTCCTCTGTCTCTCCTCTGTCCCTCCTCTCCTCTGTCTCTCCTCTGTCTCTCCTCCGTCCCTCTCCTCTACCTCTGTCCCTCTCCTCTACCTCTGTCTCTCCTCTGTCCCCCTCCTCTACCTCTGTCTCTCCTCTGTCCCTCTCCTCTGTCTCTCCTCTGTCCCTCTCCTCTATCTCTCCTCTGTCCCTCTCCTCTGTCTCTCCTCTGTCTCCTCTGTCTCTCCTCTGTCTCCTCTGTCTCTCCTCTGTACCGTTCCTCTGTCTCCCCTCTGTCCCTCTCCTCTACCTCTCCTCTGTCCCTCTCCTCTGTGTCTCCTCTGTCCCTCTCCTCTGTCTCTCCTCTGTCTCCTCTGTCTCTCCTCTGTCCCTCTCCTCTGTCTCTCCTCTGTCTCCTCTGTCTCTCCTCTGTACCGCTCCTCTGTCTCTCCTCTGTCCCTCTCCTCTGTCTCTCCTCTGTCTCCTCTGTCTCTCTTCTGTCTCTCCTCTGTCTCCTCTGTCTCTCTCCTCTACCTTTGTCTCTCCTCTGTCTCTCCTCTACCTCTGTCTCTCCTCTGTCCCCCTCCTCTACCTCTGTCTTTCCTCTGTCCCTCTCCTCTGTCTCTCCTCTGTCCCTCTCCTCTATCTCTCCTCTGTCCCTCTCCTCTGTCTCTCCTCTGTCTCCTCTGTCTCTCCTCTGTACCGCTCCTCTGTCTCTCCTCTGTCCCTCTCCTCTACCTCTCCTCTGTCCCTCTCCTCTGTCTCTCCTCTGTCCCTCTCCTCTGTCTCTCCTATGTCCCTCTCCTCTGTCTCACCTCTGTCTCCTCTGTCTCTCCTCTGTACCGCTCCTCTGTCTCTCCTCTGTCCCTCTCCTCTACCTCTCCTCTGTCCCTCTCCTCTGTCTCTCCTCTGTCCCTCTCCTCTGTTTCTCCTCTGTCCCTCTCCTCTGTCTCTCCTCTGTACCGCTCCTCTGTCTCTCCTCTGTCCCTCTCCTCTGTCTCTCCTCTGTCTCCTCTGTCTCTCCTCTGTACCGCTCCTCTGTCTCTCCTCTGTCTCCTCTGTCTCTCCTCTGTACTGCTCCTCTGTCTCTCCTCTGTCCCTCTCCTCTGTCTCTCCTCTGTCTCCTCTGTCTCTCCTCTGTACCGCTCCTCTGTCTCTCCTCTGTCCTTCTCCTCTGTCTCTCCTCTGTCTCTCCTCTGTCTCTCCTCTGTACCGCTCCTCTGTCTCTCCTCTGTCCCTCTCCTCTGTCTCTCCTCTGTCTCCTCTGTCCCTCCTCTGTCTCCTCTGTCTCTCCTCTGTCCCTCTCCTCTGTCTCTCCTCTGTCTCCTCTGTCTCTCCTCTGTCCCTCCTCTGTCTCCTCTGTCTCTCCTCTGTCCCTCTCCTCTGTCTCCTCTGTCTTTCCTCTGTCTCTCCTCTGTCCCTCCTCTGTCTCCTCTGTCTCTCCTCTGTCCCTCTCCTCTGTCTCTCCTCTGTCTCCTCTGTCTCTCCTCTGTCCCTCCTCTGTCTCCTCTGTCTCTCCTCTGTCCGTCTCCTCTGTCTCTCCTCTGTACCTCTCCTCTGTCTCTCCTCTGTCTCCTCTGTCTCTCCTCTGTCTCCTCTGTCTCTCCTCTGTACCGCTCCTCTGTCTCCCCTCTGTCCCTCTCCTCTACCTCTCCTCTGTCCCTCTCCTCTGTCTCTCCTCTGTCCCTCTCCTCTGTCTCTCTTCTGTACAGCTCCTCTGTCTCTCCTCTGTCCCTCTTCTCTGTCTCTCCTCTGTCCCGCTCCTCTGTCTCTCCTCTGTCTCCTCTGTCTCTCCTCTGTACCGCTCCTCTGTCTCTCCTCTGTCCCTCTCCTCTGTCTCTCCTCTGTCTCCTCTGTCTCTCTTCTGTCTCTCCTCTGTCTCCTCTGTCTCTCTCCTCTACCTTTGTCTCTCCTCTGTCCCCCTCCTCTACCTCTGTCTCTCCTCTGTCCCTCTCCTCTGTCTCTCCTCTGTCCCTCTCCTCTATCTCTCCTCTGTCCCTCTCCTCTGTCTCTCCTCTGTCTCCTCTGTCTCTCCTCTGTACCGCTCCTCTGTCTCTCCTCTGTCCCTCTCCTCTACCTCTCCTCTGTCCCTCTCCTCTGTCTCTCCTCTGTCCCTCTCCTCTGTCTCTCCTCTGTCCCTCTCCTCTATCTCTCCTCTGTCCCTCTCCTCTGTCTCACCTCTGTCTCCTCTGTCTCTCCTCTGTACCGCTCCTCTGTCTCTCCTCTGTCCCTCTCCTCTACCTCTCCTCTGTCCCTCTCCTCTGTCTCTCCTCTGTCTCTCCTCTGTCCCTCTCCTCTGTCTCTCCTCTGTACCGCTCCTCTGTCTCTCCTCTGTCCCTCTCCTCTGTCTCTCCTCTGTCTCCTCTGTCTCTCCTCTGTCTCCTCTGTCTCTCCTCTGTACCGCTCCTCTGTCTCTTCTCTGTCCCTCTCCTCTGTCTCTCCTCTGTCTCCTCTGTCTCTCGTCTGTACCGCTCCTCTGTCTCTCCTCTGTCCCTCTCCTCTGTCTCTCCTCTGTCTCCTCTGTCTCTCCTCTGTACCGCTCCTCTGTCTCTCCTCTGTCCCTCTCCTCTACCTCTCCTCTGTCCCTCTCCTCTGTCTCTCCTCTGTCTCTCCTCTGTACCGCTCCTCTGTCCCTCTCCTCTGTCTCTCCTCTGTCTCCTCTGTCTCTCCTCTGTCTCCTCTGTACCGCTCCTCTGTCTCTCCTCTGTCCCTCTCCTCTGTCTCTCCTCTGTCTCCTCTGTCTCTCCTCTGTACCGCTCCTCTGTCTCTCCTCTGTCCCTCTCCTCTGTCTCTCCTCTGTCTCCTCTGTCTCTCCTCTGTCTCCTCTGTCTCTCCTCTGTACCGCTCCTCTGTCTCTCCTCTGTCCCTCTCCTCTGTCTCTCCTCTGTCTCCTCTGTCTCTCCTCTGTACCGCTCCTCTGTCTCTCCTCTGTCCCTCTCCTCTATCTCTCCTCTGTCCCTCTCCTCTGTCTCACCTCTGTCTCCTCTGTCTCTCCTCTGTACCGCTCCTCTGTCTCTCCTCTGTCCCTCTCCTCTGTCTCTCCTCTGTCCCTCTCCTCTGTCTCTCCTCTGTACCGCTCCTCTGTCTCTCCTCTGTCCCTCTCCTCTGTCTCTCCTCTGTCTCCTCTGTCTCTCCTCTGTCTCCTCTGTCTCTCCTCTGTACCGCTCCTATGTCTCTCCTCTGTCCCTCTCCTCTGTCTCTCCTCTGTCTCCTCTGTCTCTCGTCTGTACCGCTCCTCTGTCTCTCCTCTGTCCCTCTCCTCTGTCTCTCCTCTGTCTCCTCTGTACCGCTCCTCTGTCTCTCCTCTGTCCCTCTCCTCTACCTCTCCTCTGTCCCTCTCCTCTGTCTCTCCTCTGTCTCTCCTCTGTACCGCTCCTCTGTCCCTCTCCTCTGTCTCTCCTCTGTCTCCTCTGTCTCTCCTCTGTACCGCTCCTCTGTCTCTCCTCTGTCCCTCTCCTCTGTCTCTCCTCTGTCTCCTCTGTCTCTCCTCTGTACCGCTCCTCTGTCTCTCCTCTGTCCCTCTCCTCTGTCTCTCCTGTCTCCCCTCTGTCTCCTCTGTCTCTCCTCTGTACCGCTCCTCTGTCTCTCCTCTGTCCCTCTCCTCTGTCTCTCCTCTGTCTCCTCTGTCTCTCCTCTGTCTCTCCTCTGTCCCTCTCCTCTGTCTCCTCTGTCTTTCCTCTGTCTCTCCTCTGTCCCTCCTCTGTCTCCTCTGTCTCTCCTCTGTCCCTCTCCTCTGTCTCTCCTCTGTCTCCTCTGTCTCTCCTCTGTCCCTCCTCTGTCTCCTCTGTCTCTCCTCTGTCTCTCCTCTGTCCCTCTCCTCTGTCTCCTCTGTCTTTCCTCTGTCTCTCCTCTGTCCCTCCTCTGTCTCCTCTGCCTCTCCTCTGTCCCTCTCCTCTGTTTCTCCTCTGTCTCCTCTGTCTCTCCTCTGTCCCTCCTCTGTCTCCTCTGTCTCTCCTCTGTCCGTCTCCTCTGTCTCTCCTCTGTACCTCTCCTCTGTCTCTCCTCTGTCTCCTCTGTCTCTCCTCTGTCTCCTCTGTCTCTCCTCTGTACCGCTCCTCTGTCTCCCCTCTGTCCCTCTCCTCTACCTCTCCTCTGTCCCTCTCCTCTGTCTCTCCTCTGTCCTTCTCCTCTGTCTCTCCTCTGTCTCCTCTGTCTCTCCTCTGTCCCTCTCCTCTGTCTCTCCTCTGTACCGCTTCTCTGTCTCTCCTCTGTCCCTCTCCTCTGTCTCTCCTCTGTCCCTCTCCTCTGTCTCTCCTCTGTCTCCTCTGTCTCTCCTCTGTACCGCTCCTCTGTCTCTCCTCTGTCTCCTCTGTCTCTCTTCTGTCTCTCCTCTGTCTCCTCTGTCTCTCTCCTCTACCTTTGTCTCTCCTCTGTCTCTCCTCTGTCCCCCTCCTCTACCTCTGTCTCTCCTCTGTCCCTCTCCTCTGTCTCTCCTCTGTCCCTCTCCTCTATCTCTCCTCTGTCCCTCTCCTCTGTCTCTCCTCTGTCTCCTCTGTCTCTCCTCTGTACCGCTCCTCTGTCTCTCCTCTGTCCCTCTCCTCTACCTCTCCTCTGTCCCTCTCCTCTGTCTCTCCTCTGTCCCTCTCCTCTATCTCTCCTCTGTCCCTCTCCTCTGTCTCACCTCTGTCTCCTCTGTCTCTCCTCTGTACCGCTCCTCTGTCTCTCCTCTGTCCCTCTCCTCTACCTCTCCTCTGTCCCTCTCCTCTGTCTCTCCTCTGTCCCTCTCCTCTGTCTCTCCTCTGTCCCTCTCCTCTGTCTCTCCTCTGTACCGCTCCTCCGTCTCTCCTCTGTCCCTCTCCTCTGTCTCTCCTCTGTCTCCTCTGTCTCTCCTCTGTCTCCTCTGTCTCTCCTCTGTACCGCTCCTCTGTCTCTCCTCTGTCCCTCTCCTCTGTCTCTCCTCTGTCTCCTCTGTCTCTCCTCTGTACCGCTCCTCTGTCTCTCCTCTGTCCCTCTCCTCTGTCTCTCCTCTGTCTCCTCTGTCTCTCCTCTGTACCGCTCCTCTGTCTCTCCTCTGTCCCTCTCCTCTACCTCTCCTCTGTCCCTCTCCTCTGTCTCTCCTCTGTCTCTCCTCTGTACCGCTCCTCTGTCCCTCTCCTCTGTCTCTCCTCTGTCTCCTCTGTCTCTCCTCTGTCTCCTCTGTCTCCTCTGTACCGCTCCTCTGTCTCTCCTCTGTCCCTCTCCTCTGTCTCTCCTCTGTCTCCTCTGTCTCTCCTCTGTACCGCTCCTCTGTCTCTCCTCTGTCCCTCTCCTCTACCTCTCCTCTGTCCCTCTCCTCTGTCTCTCCTCTGTACCGCTCCTCTGTCTCTCCTCTGTCCCTCTCCTCTACCTCTCCTCTGTCCCTCTCCTCTGTCTCTCCTCTGTCCCTCTCCTCTGTCTCTCCTCTGTCTCCTCTGTCTCTCCTGTCTCCTCTGTCTCTCCTCTGTACCGCTCCTCTGTCTCTCCTCTGTCCCTCTCCTCTGTCTCTCCTCTGTCTACTCTGTCTCTCCTCTGTCTCCTCTGTCTCTCCTCTGTCCCTCTCCTCTGTCTCTCCTCTGTCTTTCCTCTGTCTCTCCTCTGTCCCTCCTCTGTCTCCTCTGTCTCTCCTCTGTCCCTCTCCTCTGTCTCTCCTCTGTCTCCTCTGTCTCTCCTCTGTCCCTCCTCTGTCTCCTCTGTCTCTCCTCTGTCCCTCTCCTCTGTCTCTCCTCTGTCTCCTCTGTCTCTCCTCTGTCCCTCCTCTGTCTCCTCTGTCTCTCCTCTGTCTCCTCTCTCTCTCCTCTGTCCCTCTCCTCTGTCTCCTCTGTCTTTCCTCTGTGTCTCCTCTGTCCCTCCTCTGTCTCCTCTGTCTCTCCTCTGTCCCTCTCCTCTGTCTCCTCTGTCTCTCCTCTGTCTCCTCTGTCTCTCCTCTGTCTCTCCTCTGTCCCTCTCCTCTGTCTCTCCTCTGTCTCTCTCCTCTGTCTCTCCTCTGTCTCTCCTCTGTCCCTCCTCTGTCTCCTCTGTCTCTCCTCTGTCTCTCCTCTGTCTCTCCTCTGTCCCTCTCCTCTGTCTCCTCTGTCTTTCCTCTGTCTCTCCTCTGTCCCTCCTCTGTCTCCTCTGTCCCTCCTCTGTCCCTCTCCTCTGTCTCTCCTCTGTCTCCTCTGTCTCTCCTCTGTCCCTCCTCTGTCTCCTCTGTCTCTCCTCTGTCCGTCTCCTCTGTCTCTCCTCTGTACCTCTCCTCTCTCACCTCTCCCTGTGTTTCTCTCCTCTTCTTCTCTCAGCTGTATAGACAGTGGGTGGGTGAAGCACCTGTCTGGATACGGACAGCGGGGAACTGACGTTTATGAAAGAAAAACTGCGGTAAATGAGGTGTTTCAAAAAGAAGACTCAATTGCGTTACTGGGTCACTGTGGGTCAGTTCTACCACTACCACTGCTGCGCTCTATATCATCCTCAGCGTCTATATTCTTCAAAATGGCTGTACATCACCAAATGAGCCATCAGTTTGTGGAGTAGTTTTACAAGTTAGACTCTGACTGAGAGAAGATCAGCGCAGAGAGGACAGATGCACGCTGGGCGTTTGTCCTTCATGCGTAATATGAGCACATTTCACTTAACTTCTACAGCTAAAATGAATTGTTAATGTACTAAACAGAGCCAACACAAGTCCCAGACATGTTACCTTTGAGTAAGTGACAAGAGTCCAAGAGCTCTCCAGACTAAGCCTGAGTCCAAATGCTCCCAAATGAGCCAGAGACGAGTCCAAGACCGATCTCTGAAAAAATGGTCTAGAGGCCGGTCTTAAGTTTATCCTGTATCTAGATACCAGTAATTTTACCAGTAATTTAGAGTTTGCATGATACATGCCTAACACCCTAAGATTGTATAAGCAGCTCTTCGTGTCAGAATCCGGCTGATGTGTGCTCTATGCATCTAATTGTAGAGCATTTTATTCTCTACGAAGCAGATGTGTACTCTTAGCTTGCCAGTTGTTGTTAGATTTGGTCTGGTCATTGAAAGTTGTGAAAAGCATTTATAAACCCATCACAGAGAATAATTTGGATGCTCAGAAGGTATTAGGTAAGTGAGTAATATATGTTTAAAATATGATTAACATTAGGAAAAGCATGTTTAAGTTTATATTTTTTATGCCGTTGTATACCTTCAATGTCCTTCACATTTGACTGAAAGAGAACATTGCTTGTTTTCATGAATAAGGTATAAGGTGTCTCCTATTGTGTTTATTCACAAATTACAGCGCTGCTCTTATAATGAGGTGATGTACCACTGGTTTGTGAATAGCCCTTATCCCGGGATAAGTCCACACAAATAGAGAAAGACATAAACCCCACTGAGTTCTAGCGACAGTGGAGCCCGTCAAGGTGCCACATGCAAATACTCTTTATATTGCCGTACATACATATGAGCGTGTGAGTCAGACGTGCCCAGACTTGTAATTATGACGTTAGCGTTTGGCCGGTCGTTGTAAACAATAATCAAGTAGACGTAAATTGCCAAGTCCCTATTGCTTGGATTATTATAATTTACAGGAGTAGCTACATGCTAAAAACATGCCACAATAATGTTTTTCACAGTTATTGTTATTGTATAAAACAACAACTAAATAACTAGTCAATATTGCGCATACAAGCGCATGAAAATTGCTTGCTGACTACACAGAAATGAATGATATCTTACCTATATTGTCTGATTATAGATAAGATAATAAGTATATATCTACTAAAGCTAAATATTCCTAATCCACACAAAAATAAGTCACAGTTAAAATCAGACCATCCCGAGCCTTGATAAAAAGCATTTATCTGAAATGATTGAAAAATAAACCATCCCTAAAAACTGCAACCCCAAATGAATCCCAAAATTAAATCTAGTCTTTTTCGCTAAACGGAGAGGAGCAGAGGCAGTGGACTGAAAGAGGCCAAACCCAGCACTGGGCATCACAGCCGGGTATGTGTGTAAACAAGCAGCCAAGTGGAAAAGGCCAGTCTGGAGAAGGCACCGGAAAATCAAGTGTAGTGGATTCTTTTGAGAAAAAAACCCTAAACCTTTGGTAAACAAGACTGTCTAGATGCAGTGGTGTTTCCTCCCAGATGCCAAGGGAAGCCATGCATCCTCAGTTTTTGAGGTATCATTATTGTTGGTATCATTTTAAATAAACTATTATTTCAATTACTTTTCCAATCATAACATTACCATATTCCTATATATTTAGACTAGTGCGTGCTGTTTGAGCAGAGAAACGCTCCTTGCTCGGGAGCACGAGGAGGCTAGTCACGTTTAGCTTCTTGTAGGCAAAAAAATGGCCAATCGGGTGCAACTTTGTCATCCTGGTTAGTGCCAGTATGCCAATGGCCTGTGCTGCCCTGGTTTTGCTTCTAGATCGTCTCACATATTAAATTACATGAAGTGTAATGAAAGTGATCTTGTGTACATAGCAAGCCTCTTTTTATTTTTATCCTATAGCAGATTTCAATTGTTTTACTTTTTGATTTTATATAGGTTGTTTTATCATTGTTCATTGTTTTATGTTGCACCGTATCACCAAAGCAAGTTCCTATGTTTGTGAATTCTGTTAATTAACAATGGCAATAAACCATTTCTGATTCTGATAATCTATGGACCTACTTTTGAAGAGAAATGTGTTTTTTGAACATTTAATACACCGACTGGCTAAAGGCAAGTACAAGACTCCAGTGGCTATTTAAATTGCTGGACATTTTTTGTGACTTTTGTGCTTCACAACAACTGTGGTATCACTTTGGAAACAATGTGGATGCTGTCAAGTTGGGACTGGCTTGATTTGGACAACAGCTCATGAGGATTTAAAGGAATGCACCAACACCGAACGGAGTTGACACGGGAAGAAACATCATTCTGTGTTTCTGGATTTGGCTTCACTCATTTTTTAAAAACTGATTTTTTGGGCTTTATTAGCCAGGACAGCTTAGCGTGAAATGGAGATGAAAGAGAAGGGAGGACATGCAGTAAACTGTCGGAGCTGGGATTCGAACTCGCAACACTGCGGCCGCCTTAACTACTCGACCACCGGGCAGCACACAGACGCACTTATTCATACATTCATTCATGGTATAGGCCACTGGAGACAAGATGAGGGGAGGTGTGCCCAAGGACATAACGACAGTATGCATTAGCGCCCCCCTGTGGCTCCTGGCAATCCAGCAGTCTGCCATCTAGAGCTGGGTTTCGATTCAAATTTCAAGAATCGATTCGATTCCGATTTTTACGTTTCAAAATCGTTTTTTTTTCCGATTTCTCAGATCCCATCCGATTCGCTCCAATTTCGATCTGATTTCCGATTCGATCCGATTTCAATTCGATCCTGGGGTTAATGTTATTAAAAAATGAAAAATGTACTTCATGACTGTGTAGAGAAGCAACATATTAAAACTAGTATTATATCAATAGTAAACAGCAAATCTTACAAGTATTGGTAGTTACTGATGGCTGGAAGACTGATGAAAAGGTTAAGGGTCAATCTACCTTCAAGAAACATAGTCCAGTAGTCCTGAATTATCTTTCTTGAAGGTAGATTGATCTTTGGACGTACGAATCGATAATCGGTCATTAATATGCGAAAATCGATTATTTCAACCCAGCTCTACTCCCATCCAAGTACTAACCAGACCTATCCCTGCTTAGCATAGACAAGTTGGTATGGCTCGTTGTCACATACAGAAATACAGTCTATAATATTATAGAAAACGTTGCTGTTGATGATGTTGAAGGCATCTAATTACGGGTGGACAATACTGACAAAAATTTAAATGTTGATTCATTTTTTTTAATTTTTCTTATTATTCCAATAACGATAGTCAAACAATTTGTCAGTCCAATAGGAATGTGGAACATATTAGTTGAGGTTTAATTATCAGATGTTAAATTTCTGTTAAATTAATCTTGGAAATGCCAAAATATCTAAAATATTAACGTCACAAAGGCGCCGGTACAGCTGGCAGCCCGGTGTAAACGCTCCGCTCTTTTCTCACACTTTTGTCACACTTATTGTGCTTTATCTTCTGTATTTTGTAAATATTTTTTTCTACTTTGCATGTGCAATCCATGGGCCGTCGTGACACACATTCATGTGCAATTACTGTTGTGATCACATGCAATGGTATTTATGTATTTATGTATTTATTTATTTTTATCTTTATTATTTTTTCCCCTCCATCCCTTGTTGGGTAATGGGAGGTTTTGTCTATGGGAGTTTTTGTTTGTAGGAGATCTTCTACTGAAAGTGTTTTTCAAACTTCCTATAAGTGATCTGTTCTTTTCTTCTGTATCTACCTGCGTTGCATCAATGAAATGGTTATCTTATCTTATCTTATCACCTTATACGCTTATTTCAATGTTTGTCACTTTGATTCATCATTTTCTTCAATATTATTTTTGTAGCTTTTACATTTTTTTTTTTTTTTTTTTAAACTGTAATTGGTATACTTGATATTCAATTTAATTTCCGATATATTGCTCTACCTCTAATATGAATGTGTACTTTTTTTCAGTGAGATCGAGCACCATTATTTTCTCTGTTCTGCGGGATGGTTTATGATATTAATGTAAATAATAAATGCGTACATACTGTATTTTCCGGACTATAAATCGCATCCTTTTTCATAGTTTTGGCCAGGGTGCCTCTTATAGTTATATTTATATTTATATACTTAGTATACTAGTTTCACACTTGCAACCTTATTTCATACTCCAACTTATATATATATATTTTTTTCTCTATTATGCATTTTTTGGATGGTGTGACTTATACTCCGGTGCGACTCATAGTCCGGAACATACATATTATAAATGGCCAATTATTCTTGTTTTGGACTCGGCAAACGTATACTCCACAAAGTACAGTCACAGAATTCTACAACCATTTTGCTGTCCATCCAAGTATTCTCCTACATTAGTGTGATATAAAAAAATCAAAATATGTATTTACTAATTGCAAAAACTTTGTAGAGATTAGCTTGATTTGGACCAAAATAGTAAATGCCACTGAACTTCCATTGCACCCCAGGATAACGTCATATCCCACCAATAGATATCTGATTATCCCCAAATCTCTGTGGCAATTGAGTGGAAGTCAAACGCTAATGTTTCATTCTGATCTGATCTCATCAAGCACACTAAAAGCCCAGTCTCTGTAGCTTCTGCAAAATCCCTCAGCCCTCCTTTTTCACGACATACGGATGAACTAGGACATACAGCAAACAATTAATTTACGGCTACGTGCCCTATATACACTCGGAATAATAAGATACAAACTGGAGGAAGGAATGCAAGAAAGAAAGGAAGCATAGAGAAAAGAAGACTGGCAGTCACACGGCTCTCTATATTGGACAGAAGTGCTGTTGCCATAGTAACCAGCAGCCCTCAAACGGTATTTGGAGCACTGAGCGGAATTACTGCAGAGGATTTGATGTTCGGAACACATCTGGGGTCAGCTAATATGGCGCTGCAGCCAGTCACTCCGAGCCCACACTGTCAGCGTAAGGCGAAAATCCCATGTACTCCAAATGGAAAGCAGGGGCCGGCCCCAGGTTACAAAACCACACTCCCTCACACAACCGCAGCAGAACGGTGCCGCTCTGAATGCACCTTTTATTGGCTCTTACAGTTGTTTAGTGTTTGGCCTGATCAAAGTCCACAGAGGCCAGTTCACCCACTTAACTACAGACAATGTGCATTGATCTACACCAGAAAAGAGGCGGCTCACAAAAAGGCCTGTTAGTGGGTTCTGGGATTATCTGTGACTCAAAGAACATGGAAACGATATGATTGTTTCCCTCCAAATATTCAGCTTCATTAGTGCCTCAGTGACAAAACATACAGTACTTTTGTTTCAGTAAAATGCTTGCCAAATACAATTATAGTATTTAATATAGGAACAAATCCCTTGAAAATGTTAAACATTTTAATACCAATAATCAGCCACACTTAACACTGGCTCACATGGCAACTCGGTAATTCAATCTAGTTTTGGATTTATGTTTAAATACCCAAGAGGATTTTTTTTAAAGTGACTGTTGTATTTTAAAGACAAAATGAAATTTATGATAAAATCTTTCTGTCATTTTTTTCTTTGCCACATTAGTTTGCCCTTTTTTGCACAAGTTTCCTTAAAAGGTGTCAAAAAGGTGTAAACAATTGGAAAATAAAAATCTGATTCCTCAGATTTTTTGAGTGCATGTAAACATAGACGCTGATTGTCGTTCCAATGATCATAAACAGCTTATTCTATGAATGAATTAGCCTTATATGAGCTAACAATCTGCTCACTCTCTTAGATTAATGAACACAATTGGAGCACACAGAAGTGATGATACTCAATATCACACATTCTATTTAGATATTCTCATGGGACTTGTGCTTTGATGACACAGAGCCTTATGAGGAGAATACAAGTAATAAATAAGTATTGCAAACAGCCTTTTTCATCAATATGACTGATACACCATTGTGTATTTGACCTCTGCACTTGTTGTGCTTTTGCATGACATACACATTCATTTGCAAATTCATAATTTAATACTACTAACACCTCTGGTGGTGACAGACAACGTTAATATGTTTACTAAATAAAAGTTTCAACAGTTTTAAAATGTGTCCACTCACTTTATACTGCTTTAGTCTCACTAGTCATTATCAATCTACAGTCTGCCACCAAAACCATAGTTAGCTGAAGTTTCTGCAATTTCATACCATGATAATATTTTGTGTATTACTTTCTCTCTTTCTTTTTATTAGCATCAAGAGAAGTAGAATTTACTTTGGCTACCTTTTATGTGACTTCTCTCTCTTGTTGGGCTTAAACCCTTGACTTCTTTCAGTGTTTCCGCTTGAGTTGATAAATGTGTTAAAAGGGTTCTGTGTTAAAAGGTTTCTGTGTCACAGGCGCATTGTCATTTAAATATTTGAATGTCGGTTTTAGCTCCAGTGAGAACATGGGATGGAGAGCACTTTGAATACATTTTTAAACCCCAGTTGGAGATCAAGAGATCTCTTTTCCCATAACCATTTTCACACTTGCTTTCATAGTTGTATTCTACGGTATATAAAAGTATTTATACGTACATTTTGAATTATTTATTTTTAAAGCGATGATAAGCTGATTCCTGGTTTGTCCAAAGGTAATAATTGTTGACCACTGAGCGGATATCAGATTGTTCCATTAGAATATTGTCTTGTGGAGGAAGTACCTTAAGTTGGTAGTGGTAGTGGTGGTGGTGGTGGTAGTGGTGGTAGTAGTGGTAGTAGTGGTAGTGGTAGTGGTAGTGGTAGTGGTGGTGGTGGTGGTGGTAGTGGTGGTAGTAGTAGTAGTAGTGGTAGCAGTAGTGGTGGTAGTGGTGGTAGTGGTGGTAGTGGTAGTAGTGGTAGTGGTAGTAGTGGTAGTAGTGGTAGTGGTAGTGGTAGTGGTAGTAGTGGTAGTAGTGGTAGTAGTGGTAGTGGTAGTGGTAGTGGTAGTAGTGGTGGTGGTAGTGGTAGTGGTGGTGGTAGTGGTACTAGTGGTAGTAATGGTAGTGGTAGTAGTGGTAGTGGTGGTGGTAGTGGTAGTGGTGGTAGTGGTAGTAATGGTAGTGGTAGCGGTAGTAGTATAACAGAGCTATACTACTGGTATATACTATATGGCGCACTCTTCTCTGTGAATATTTGATGAAGCATGTCCCAGTTGCTCCGTGGATACAGTGGGGATAAAAGCCCCACATTTCTACACTTAGATATGGATGCTTTTGTAGCGTAACGCCATCCCTGGCAGAGGTTCCACTAAACAAAATTCCAGTCCGTCTTTATGACAGACAGGGTCCCAAAAAATCCTTCATGAGCTACTTTTATCCGTCATTATATTTTTACTGCGACAGGTGGTGCAGGGCGTCTGGGGCTTTTCAAAGGCAAAAAAACTAATCCCTATTTCGCTTTAAAGTCATACTTTGTTACAGATGTGAAATAGGAATTTTGCGTCTTTGCAGAGCACACCGATGCATGCACGTTGTTTTCTCGTCCGTTTTCTCGTCCGTCTTCTCCACTGCCACACTCTGCACTTCATCATGTACAAACTAGTGGTGTGGTAACACAACGCAGTGGGACAATAGTCAGTATTTCTATGCATCTACATTTGCGTATCTGCAGTGCGCACTGACACGTGCACGACAAATGAATGTGCCCGTTCAGTGTTCACACCCGCTGCAGCAAAACTCCTCACTGTTCTTTGTTTTTCTGCCCGTTACTCTTCACATAATGTGTCAGAACAACCGCGTCACAAATAAGCTGAATTCTGGAGAGAGAAAAGTGAATGTGAGTGATGTGCTGGAGCTGCGGAAGCAGGGCCGAGGCGCCCTGAGGAAAGTCCGGTTTTAGTTTAGTCCCTGCCCAATAAGTCAGAGAAAGCTGAAATTCAGAACATTATGTGAAGTTATGTTGATATCCATGTGAAAGTAAAGGCAATCATTTTAATTTTCAAACCAACAAAGTGACGAACCACCTTCAGAATTTTCCGTCACTGCTGAAAAAAAATCCGTCAATGACAGAGAATTCTTGGTTAATGTAACCTCTGGTCCTTGGTCTCACATGTCTGCCCTGGTTTTCCCTGCAATGCTCAAATATTGTTGTACAAAGAAAGTCTTTGCAATAATTTGTCATTGTCAGTACAGAGCAGATGCTGGTGGGAAAAAAATCATAATTGTGTTAATAAATTATATTATTATCTATTCCCTCTGTAGCCCACTCCTCGTCTTGTGTCTATTATTCATCATGGAGGACTCTTGCCCTGGCTTCCAGGGGCTATTTTTATTCAGCATACCATCACTTTAACTGAGAGCCCATGTCCCCTGCTGTGCTCCTGGATCATGGATTACTCCGCTCCTGGGCTGCCCCCTCCCCTCAGCTCCACAGCAAGACCCCTGTGTTATAAACCCACTTCTCCTTCTCTAACACTCCACTTAGCCCCTTCACTCCTGTCCTCCTCCTCCTGACTTTCTATCATTCATGTTCCTGTGGTCTGCCGGGAGTGCGTCCTACACAGAACTGCCCTCTCCTGCTGTGGAGCCATCTCCCCTAACCCAAGCCCTTATAGTGTGTAGTGTATAGTGTAAAGGTACGGTATTGCTAAATTGTTCAATTTGACTCTATAAATATATGCTAGTATGTAAATATCTCTTTTGCAGAGGTCACACACAAAAAGGTAACAACATTTTCTTACATCACATATATACATGTAAAGGCCAATGTATGCATTATGTGTATCTTGTGATCAGGTTCAGTCCTAATTTATTGGAAAGGTGTTCTCTATTCTATTCTCTATAAACAAGTGGGGATTAAACACAAGTGCACAAGTCCACAAATTAACTCTTTTAGACATTGACACCTTGAAATCTGAGGTCATCAGTTTGAATTGATTGTCCTCAACGTCAAGGTTGACAATGTGGCAAAAGTCCATCTTAGGCCAATATACATTTTATGAACCAAATTGCAATGGCAAGTCTCAAGTTTTCTCTTTTGTAAATTTTGCAATCCCTCAATCGGATGTTCTGCCTCAGGACCTTTCCATCCATCAAACTGACAGAACAAAGTAGTGAAGGCAGCAGAGGTGTTGGCATGTTCATGCTCAAGATCAAGTTGAAGTCTTGATCGGATTCATTCACATGCCATCATCGAAAGACAGGGACGGTGTTATTGACAAATCTCAAGCTGCAACAAATCCCTTACACCTCTGGTAGACCTAGTGTGGATTTACAATATGCTTTCATCTCCATACGCGGCAAAAATGTATTAGGGAAATGAAGTTTTTATTGCGCACAGAACCAAGACATTGTTGGTTGACTAAAAAAAAGTTCTGCTGATTGATTAGTCAAATGGAAAAGACCTTTCTGCATCTCATTGATCTGACCATGTATCTGATCCAAACTGCCCTCACTAAAACCGCACTATTTATACATTCAAGTGTAAGAAACAGTCAATTATAAGGCGGAACTCATGATATACTCCCTTGATCTTCAGCTAGCTCACGTAATGCCCTATAGATACTAATAATTTGAATAAAATAAATAATTAATTCAATCAAATTATTGACTAAACTACTTAAGGCTACGAGCCCTTACATTAAATTATATATTATTATCATTATTATAAATTGATAAAATACATTTAAACTAATAATTTTACAAAGATTTACTTCAGAAAACATACAAAAAATAAAATTGCTATCTAATGCTTGTGCAATACAAAATTAATGTAAGGTTTAATTTTAAAACACAGGCTTTTATAATCTTCTAAAATCCTCTAGTTCCGCCGTCACTAGTTGCTCACTAATGATAAGAGAACACGTTTTAGGACGGATCACGTCATCTTCCTTCATCATTCGATTTTAACTGTTAGGGGGGTATAGTGTGATTAGTGAAGTGCCATTTACGCCCTTACCTGTCCTCTGTGCCTAATATTAAACATCCATCATGCCTCACGTCTTACCCCCCGCCTCTGCCTTCACATTAGCTTAGCCTCGGTGCGTTTAGCTGTGTCATGGCTGCCCAGTGTTCCCGTGGTTTCGGCAGCTGCTTTTGGGGGGCGGTGTGTGTCTCAGGTGGAACAGGTGACGCTGGAGGCTGGGTGCGCGCTGACCTCACTGTGTCACTTTCACTCCGGCTCACATCAAGTTTGTGTGAGACGCCCCTTATGTCCTCAAGGCTCCTTTCAAGCTTGTGTGAGCAGCAGAGCTCGAGGTTTCTGAGCCGACTGAAGGGTGCTGTTGATGGCAAGATGTGGGAAAAACACTGTTACATGGATTATTATGGTTTCTGAAGTCAAAGGGCCTGTACCTGATTTCTTTCATGTACTAAAGTAAAATCTGTTTTACCCCAGTCAATTAGGAGACACTTTTGTGTTTTTTACAATAATAATAATTGCCATTTTTGGCCACCAAAGTTGGTGAATCAAGAATCAAATTGAATCATAAGATTCATGAATCGTTACACCCCTAATATATATATATATATATATATATATATATATATATATATATATATATATATATATATATATATATAACCTTTTATTTATACAGGGAGGGCCCTTTAGAGCAAGCTCTCCTCAACAAGAGTGCTCTGTTAGCACATAACACATTTACACAAATACAAACAAATAAACACAGGATATACAGATAAAATGCCAATAAATAATAAATAATAAATAATAAATAATAGAAACACACAATATTGAATAAAATAATTTAAAACAGTTTTGTACTTCCAGAAGACTCCAACTTCAGTCAACTTTTATGTTACAATTGAAAATGCCAGTATCCTTAATTATTACCATACTATTGTGGGTGTTGATCTTTGTGTGTATGAGTCAAGGGAAGATGCTGGAGCCAATCTCTACAACTGAATCACTGTCTCTGCTCTGTGCTCCAATGGACAGATAAGATTTCAGCATTTAGATTCAGCGAGACACTTTCTCTCAGTTTTCCATCTACTCTGTGTGAAAACCTCTGCATGCATTTGTTTAGGACAGTGGTTCTCTTCCTTTTTCAGTCGCAGCCCCCAAAACCACAACCATGGGAATTCATGACCCCAAAACAGAAAAAGTAGGCTACCCCCCAATGTTTGATTTTATTTCGAGGATATAGACCTAGATAAATGCCGGGACCCCTGGTTAAACCACTGATCAATAAGAACATTTTAAGTAAAAAAAAATAATATTTTTTTTTGTTTTACCAATACCTGGGATGTCAAATAAAGTTTTGACAAGTAAAACAATAAAACATATTTTGAAACATATTCAATAAATACTACAGATATTTGCTGCCTTTGTTTATTTTTTATTTATTTTATAATGCAAGGGTAAAGGATAGTGGTTGGAGGTGTATTAGCGCTAAAACTGTCTTTTTATGGCTTGTTTCTCACTCTCCTGGAAATCATGCTCTGGCACTGGCCTGTCCATGTTTTTCAGTTCAGCAATTACAATGTCCTGTTTTTTAAGTTGAGCATGTCTTTCTTTTTTTCCATCACTCTTATTGCATTGGCGAGCTACCGTTTGAGCTGCACACTGTCCTGTACTGCTGTATTATACAGATAGCGGTTATATTTGTGTGCCTCGCTTTGTTCTTCCAGCTGTTCTTTTTTCTTTTCGGTATACATTGGCCTTTTTATCTCCAAGTGTTTTTCTTTGGCAAGTCTTTCCTAAGTCTTTAGCTTCTGGTCCAAGGACTTAGTGACTTGGATCTGATTTTCAAGCTTGACCATCACTCGCGGAGGTCCTCGTCGACCAGAGCGTTCTCCTCTGAGGAAGCAAGTGGCTGGACCAGGGTGCTTTCCTCTGAGAGAGGCTTGACCATCAACCAATCTAATTCAGAGATGCCCACACGTTTTCGGCTCACGAGCTACTTTTATATTTGAAAAAGCCGGAAGACCTATATATAGATCTAAATTATTGTATAATTTGATATTATTTCAGTATTAAACAAGTTTCTGTTTTTGTTTAACCATAATTAGGCTATAGAAACACAATGTAGGCTTCCATTAATAGCCTAATATTGTTTATCATATACAAATGTGCAATATAAAAAGGAGAGAGATAATCTGCTATTTAACTTCTCCAGCCTTGTTATTTAAGATAAGATATTCCTTTATTGTCCCACACGGGGAAATTTCATTGATGCAACGCAGGCAGATACAGAGATAGATACAGAAGAAAAGAACAGATCACTTATAGGAAGTTTGAAAAATACTTTCAGTAGAAGATCTCCTATAAACACAAACTCCCATAGACAAAACCTCCCATTACCCAACAAGGGATGGAGGGGAAAAAATAATAAAGATAAAAATAAATAAATACATAAATACCATTGCATGTGATCACGACAGTAATTGTACATGAATATGTCACGACGGCACATGGATTGCACATGAATTTCACAGTAATTGTACATGAACCACGACAGTAATTGCACATATGACGGAATTGCACATGGTTAGGTCAGTATTGCGAGTGTTCAGGACTAACAGTGTTTGTTATAAAGTCTGACAGCAGCAGGAAGAAAAGACCTGCGAAACCTTTCCTTCACACAGCGAGGATGGATCAGTCTCTCACTGAAGCTGTTCTCCAGAGCGGACAGAGTGTCCTGCAGGGGGTGACACTCATGGTCCAGCATAGATGTGAATCTAGCCAGGACCCTCCTGTCCCCCACCTCCTGCACTGAGTCCAGAGCACAGCCCAGGACAGAGCTGGACTTCTTGATGACTTTGTCCAGCCTCCTCCTCTCCCTCTCTGTGATGCTGCTGCTCCAGCAGGCCACACCGTACAGGAGGGCTGATGCACCACAGAGTCGTAGAAGGTCTTCAGGAGTGGCCCTGTCAATCCAAAAGACCTGAGTCTCCTCAGGAGGTAGAGCCGACTCTGGCTCTTCCTGTACAGTGCGTCTGTGTTATGAGTCCAGTCCAGTTTGTGGTTCAGATGAACACCCAGGTACTTGTATGAGTCCACTCTCTCAATGTCCCGTCCCTGGATGTTCACTGGCGAGGGGGCAGTGGGGTGGCGTCTGCGAAAGTCCACCACCATCTCCTTGGTCTTCCCCGCGTTGATGAGGAGGTGGTTCCGCTGACACCAGTCCACAAAGTCCTGCGCCAGTCCCCTGTACTCATCGTCGTCCGTGATGAGTCCGATGATGGCAGAGTCGTCAGAGAACTACTGCAGGACACAGCTGTGTCCGAGTGTCAGACACACAGTCCCGTGCTCTCACAAACTGGGGTCGATCCGTGAGGTAGTCCAGGATCCACTCTGCCAGGTCATACTCCACACCAGCCGTCTCCAGCTTGTCCCTCAGGAGCAGCGGCTGGATGGTGTTGAAGGCGCTGGAAAGATCGAAGAACAGGATCCTCACAGAGCTGCCAGGCTTTTCCAGGTGAGAGAGAGAGCGGTGCAGCAGGGAGATGACGGCGTCCTCCACTCCGATGCCAGGCCGATATGCAAACTGCAGCGGGTCCATGGCTGAGCTCACGGTGGAGCGGAGGTGGTCCAGGACCAGCCGCTCCAGTGTCTTCATCAGGTGGGACGTGAGAGCCACCGGCCTGAAGCTGCTGAAGTCTTTGGCGCGCGGTGTCTTAGGCACAGGTACCAGACAGGAGGTCTTCCAGACCTGTGGTACCACCCTCAGCTTCAGGCTCATGTTGAAGACATGCTCCATAACTCCACACAGTTCATCTGAGCAGGACTTAAGGAGCCTGGGGCTGATGCTGTCAGGTCCTGCTGCCTTCCTCACTTTAATCCTAATTTGTGTTACCAGTATCAATATTTTGTTACAAATTGTTAAAATGTTATCGTTATATTCCAAAATAATAGTATCTCCTGTTTATCTGTTAACGTAGTTTGTTTTCATCCAAAAGGGGGTGGGGACGTTCTGGTAACTCAGGAAGTGATGTATGACCGGAGACATCTATGGTGATAGTATTTGATTACCAATATTCTAAAATAACAGGTTTGATATCAGTCGTAGGTCATCTTTGGTTGTTCGACGGTTCTAAGTTTAGTCTTTGTCCCTGTCTCACTTTGAGACCTATGACCCACAGTTTCGAGCTATTTCGAGTCAAGATTTTTGCCAGTATCACAAAGCTTTTTTCGCAGATGGCCAAAATCGTAGACTGGAAACCCGACTTAAAGTTTATATGACAGTTTCTCCTGTTTTTCTAATTATGACTTAGTTTGATATAGCTCCTGTGGTAAGTATTTATCATAGTTTTACTTTCGTTAATATGTTGAAAAATAATAGTTTACACTCTAACCACTGCAACTAGCTCTGCGCGCCGCCCACCCCAGCCCCGGCGTCCTCGCCCCGTCACCGCGGACCCCCCGCTCCACACTCGCGGTCCCCCGTGCTCACCCACACAACAACTCTCCTTCCCAGTCACACTCGTATGCTTAAAACAGCCAATACATCCATGGAAACCATGGAGAATCGCGGCCATGTTATTATGATCTGTTGTGAAACAGGCAGTCCGCAACGACACGCTAAAAAACTCTAAACGGCAAAATGCAGCCGCTGCTAAATGGTTTACAGAATGTACAAAAAAATGTACCGATTACTCAATTAATCGAAGAACGAAACAATAGATTACTCGAGTTGTAAAATAATCAATAGCTAACGAACCTAACGAATATGGATTTTGGCTCTTGTTTTCTGTATAGTTGCTAGGTAACAGTTGTGGAATACCTCTACCTATGTCACATCTGCTGCCCATGTCAAACAAGGAAGTACAGTTATAAACATAAATATCTGGGAACCAATAGGCACAATGTTGGCCATACCAACTTGTCAATGCCTGATCTCATCATACTGTGATTGTGTCCTTGGGCCAGACACTTCACCCACTTTGCCTCCAGTTTCCAAGTTTGCAGGTTTATGAATGAGAGTGTGTTTGTGATGATTGGAAATTAACTCATGACTGCAGACAGGTGTGTTTACAGCATGTATATCATGTATGTTCATTAAAGGTTGAATGGACGATTTTTTTGGCCCAAATCTGAGTCTTATTTCCTTGTGGCGTGGACTGCCGATTAGTCCTGCCACGTATCAATCATAAAACACACCTACCGCTCACCTGCAGCCGCGTGTGGCTCGTCCCCACGTTTCCGTGTGTCTAAGCGCATGGATCTATCATAATATAGTTCCCTCAGTGTACGGGACAAAATGAAGACGGAGAGAAAGACTGTTCGAGCTGACTCAAAAGAGACGGAAATCTACGGGAGACGAGAGATGCGATGCGATCCGTTGCGCTAATAAACAAACGCACGTGTGTGTTGTGTCAGTCCGCACGGGGGAGTGCGCACTGACACAACATCTACTATTTTTACCGATGTGAATACTGCAGACTTTTTTACTGTCATTATTTCATACTTTTACTGTTTAGGTCAGTCCTGTGTGTGTAGATAATGTGATTACGGTTCCATTGTGCCTCAGTCTGATCGTCGCTTGTGGTGGCATCTCTAACCTGGTATGATTCACCTCCATGATATAGCTGTAATTGTATCAGCCATGGGCCTACAATAATCTTATTATCTGCCGTTAACAGAGTAGGTGGGGCTGGACAGTGATGAGGATCTCCAGGGGGCAGATTACCCGTGCATTATCCACTCAAAATACAACATTATCACCTATCACAAGCTGGAGGTGTCAATTGATCCAATCACATTGTTCCTCTTGTAATGTTGGCCACTCCCATTGCCTGTTAATTAAAGCTCAGCAAACAGAGCAAGACGAGCCTGGTGGTCTGTCACTGTACTCATTCCCAGGCAAAACCCTTATGAATTAGTAGTAAATGAAAGGCAATATTTGGATGCACAACACAGTGCTCTCCCCAGAATCTTTTAAACTTTAACTTTTTCTTACATGTACCCGGTACTGACATTTGCTGCTTGTGACTAAATAGCAGTGGTTAAAGGCTACAGGAAAAACGGTTTGCCGGAGGTCTTCTAATAGCAAGCTTTTCTAACCAGTCACATTTGAGCCTAAGCTAAGTGGCTCGCCTGAACACAGTTAGGTGTTTTTGTTGAAAATGTCATCTTTGTTGTGACTAGCCTATAGGTGTACCTTTGCACGACAGAAATAGAAACAAAGGTCAGCGTGGCATGAAATTGACATCGCTTAATATGGCAATGGTAATGACGTGACCTTTCTTGTGGAGTACATCTTAGCAGCGCTAAAGATAATGAAAGATAATGCTTTTAGTACACAAACAAACAACAGTGGAGCTTTGACAACATCTTTAGTTTTGTTCTTTGTTTTCAATCCTGTGTTTTACTTAGGCCAATTCTCCATAGTTCTTCTGACAACATTTGACTTCATATACTCGCTGACCTGTTTGTGCATGGTCCAGAAATGAGTACAACTACACATGGTCGGGGCAGATAAACGATGGTTGTTTGAAGCTCGCTCATCACATCCTACTGCTCTGTGTGAGAAATAGTGCATTAAACAGGCGGAGAGCACACCTGACTGCTGTAGGTATAGATGTTGTACACGGTTCAATACCAGGGCATGGCGTGTCTTATGTAATGCTGTTTGAAGTTTTATGTTTAGAATAATAATGTATATAATGTCTGTGTTGGTATGATCAAAGTAGGGTGAAAAGGGTCATCTTTGTAGGTAGTACATTGATGATGATGATGATGATGATGACGATAATCATTATAATAATCTGTATAATTATAATAAGAGCAAGTAAATATTGGTGGAGGACATTGGGATTCACTCGCTCTGCTGTTGCTATGATCTGACCTGCCACTGGTCTGTAAACTAGAACACCACATAGCAATAGTCTAAAGAGTCTGTGTGTGCATTAGACTATAGTCTACTGTGAGCTGCTGCACACATGCTCCTCGTGCTGCTGTGCGCTCTTGGCACGTGCCTCCTGCAGAGCACGGGCTGAGTCTTTTTATACTGGGGCACAGCTGATTTATACTGGGGCACATACTCCAGTAAAAGGCTCTGGTAGAGTCCCTGGCTAACTCCACACAGAAATGCCCCAAACCACCCGGCATTCTCATCATTCTCACGGCGTTTCCGTATCCGATCACCGGCTCCACCACGAGCGGCACGCACCACCACGAGCGGCACGCACCGCCACGAGCCGCACGCGGCACCGCTTCTCCTCCGCTGCACCGGCGTTTCCACATCCGATCACCGGCTCCACCACGAGCGGCACGCACCGCCACGAGCCGCACGCGGCTCCGCTTCTCCTCCGCTGCACCGGCGTTTCCACGCCCAAACACCGGCTCCGCGCTCCCGCACCCGCCGCCCCGGAGGTCTGTACCTGGGCGAAGGTGTGGCCCCAGCCCGCCACAGGAGCAGACACGGAGAGCGGGGCACCGGCTCCACCCGGAGAAAAGCAGCCCCATACAACCAAGGTACAGCCCCGTTTCTCTGCTTTCCCCGCTCCACAGACGGGGGCGATCTGGTCACAAAACTGGACTCAAATGCGTCTTGATTGGGCTAGAGCAACGCCGGCGTCTGGTATGTGGACTGCCGCTTCTGTCCCAACTTCTTTGTTTTGTTAGTCGTTTCCATTGTTTTGTTTTGTTCCCGCTTCTCTGTGTTGTCTTCTGTCTACATCCCTGTTCCTTAACTTCATCGGACATTACTGCACCGTCCATCGCTCATCTCCTCCCTCACTCCTGGACTATCTACTGCCCTAGCCGCCAGCTAACAGCTGGCTTAACACCTGCTGAGGTCCGTCATGGTATCGCGGGGCCTCCCTGCCGTGCAGACAAGGTCTGGGGCAACCAACGCCACTCACTCCACCAGCTTCAACACCCGGTCCACTGCTGCTTTTTCACAACTCTCTGCCCACCAGCTTCTAGTTAACCAGCTTCTAGCCACCGCCAACATTCTAACTGGATTACTCTCATCTGCTGCTACGTTCCATCTCCTCCTCGGACTATCACTCCCGCGCCTCCAGGCCACAGCTCCACCAACTTCTCGCCTACTCACCTACACCGCTGCTGACCTTCACCTCCTCAACCATAACCACCGTCTCCCAGCTGCTGCTGCCTCTGCAGCTAGCTCAGCTGGGATCCTTCGCCGGCCCCGCTACATCCACAGGGGCTCTGGTCTCTCCCATAACCAACACTCCAACGACGGCTCACCTATCCCCTCACTCTGGACTAGTTTTCGCCCCCCCGTCACCCCCACCTGCCGCACTGCCAACCTCAGCAACCTCCGCCCCCCCACCCCTGCGCCCCCATCCATCTCCGCGCCCCCATCCATCTCCCTTGCACTGCTGAACTGCCGCTCCCTCTCCAACAAATCACCTGTTATATCTGAACTGCTACTGGACAATAACATTGATCTGCTTCTCCTCTGTGAAACATGGCAACAGCCCCTGGACTTCTATGCTCTCAACCAAGCCACTCCCTCCAACTACACTTACACTGCCAAACCCCGCCTCTCCGGGCGTGGGGGAGGTCTTGCTGTTATTCATAAAAAATCTACATCCATCACTGAACTGAACCTCAACCTTCCATCCATCTCATCATTTGAATACCTCGCCTTCTCCCTCCCCAACTCTATCACCGCTATCCTGATCTATCGTCCCCCAAAGCCCCACCCCTCTTTCCTCACTGAATTGTCCGAACTCCTCACCATCGCATCCTCTCTCTCTGCCCGCCTCCTACTCACTGGTGACTTCAACATCCACATTGACTGCCCCAACGCCCCACTGACATCCGACTTCCTCTCTCTCCTGGACTGCTTCCATCTCACCCAACATATTGACTTCCCCACCCATACCAAAGGCCACACTCTGGACTTAGTCTGTTCCTCTCTCCTACCCATATCTAAGCCCCACCCCCTCCCCTTCCCACTCTCTGATCATCTCTGCATCCTTTTCTCCGCCCCCTTACCCTCGCCCCACAACCCCAAATAACGCACCATCACCTACCGCAATATCAAGTCAGTCAACCCCCTCACGCTCTCCCAGCTCATATCCTCTGCTTTCCCCCCTGACTCCCCCCCCTCTTCCCCCGACGACTATGCTGTCATGCTCAACACCACCCTCTCCGACTCCCTTGACTCCCTAGCCCCCTGGAAAACCTCCTCCGTCTCATACATCAACCCCGCCCCCTGGTACACCCCTGAACTCCGCACCATGAAGCAGACTGGCCACCAACTCGAACGACTCCTCAAAAGAACCCGCCTCACCGTCCACGCCGAAGCTTTCAAATTACACATCTCCTCCTATCGTGACGCTCTCCAAGCCGCCAAATCTGCCCACCTCTCCACCCTCATCAACAGCTCCCACCGGAGCCCTCGCACCCTGTTCTCCACCGTCAACAAGCTGCTCCAGCCACCGGACATCACTCCACCCTCCTCCCCTGACCTCTGCAACTCTTTCCTCCTTGCCTTCAATGACAAAATTTCCAAAATCAACAGCTCCATGACTGCCGTCTCCATTAACTCCATCACCACCCCCACCCCTGCCCCCCCCCCCTCTCCCTGACCACCCACCCTTCCCTCCCCTCACCACCTTCTCCTCTGTTAACTCCTCTCATATCATAGACCTCATCACCGCTTCCAAAACCACCACCTGCTCTCTCGACCCCCTCCCAACGACTCTAACCAAGGCCTGCCTCCCTGCTCTCATCCCCCATCTCACCACCCTCTTCAACCAGTCTTTATCCCTCGGCCATGTTCCTTCCATCTACAAACTGGCCTCCATCACCCCCATCCTCAAAAAACCCACCCTAGACTCCGCCAACCTCTCCAACTACCGCTCCATCTCCAACCTGCCGTTCCTCTCAAAAACGCTGGAACGCATCGTCGCCGCCCAACTTCACACCCACCTCCAGTCAAACAACCTCTATGAACCCCTCCAATCTGGCTTCCGCCCACTTCACAGCACTGAAACAGCCCTGGTCAAAGTACTCAACGATCTCCTCACCTCTGCAGACTCCGGGGCCCTCAACATCCTGTTACTACTAGACCTCAGCGCAGCCTTTGACACTATAAACCATTCCATCCTCCTACAAAGGCTGCGCCAACTGGGTGTTGAGGGCTCTGCACTTGACTGGCTCACATCCTACCTCACCAACAGGCAAGAGTTCATTTCCCTCTCCGGTCACTCATCCACCCTCTCCCCAGTAACGCAGGGGTCTCCCAGGGCTCAGTCCTCGGCCCCCTCCTCTTCATCTGCTACATCTTCCCCCTTGGTCACATCCTCCGCCAACTCAACCTGGACTTTCACTGCTATGCTGACGACACCCAGATATACCTCACCACCAAATCCACCCAAAACCCTCCCCTCAGCCACATCGAAGCCTGCATCTCTTCAATAAAATCATGGCTAACTCTCAACTTCCTCAAACTGAACAGTGACAAAACAGAGCTCCTCCTCATTGGCACCAAATCCACTCTCAATAAAACTGGTCCCTTTTCACTCAGCATCGACACCTCGACCATCACCCCCTCTACCCTGGTACGCAATCTCGGTGTCATCATGGACCCCACCCTCTCCTTCACTCCCCATGTCAGCCACATCGTCAAGACCTCATACTTCCACCTCCGCCGCATCGCCAAAATCCGACACTGCCTCACCCTCCCCGCTGCTGAATCCCTCATCCATGCCTTCATCTCCTCCCGCCTCGACTACTGCAACTCCCTCCTCACTGGCATCTCCTCCCATTCCCTCCACTCACTCCAAATGGTCCAAAACTCCGCTGCCCGCCTCCTCACCCACACCCGGTCCCGTGATCACATCACTTCCGTTCTCTGCTCTCTCCATTGGCTCCCCATCAAGCAGCGCATAAACTTTAAAATACTCCTCCTCACCTTCAAAGCTCTTCACCACCTTGCCCCCCCCCTACCTGTCTGACCTCCTCATCCCCCACCGCCCCACCCGAGCTCTCCGATCCTCCTCCTCTCTCACCCTGGCTGCACCAACATCCCGACTCAAAACTTTTGGCGACAGAGCATTCTCCCGAACAGCACCCCGACTCTGGAACTCCCTCCCCCAACTTGTCCGCCATTCTCCCTCACTCACAACATTCAAATCCCGCCTAAAAACATACCTCTTCACCCAAGCCTATGACCTCCCCTACCCCTAGCCTCCTCTACCCCATTGCCTACTCTTCTACCCCCTGTTACATCCCCATCTTTTTCTCTCTTCTTCTTCTGTCTTGTTCATTTTATCTGTATATTAATGTGTATTGTACGTGTTGTCCCCCCCTGTCTGTAAATACCCCCCCCCTTTTTTATTATGTTCAGCGTCTTTGGGTCACTGAAAAGCGCTATATAAATACAAGTTATTATTATTATTATTATTAAAGTACAGGGTGTACAATATTTTTCCACTGAGGGCCACGTTTTGAAACATGCTCAAAACTGAGGGCCACAGACAAGCTAATAATAAAGTGAATGTTTAATTTGACGTAGATTTTATTGAGCTACCACACTTTTAATAAGGCTTATAACAATGGTTTGAATTCTGCTTCATATCACAGTGCTTGTTATTTTGATTATGATAGTTTACAACATTTCCAAAATTTGCAGTAGATAGTATAACTTTTTGTCCTGTGGTCCAATTCAGCAGGAAGCCAGTGGGTCAAAAGAAATTGGTCTTAGGAGTGCCTTGTTTTGGAATCATACATCCTGAACCACAACTGTGTTGAGGTCAAATATCCATCCATCCATCCATTTTCTACCGCTTGTTCCCTTTCGGGGTCGCGGGAAAATGTGGGGTTAATTACATCAAAAATAAAAAGGTTAATTTTTATTTGACATAACAACGTGCCCAGTATTCACAAAGAAATTAGAAATGCTAACTGTTGGAGAAACTGTGGCAGCGAGGAGGCAAACCACTAGACTGTCCTGTTGCTCAAAGATATTGGACTGAAATGAACAATGCACTGCAGACTGTTTGACATTGCCATTCCACTCAATTTTAGACCTATGTTTTTTGGCCTCTAAACTCCTGCCATGGACACAATAAACGGATACCTTTGGAATGTACTTTTGGCAGCAGGAAATAAGGCCATCACAAAGAAATGGCTGACAAAAAAAAGGTAACAGACAAATGAAAAAAAAAATGACATAATAATTAATTAATTAATTTGGAAATGAATGGACACATTTGACAGACTTTGGACCAAAGGTACTTTTTTTTAATTGTGCAGTGATTTTGTTTGTTTTTATGTTTAGTTGAGGTCTACTGTTATTATTCTCACTCTCTCTGTTCATTGTGTGTTGTGTTCTGTTTTTATTTGTGTATAACAATTTAAAACAATAAAAAAATACTCTATTGGATGTTTTAGTTCTAAAGCCAACACAAACAATTTATCTTTCTCAGTTTTGTATACTGGACACATGTCCTTGATGGACAAAAAAGTTACATGACCTGGCTTTTGCTTTCACATATTCCGCCAAAATACCAAGTCCTTAAAAGATTATCTCCATGATAAAAGCGTTGAACATTGATTTGTATTATACTGGATTAAAAGCATCTTAGAACTGCATCCAAAACCTGAAGGTAAGTTGATACTGACCAAATTTATATTTATATAGGCAAGGCAAGGCAAGTTTATTTGTAGAGCACATTTCATACACAAGGCAATTCAAAGTGCTTCACACAGCAGGAAAAATGCACTCAAATCACAAAGAAATTACAGAAACAGAAATACAATAAAATTAACTAAATTAAAAATTATCAATCCAACTGATTGTCTAAACTAATAAAATCACAAACAAAAGAGAAGAGTGCAAAGAAAAAATTGTTTCAGTCATATGCGCAGCTAAACAAAACTGTTTTTAGCTTAGATTTGAACATTGTCAGAGTAGAAGCCTGTCTCACATCATCAGGAAGACTGTTCCAGATTTTAGCTGCATAAAACTGAAACGCAGATTCCCCATGTTTTGTCCTGACTCTGGGCACCAGCAGGAGGCCAGTCCCTGAGGTCCTCAGAGTCCGAGATGGTTCATATGGCACTAACATGTCTGAGATGTACTTTGGTGCTAGGCCATGGAGAGACTTGTACACAAGCAGAGCTGCTTTAAAGTATATTATCTGAGCCACAGGGAGCCAGTGCAGAGACCTGAGAACAGGACTAATGTGATCATACTTCCTGGTTCTAGTCAGGACCCGAGCAGCAGCGTTCTGGATGTACTGCAGCTGTTTTACAACTCGTTTGGAGAGGCCAGTGAGCAGGCCGTTACAGTAGTCTAATCTACTGGAGACAAACGCATGGATAAGTCTCTCTAAATCTGGTTTTGACACTATATTTTTGATTTTGGCAATGTTTTTTAGATGGTAAAAAGCTGCTGATGTTATTGATTTGACGTGGCTATTAAAGTTCAAGTCTGAGTCCATTATTACCCCCAGATTTCTAATTTGGTTTGTAGGTTTTAGGGCGAGACTCTGGAGGTGACTACTAACACTTTCTCTTTGTTTCTGTGGGCCAAAAACGATTATTTCAGTCTTGTCTGAGTTCAGCTGGAGAAAGTTGTTTTGCATCCACAAACTGATCTGTTGGATGCAGTGACAGAGTGAATCTACTGGTCCATAGTCACCTGCCGATAGTGAAACATAGATCTGAGTGTCGTCTGCATAATTGTGATAGGACACATTTTCACTGCGTATCAACTGACCCAACGGCAGCATGTAGAGGTTGAACAGAAGGGGACCCAGGACTGACCCTTGGGGCACTCCACAGGTCAGGGTCATGTGGTCTGAGACACAGCTACCAATTTCAACAAAGTACTTCCTGTCTTCCAGATAGGACCTTAACCAGTTTAGGGCAGTGCCAGTGATGCCCACCCAGTCCTCTAGTCTCTGTAAGAGGATCCCATGATCGACAGTGTCAAAAGCAGCACTCAGATCTAACAGAATTAAGACTGAGGCTTTGCCCGTGTCAGTGTTCAGGCGGATGTCATTTGTCACCTTGACAAGAGCAGTCTCAGTGCTGTGATGAGGTCTAAAACCTGACTGAAAAACATCAAATGAGTTGTTTATTAAGAGGAAATCTGTGAGCTGTTAGTAAACAACCTTTTCAAGGACTTTGCCCCAAAATGGCAGATTAGAGATGGGCCGGTAATGACTCAGTACTGCGGCATCAAGACTGCTCTTCTTTAGGAGAGGCTTTATGACCGCAGTTTTCAAAGACATTGGGAATGTTCCAGATTGAAGTGACA